>NC_064856.1:30711505-31011505 GCF_024139225.1 Suncus etruscus | reverse complement strand
TTTTATTTTATTTTTATTTATTTATTTATTTTTTGGTTTTTGGGCCACACCCGGTGGTGCTCAGGGGTTACTCCTGGCTGTCTGCTCAGAAATAGCTCCTAGCAGGCACGGGGGACCGTATGGGACACCTGGATTCAAACCAACCACCTTTGGTCCTGGATCAGCTGCTTGCAAGGCAAACGCCGCTGTGCTATCTCTCCGGGCCCTTATTTTAATTTAATTTTTGTTTTTTGGATAATACCTGGCAGCACTCAAGGGTTATTCCTGAGTCTACACTCAAAAATCACTCCTGGCAGGCTCAGGAGACCATATGGGATGCCGGGATTAGAACCACCGTCCTTCTGCATGCGAGGCAAACACCCTACCCCCATGCTATCTCTCCGGTCCCTCCATTTTTATTTTATCTACTTATTTATTTATTTATTTATTTATTTATTTATTTATTTATTTATTTATTTTGTTTTTTGAGTCACACCCAGCAGTGCTCAGGGGTTACTCCTGGCTCCATGCTCAGAAATCGCTTCTGGCAGGCTTGAGGGACCATATGGAATGCCGGGATTTGAACCACTGTCCTTCTGCATCAAGGCAAACACCTACCTCCATGCAATTTCTGGCCCCCCATTTTTTTTGGGGGGGCACACCCATTTGATGCTCAGGGGTTACTGTTGGCTAAGCGCTCAGAAATTGCCCCTGGCTTTGGGGGACCATATGGGACACTGGGGGATCGAACCACGGTCCTTCCTTGGCTAGCGCTTGCAAGGCAGACACCTTACCTCTAGCGCCACCTCGCCGGCCCCCCATTTTTATTTTTTAATTAATTTTTAAGTTTTTATTTTGTTTCCTTTTTGTTTGTTTGTTTGTTTGTTTTTAGTTTTGGGTCACACTCGGAGGTGCTCAGGGGTTACTTCTGGCCCTAAAACTCAGAAATCGCACCTGTCAGGCTCAGGAATTATATGGGTTGCTGGGAATCTAACCAAGGTCCCTCAGAGTTGGCTTCTTGCAAGGCAAACACCCTACCGCTGCGCTATTGCTCTGGCCCCTCTTCTTTTTACTTTGAACCACACCTGACTGCACTGGGGCTACGCCTGCCTCTGCATCCTGGAAGGCTTGGGGGATCATTTGGGATGCTGAGGATCAAGCCCAGGTAAGAGTCCTATATACTGTGCTATTACTCTGGTCATCCCTGCTCCATTGTTGATAAACAGGAGAGGGGAACTAGAGTGGGTAGGGAACTTACCTTGTATGCAACTGACACGGGCTCAATTTCTGGCAACTCTTATGGTACCCCAAGTACTACCAGGAGTAATTCCTGAGTGCAGAGCCAGGACTAACCCTTGAGTATCACCAGATATGATTTAACAAAACATAACAAAACAAAAAACCAGAAAAAACAAAACCCCAAAAATCAGGAGAGGGGTTCATAGAAATAGTTCAGAAACTAAGGTTCTTGCGTTGCATATGGCCAAGACCAGTTAAATCCCTGGAACTCATATAGTCCCCTGAACCCCTCCAGGACTGTTTCTGGGGCAGAGTTAGACGTAAGCCCTAAATATAGCTGGGTATGACACCCTCCCCCAATTAAAAAGAAAAACACAACATAAGCCCTGATGATTCAAAGAGCCACTTTAGGAGTAGCATTATCTTTGAACACACAATTCAGTGCAGTGTGACACATGATCCCGCAGAAGTGTGAGTAGTACATGAAGAGTATCATAGGAACAGAAGGGTTTGATTATGCTGATATGATATGTTGATAAGAGCCTTGAACATTAGAGAGCAGGGTCAGAGAGAGAGCCCAACTGCTAAGAGCAGACTTTGCATGCAAGAGGTCCAGGTTCAGTCCCTCCAATACAACACCATCCCTCTAAGCATCACCTGCAGTGACCCTAGCATATCCCTCAGTACCTTTGGGTGTGGTGCAAAGCCACAAAAATATTAGAGTCTGCTGCCTCAATTTCCCCCAATCAGAAAACCCAACAGGTTATGGGATGCAGCTGAAGTCTGATAGGTACAAGTAGATCCAACGCTGAGGGACTATGTGCAAATGTGTCATTCTCGGGTCCTTTGGCCACTTGCAGAGTTGCACCTGCTCAGACAGGGCCAAGCATACTTAGTCCAGAGCACTGATGAGGCTTGGATGTGGCTAACCTGTGTTTGATCCTTGATACCCCATATGGTCCCCCAAGCACCACCAGGAGTGATTTCAAAATACAGAATAGGAATAACACCTGAGCACCACTGAGTGTGACCCCAAGTATCCCCCAAACGAGAAAGCATTTCTCTTTTTTAAAAAAAGCCACATATGGGGCTGGAGAGATAGCATGGAGGTAAGGCGTTTGCCTTTCATGCAGAAGGTCATTGGTTCAAATCCCAGTGCCCCATATGGTCCCCTGAGCTTGCCAGGAGCGATTTCTGAGCATGGAGCCAGGAGTAACCCTGAGCACTGCCAGGTGTGACCCAAAAACAAAAAACAAACAAACAAACAAAAAGAAAAGCCACATATCTTTTGGTTTATTTTGTTGTTGTTGTTTTGGTTACACCCAGTAGCGCTCAGAGACTACATCTGGCTCTGCACTCAGAAATTGCTTCTGGGGGGCCGGGCGGTGGCGCTGGAGGTAAGGTGCCTGCCTTGCCTGCGCTAGCCTAGGATGGACCGACCGCGGTTCGATCCCCCGGCGTCCCATATGGTCCCCCAAGAAGCCAGGAGCAACTTCTGAGCGCATAGCCAGGAGTAACCCCTGAGCGTCACAGGGTGTGGCCCAAAAACCAAAAAAAAAAAAAAAAACCAAAACAAAAAAAAAAAAAAAAAAGAAATTGCTTCTGGTCGGGGCTGGAGAGATAGCATGGAGGTAAGGCGTTTGCCTTTCATGCAGAAGGTCATCGGTTCGAATCCCGGCGTCCCATATGTTCCCCCGTGCCTGCCAGGAGCAATTTCTGAGCATGGAGCCAGGAATAACCCCTGAGCAGTGCCGGGTGTGACCCAAAAACCACAAAAAAAAAAAAAAAAAAAAAAAAAAAAGAAATTGCTTCTGGCAGGCTCAGGGGATCATATGGGAAACTGGAATTGAATCATCATCTGTCCTGGATTGGCCTTGTGCAAGACAAACACCCTATTGCTGTGCTATCTCTCCAGCCCCTATCTTTTGTTTTATTTATCCTGTGCTCAGGCATCACTCCTGGTGGGCTCAGGGACCACTCTTCTTTTGCAAAGCTCACAGGAGAGTGGCACTTCCATTCTGCCAACAGTGCCCCATCTTTATTTTGTTTGCCAGGTTGTGTTGCTTTCCAAGGCCCAGGTATGCCCCGGCTCAGTGAATCTGTCTGTGATGTGGACATTTAGATCATTGTTACATCACTTGCCTTTGTCAGGGAACACTTTGTGGGTGTTTCTCTAGGAAAGACTCCAAGAATCTGTTGTATTATATTTCCAGCCCTCAATCATCCTCAAATATTTTCATTATTAATTTTTTGTTTTATGGGGAGCACAACCTGTGGTGCTCAAGGGTTATTCCTGACTCTGCACTCAGAAATTGCCCCTGGCAGGTTCAGGGACCATATAAGATGCCAGGAATTGAAACCAGGTTGACTGCGTGCAAGGCAAACACCCTACCACTGTGCTATCGCTCTGGCCCTTATTTATTTATGCACCATGTTTACTAACATGTTCATAATTGGATTTAAGTCATAAAATGTACACACACACATTCCTTCATCAGTGCAACTTCTTGCCACCAATGAAATATTTTGGTTTGTTTCGTGGTAATCAGGAGTTATTCCTGGCTCTGTGCTCAGGAGTGACCCCTAGTGGTGCTCAGGCAACCATAAGTGGTTCTGGGAATCTAACTATTGACCAAAAACAAACCTAGTGCTTAACCCCCTATGCTATCTCTCCTGCCCCACAATAAGAATTAAACTAGCAGGCCCGGAGAGATAGCGCAGCGGTGTTTGCCTTGCAAGCAGCCGATCCAGGACCAAAGGTGGTTGGTTTGAATGCCGGTGTCCCATATGGTCTCCCGTGCCTGCCAGGAGCTATTTCTGAGCAGACAGCCAGGAGTAACCCCTGGGCAACGCCGGCTGTGGCCCAAAAACCAAAAAAGAAAAAAAGAAAAAAAGAATTAAAGTAGCACTGAGCTGTGTGTTTTTTTTTTTTTTCCTCTTTTTTTGAGGGGGGTTTGGGTTTTTGGGTCACCGGGCAGCGCTCAGGAGTTACTCCTGGCTCTACACTTAGAAATCGTTCCTGGCAATCTCGGGGGACCATATGGGATGCTGGGATTCGAACCATCTTTCTGCACGCAAGGCAACCACCCTACCTCCATGCTACCTCTCTGGCCCAGCACTGCACTGTTGAAGTCACTGGCCCTCCAGCACTCTTTGCAGGCCAGGAGGCTGAAAGAGGAATGAGCTTGATTAAGGCCACCCTTGAGTTCATGACAGAGCCCCACATAGCCTCTGGCACCAGTATTTGTCCCTCTCTGCCAGTCCCCTGGCAGGAACCCTTGGCTAAGTGGGTGATGGCTTTGGAAAATATATTCACAGTGAATGTGACTCTCTGACTTTAAGACTATGTCTAAATCCTTACACAAGGGACTGTTTAGGGGTTGGCCAGGCAGACTGTTTTGGCATGGCCATCTTATTCCATGTTGGTCAGCTATAGGGAAAGCTGAGTGCAGTGATGGAAGCCTGGGACTTACCTGCAAACTTAGCTCTGGGTAGTAGCCATGCACACAGATAATATGGGTTCGATCTCCAGCATCCCATATGGTCTCTGAAACACTACCAAGAATGATCCTTGAGTGCGGAGCCAGAAATTAGGCCTGAGCACAACTTGACGTGGCCCCCAAACAATAAAGCCAGACAATTGGTTTCCCTCCAATTTTTTTCCCTCCAATTGTTTTTTGGGCCTCAGTTTCCCCACCTGTAATCGCCCACGGTATCATGGTGAGGATGGAGCAGGAAGAACACAGGGAGGAGCAGGAAGAGGCTGTGGGCTGCACAGTGACTCTCAATGTTGCTTCCTTCTTGCCAAGCAGCTGAGAAATTACTGGCCAAGCCGGAGAGATGTCCAACAGAGGGCGCCGCCTGTGCTGCGAGCTGAGCCCTTCAGTCACTGCCCCCTGTGGGGACTTCACTTCCGGTTCTGCAGCATCTGTGGTCAGTCTCTTCCATTCACCATGGCCTAGAGAGGTTATCTAAGGACGACAAGTGGCACATCCCCAAATTCTACCATATTCCTTTCCCTTTACTCTTGCACTGAGCTGGGCTCAGAGCTTCCTAAATGGCTCTGTCCTCTCTCTGGCCCTGGGGACCACTGCCTGGACCCTCTCTCTCTTTCTCTCTCCTCTCCATGTGCCTCTGAATGACAGACACTTGGGCCTACCCAGTTACCCTAGTAACTCCATCAGACCTTCAAGAACACTCGCCAGAGCTGATCTCCTTCCATTCAGGCCAGGGCTGTAGGCCCCTGGCTAGGTGAGCTCTCTTGCCTCTCCTTAGCACTCAGAGCTCTGCAGGGTTTTACTCAACCCCTGCCTCATCTGGGGAGGTACCAGCATGTCTGGGATCTGATATCTGGATATCTTTTCTCTGTCTTTTGTTTTGTTTTGAGCCACACTTGACAGTGGTCAGGGGTTACTCCTGGCTCTGGGTTCAGAAGTCGCAGGCTCAGGGGATCATATGGGATGCTGGAGATCGAACCCAGGTTCGTCCCAGGTTGGCCACGTGCAAGCCAAGTGCCTTACAGCTGTGCTATCACTCCAACCCCTCTTTTCTTCCTCTAGATCAGAGATCCTCCAGGACATGGTGACTTGCCACACAGCAGGGACTTGACCACATTGGAAGCTGCAACCTCTGTGTTAATCAATTTTCTCAGTTCTTCATGTAGGCTAGAGGTGAGCAGAAGGACTCCTGAAATATGAAGAATGCAGAAAACTCGATTATTAGCAGCATTGTAAATCATGGTGCCTAAAATTTGAAAGAAAGATGGGGCCAAAGAGTAGGTCTGTTTGGGTGGGTAGGATGTTTGCTTTGTACACATCTGACTCAGGTTAATCCCTGAAACCACATATGGTCCAGAGTACTGCCAGGAGTGATTCCTGAGTGCAGAGCCAGGAATGAACTCTGAGCATCATTGATGTGGTCCCAAAACAAAGGATAGATGAAAGGAGGGAAGGAAGGGAGGGAGGAAGAAAAAGGAAGGATGAAAGAAGGAAGGAAGGGGGGAAGAAAGAAGGAAGGAAGAGGGAAGGAAGGAGGGAAAGAATGAGGATAGGGTGCTGGAGTGGTGGCACTAGAGGTAAGGCATTTGCCTTGCAAGTGCTAGCCTAGGACGGACTGAGGTTTGATCCCCCGGCATCCCATATGGTCCCCGCAAGCCAGGAATGATTTTTTTTTTTTTTTTGGTTTTTGGGCCACACCCAGCAGCGCTCAGGGGTTACTCCTGGCTGTCTGCTCAGAAATAGCTCCTGGCAGGCACGGGGACCATATGGGACACTGGGATTCGAACCAACCAACTTTGGTCCTGGATCGACTGCTTGCAAGGCAAACACCGCTGTGCTATCTCTCTGGGCCCTCCAGGAACGATTTTTGAGAGCATAGCTAGGAGTAACCCCTGAGCGTCAACATATGTGGCCCAAAACCAAAAAAAAAAAATGATTCCTGAGGCTGGAGGAATACAGCATTAAGGTGTTTGCCTTGCACACAGCCAACACAGGAAGGACCCCAGTTCAAATCCTTTCATCCCATATGGTCCCCTGAGCCTGCCAGCAGCAACTTCTGAGTGCAAAGCCAGGAGTAACTCCTGAGCGTCGCCAGGTGTGACCCAAAAACCAAAAAAAAAAAAAAAATCTTCATTCTTGGGGCCAGAGTGATAGCACAGCGGTAGGGCATTTGCCTTGCACGTAACTGATCCAGGTCAAACCTGGGATTGATCGCTGGCATCCCATATGGTCCCCCAAGCCAGGAACAATTTCTGAGCGCATAACCAGGAGTAACCTCTGAGCGTCACTGGGTGTGGCCAAAAAAAAAAATCACTCTTTCGACTGGAGATATAGTGCAGTGAGGAAGGTGTTTGTCTTGCATGTGGCTGACTAGAATTGAATTCCAGCACTACATGTGCTGCATAGTTTCCTCTGAGCCCCCCTTAACACAAAACCCTGAGCACTGCTGGGTGTGCCCCCCCAAATAAACCCAAAACCTAAACAAATAAAACAACAAAAGATAATCATTCCAAAATGTCCCTTTATTGTTTCCGGGGTTACCCTTGGCATACTCAGGGCAAACTTGCATTGGCTCCCAGTGGACTGTGTGATGCCAGGACATGTGTTTTAGCCCCTTTGTAATATTTCTCTTGCTCTCCACTTTCCTCTCAAACATGGCAGGATGGGAGTACAGAGGGCAAGAACTGAGGTTCATTATTTGCATCAAGCAGGCTACAGGTTGGTTAAGTTGCTTTCATTCTTTACTTTTTTTTTGGGGGGGAGGGGCATACCTGGCAGTGCTCAGGGGTTACTCTTGGCTCTGCACTCAGAAATCTCTCCTGGCGGGGCCGGAGAGATAGCATGGAGGTAAGGTGTTTGCCTTTCATGCAGAAGGTTATCGGTTCAAATCCCGGCGTCCCATGTCCCATATGGTCTCTCGTGCCTGCCAGGAGCAATTTCTGAGCCTGGAGCCAGGAATATCCCCTGAGCACCACCGGGTGTGACCCAAAACACACACACACACACACACACACACACACACACACACACACACACACACACAAAGAAATCTCTCCTGGCAGGGCTGGAGAGATAGCATAAAGGTAGGGCATTTGCCTTGCATGCTGAAGGATGGTGGTTCGAATCCTGGCATCCCATATAGTCCCCGAGCCTGCCAGGAGTGATTTCTGGGCTTAGAGCCAAGAGTAACCCCTGAGCACTGCTGGGTGTGACCCAACAACAACAACAACAACAACAACAACAACAACAACAACAAATCTCTCCTGGCAGACTTGCAGGATCATATGGGATGTCGGAAATCAAATCTGGGTTAGCTATGTGCAAGACAAGCATCCTCCCTTCTCCCTGCTGTGCTATTGCTCTGGTTTCCCCCCACAAAATAGTCACACCTGGCAGCGCTCATGGATTACTTCTGGCCCTACGCTCAGAAATCGCCCCTGGCAGGCACGGAGGACCATATGGGATGCCGGGATTTGAACCACCATCCTTCTGCATGGAAGACAGACGCCTTACCTCCAGGCTATCTCTCTGGCTCCCCCACTTTATTTTTGATTTTTTTTTTTTTTTTTTTTTTGGTTTTTGAGTCACACCTGGCAGCACTCAGGGGTTACTCCTGGCTCTACGCTCAGAAATCGCCCCCAGCAGGCTCAGGGGACCATATGGGATGCCAGGATTCGAACCACCGTCCTTCTGCATGCAAGGTAAACGCCTTACCTCCATGCTATCTCTCTGGCCCCTTTTTTAATTTTAATAGGGCTCACTCCCCTCATGCTGGGGAATGGAGTGAGGGAATTGTGCCTGTAAATTCAGACCCATTTCCAATGTCAGGCCAGTGGGGCACAACAGTCACTCAGCCTATTCTTGGGGTACCAGGAAATGCCAGGAATTGAACCCAGGGCCTCACATGCCAGGCCTATGCTCTACCACCTTGAGTTGCATCCTGGTTAGGGTTGCCTTCATCTTTAAACGCAGATGCTGGGGTCTTCATAGAGAGCACAGCCTGGCAGACGAGCTTGTGCTCCTGAAAAAAAAAGCTGATGCCACCTACCTGCTGCCTATACAGGAGCTACGCTCTTAAGTAAAGAGAAGAAAGAATCACTGTGCTTAGATACAGACACACAAGTTTAAAAGTCACCAAAAAATTGCAAAATATGGTCAGGGAGATAGCTCGGAGGGTGAGCATATGCTTGCATGAGGAAGGCATGACTCAACCCCTGGCTCAACTATATCTCTGTGGACTCAGGTGTGACCCTCAAAATCCAAACTCAAGGATCTGGAAGGACAGCACAGTGAGTTCTGTGAGAGTGCCTTATATGCTGCTGATCCAGGTTTGATTCCTGAGGAATTCCTGCGTGCAGAGCCAGGAGTAAGACTTGATCACTGCAAGGTATGGCCCCCAAACAAAAACACCACAAAGCAAACAAAATTCCAAACTAAAATAAAACCTAAACTAGGAGCCTGAGAGACAGCATGGAGTAGGGCATTTGCCTTGCATGCAGAAGGACGGTGGTTCGAATCCCGGCATCCCATATGGTTCCCCGAGCCTGCCAGGAGCGATTTCTGAGTATAGAGCCAGGAGTAAACCCTGAATGCAGCCGGGTGTGACCCCAAAACCAAAAACTAAACCAAACCAAAACAAAACAAAAATAAAACAAAACCAAAACTAATAAATCCTGCAAAACACACATTCTCAGGGACTCAGCAAAGGGACAGTGTTAGGACTGGCCATGGGTTGTGTCTATTTATTGCACATGAGCAGCACCTCAGACCCTGGGGACATGCACAGTGGAGAGGTGTCGGGTGTGCGTTTTCCTCCCTTTTCTCCCCGTTTTCTCTCCTCCATATCCCATTTGAGGGGATCCTGTGCAGTTCTCCTCCATCCTCACCCCAGGAGCTCTGGGCTGTTTCTGCCTCTAGGGTAAGGTGTGGTAGTTCCTGACCAGGAGTCATTCCTAGCAGGGTTTGAGGGACCATATGCTGTACTGGGGTTCTAATCTGGTTGGCTTTATGCAGAGCAAGTGCCCTACTCACCTACTATATCTCTGGCTCCTGGGAAATAACTCTTTGGTTTCCCTCCTATCTCATGCCCAATCTTACTGACTTACCCAGTCCAAAATAGACCCAGAACTCACTACTTAGGGCCACCCACCTCTCTTCTTCATGGGCTCAGCCTTCATGTTCTGGCAGTATGATTGCTAGATTGCTAGCAATAGTGGCTTCGCTCCTGCCACATATTCAATTGATTCTGTTCACTGAGGATGAAGGGCACAAGAGATCTGAGAGCAGCTCCCCTGGGGGTACTTCTCAGCTCTTGGAGAATCACCTCAGACAGCCTCTAGCTCCTCCTCTGCCTCACCCTCATTTCTTCCCCCTTCTTTCTCCAGTAGTCATCCTGGGGAGGGAGGGAGGGAGGGAGGGAAGAGGGGGGGAGAGAGAGAGAGAGAGAGAGAGAGAGAGAGAGAGAGAGAGAGAGAGAGAGAGAGAGAGAGAGAGGAGAGAGAGAGAGAGAGAGAGAGAGAGAAGAAGAAGAAGAGAAGAGGAAGAGAAGAGAGAAAGAGAGAAAGAAGAGAGAGGAGAGAGAAAGAGAGAGGAGAGAGAAGAGAGAGAGGAGAGAGAGAGAACTATTACTCTGGCCCACAGACTGCATTTGAGAAAAGCAAAACCTGAGTCTGTGACCCTCTGCAGCCTCCCAGAGGTGCCCCATCACTTCTGGTCTTGCTTTGGCCTCTCAGTTTATCTCAGAGGAACCAACATGCAGGTGGACATCAGGGGCCATGCACTGTGTCCAGCCCTCTCAGAGTCCCACTCATCTCCACCATGTTTCCTTGGCATTGTTTCATTTTAGAGGTCACGTTTGGGGAAGCTCTGTGTCTTCTCCTTTGCTTTGTGCTCTGGAATCAGTCCCAAAAGTGCTGTCCAGGGACCATATGGTGCTGGAAATCTGTCATGCCTTCTGTGTGCAAAGCCTGTGCCCTGGTCCTTTGAGCTCTTGCTGGCCCTGACACTGCTTCTTTTTTTTTTTGGTTTTTGGGCCACACCCTGTGACGCTCAGGGGTTACTCCTGGCTATGCACTCAGAAGTTGCTCCTGGCTTCTTGGGGGACCATATGGGGCGCCGGGGGATCGAACCGTGGTCCATCCTAGGCTAGCGCAAGCAAGGCAGGCACCTTACCTCCAGCGCCACCGCCCGGCCCCGACACTGCTTCTTAATTTAAGATCATTGTATCTTTTATTCCCATCATATTTTCTGGGCTTGCCTCTTTTCCTTTGGAAATATTCAAGATTTTTCTCATGGTGGTTCCTAGGTCAAAATTCAAGTATATGTATTTGTTTGAGGCCATGTCTGGTGGGACTCGGGTAACTCCTGGCTCTGCACTCAGAAATTACTTCTATCAGGCTTGGGGAATCATATGGGGTTTTTGGGCCACACCCATTTGATGCTCAGGGGTTACTCCTGGCTATGCACTCAGAAATCGTCCCTGGCTTGGGGGGGCCATATGGGATGCTGGGGGATCGAACTGCGATTCTTCCTTGGCTAGCGCTTGCAAGGCAGATACCTTACCTCTAGCACCACCTTCCCGGCCCCTGGCTCTACTTTTTTGGTTTTTAGGGATGTACCTAGAAAAGCTCAGGAGTTAATTTTGGCTTTGAGTTTGGTCATGTCAGGGAACCACCTGGGATGCTAAAGATATAATCCCAGTCAGCAACATGATAGGCAAGTGCCCTACTTGCTGTACTATCGCTCTGGCCTCTCAAATATATTTTAAAAATGTGGAGCCAGAGCTACAGTGGTAGGGCGTTTGCCTTCCACGCAGCCGATCTGGGACAGATCCAGGTTTAATTCCCAGCATTTCTTATGGTCCTCCAAGCCTGCCAGGAACCATTTCTGAGCACAAAGCCAGGAGAAACCCTGAGCACTGGCGGGTGTGGCCCACCCCCCCACATGTACAGAATACATAGCTAAAAGTAAGCCAGATGTGGCCTCAAACCCAAAATAAAATAAAATGAAATAAATAAAAAAAATTGCACAAGGGGTACACACTGGGGCCAGAGAGATGGCATGGAGGTACTGCCTTTGCCTTACATGCAGAAGGACGGTGGTTCGAATCCCAGCATCCCATATGGTCCTCCAAGCCTTCCAGGAGCGATTTCTGAGTGTAGAGCCAGTAGTAACCCCTGAGCACTGCAGAGTGTGGCCCAAAAACCAAAAGAAAAAAAGAAAAAAAAGAAGGGGTACACAGGGAAGTGGCTCCTAGGGACAATAAGCATCTACTCTGCATGCCTGAGACTATGAGTTTGGGTTTGTATTTGGTCCAGGCAGCGCTCAGGGCTGGCTGTGTGATTAGGAATCATACTTGCAGAGCTTGGGGACCATGTGGGGTGTCAGGACTTTGACTTGGCCATGTGCAAGGCAAGTTCTCTACATGCTGTACTGTCTCTCCAGGTTCAAGGCTCTGAGTTTGATCCCTGGCACTTTCCCCTGGTACATTGCCAGCAAATGTACCAGCAACCCCAGAGAGCATGACAACTAGACTTTATACAGAACAGTTGAGTATGTATGTAGAGCAATCGCATGTGTCACACTCAGACATCACAACAGCAACGAGGGAAGGGAGAGGATGGAAATGCTTAAATAAAATAAGCGATTCTATCTCGACAACAGGAATCTAAACCAAAACAAAAATTCAACAAATATGCCTTTGTTTTTGGTCCATATTACTCTGAGCAAAGCCAGGGGGTCTAAGAGGCAGAAGGAAACATATTAATAACGGGCACTGTCAGCACCCCAGTGACAAGCTGACAGGTTAGGGTGTCTCTGGCCCTTGAACACACACCCTCAAACTCTCCCCAGAGGTTCCATGGCCCCCTTGTCCTCTGTTGTGCTCGGCTGGATCTCATTTTCCAAACACTGAGCACAACTTCTCCCTTGTGGAAACTTGTTATCGAGAGACTGGAAGGATTGGAATGTGTAATACAAAACAGACTTGCCCGGAAGACAGAGTTTTATGGGCTCAAGAAGAGAAGGGACTTTGTTGACTATAAAATAAAGCCCCTCATCTATGCACAAGACATGTGCAAACACATGGACACACAAATATAGGATCACACATGGGCACACACACTCCCTGCGAACACATACACACATGCAAATTTCTGGGTGTGACTCAAGGATGTTTCCAGAAGTGATGAGCTTTGGATGAGGAAGCATAGTAAAGGTCACCCTTTCAGGCTGGAGGACAACTGTATTGTCCTGTTCTGGTCTGACAAAAGGTGGAGAAGGGTGTAGAGATGGAGCAGCCAGCTGTAGTGGGAGCACTAGGAAGCCTGGGTTTTCCATAACCTCTTTGGGAGTAGCCTCTGAGCACAGCTAGCTGTGTGCCCATCCACCCACAAAAGGTGAGGCAAGGTGGGGTGTGGTTTCTCCAATCCAGCCAAGACAACTGTCTCTGTCCCCAGTATCACTGTTCTTTCTATTCTGGACTTCACACTCAGCTTGAATCACACACTGTTGATCTTCAATTCTCCGATCTTTGGACTGGAAGTGGATTTTATCATTACTTTTCAGACTCTCTGGCTTCCAGAGGGCAAAGTGAACCTCAAAAATTAGTTGAGTAGGGCCCGGAGAGATAGCACAGCGGCGTTTGCCTTGCAAGCAGCTGATCTAGGACCAAAGGTGGTTGGTTTGAATCCCGGTGTCCCATATGGTCCCCGTGCCTGCCAGGAGCTATTTCTGAGCACACAGCCAGGAGTAACCCCTGAGCACCACCGGGTGTAACCCAAAAACCAAAAACCAAAAAAAAAAAATTAGTTGAGTAAATACCTATGCAGGGGTCCTCAAACTTTTTAAACAGGGGGCCAGTTCACTGTCCTTCAGACTGTTGGAGGGCCAGATTATAGTAAAAACAAAAATTATGAACAAATTTCTATGCACACTGCATATATCTTATTTAGAAGTGAAGAAACAAAATGGGAATAAATACAATATGTGGCCCGAGGGCCGTAGTTTGAGGACCATTGTAGAGGTTGCTCAGTAGCAGGGTACTTGCTTTGCATGAATGAACTTTGGGCCACACATAGCGGTGCTCAGGGTTTAATTCTGGCTATGAGTTTAGAAATTGATCCTGGCAGGCTCTGGGGGGTGGGGGATGACTATATGAGACGGAACCTGGGTTTGTCCCGGGTCAATCTCGTGCAAGGCAAATGCCCTACGGCTGTGCTATAAATCTGGCCCCAAGCCTTGGTTGTGATTTCCAGAATCCTCCCAAATTTTCTCTTTCTAATCTTCATTCATCCATTCATTCACCTATCCTTCTACTCATCAGTCCATTGATCCATCCATCCATCCATCCATCCATCCATCCATCCATCCATCCATCCATCCATCCATCCATCCATCCATCCATCTTTCTACCCAACCACTTATTCATCCATCCATCCCATTTGTTCTGCTTCTCCAAGACAACTGTTTCCAAAACCTTTGTTTAGCAGGTGATCTTGCCAATTGAAACATTGTTAAACCCGAATACTATTAACCCCTAGAAGTTTGCTGGATGTTTTCTGTATGTCCCTTGAATCTCTGTAAACTTTCTTTTGGGGGGGGGTTTTCGGTCACACTTGGCAGTGCTCAGGGGTTACTCCTGGCAGGCACAGGGGACCATATGGGATGCCGGCATTTGAACCACCGTCCTTCTGCATGTAAGGCAAACGCTTTGTCTCCATGCTATCTCTCCGGCCCCGAATCTCTGTAAACCTTAATCCAACCCTGCAAGTCTGGCTCAAATACCATCTTCTCCAGGGAATATGCCCAGAGGACAGCAGTCCAGTCACTGCTCTCCTCCCTCATGGAGCCACCCACCTGGCTATCACCCCTTTTCTACCCTGGTCTCCCAGCCTTTCTCCAAGCACATGCATCCCCTTCCACAACATGCTCAAGTCGGAAGCCAGGCCTTGTTCAAGACATGGGGCTCTTTTTTTTTTTTTTTTTTTTTTTTTAGTTTTTGGGTCACACCCAGCAGTGCTCAGGGATTACTCTTGGCTCTACACTCAGAAATCACTCCTGGCAAGCTCTAGGGATCATATGGGATGCCGGGATTCAAACCACTATCCTTCTGCATGCAAGGCAAATACCTTACCTCCATGCTAGCTTTCCGTCCTGACATGGGGCTCTTTGCCACCCTCCAACCCACCTAGTTTTCCCTATTTCTACTCCCTGATTCATAGAGATCCGTCTGAAAGGCCAACATCTTTTGTTCCTACATTTTCTGTGAACTTCTGGGGCTCCTGATGATGCCAGTGTGAAGATACCTGTGAAGACATTCAGCATCATCATGGTTGCCTTGAGTGGTCTTGTCTCCTTTAAGTCACTTTAAATGTGTTCCCACAGGGGACAAGAGATATCATGGAGGTAAGGCGTTTGCCTTGCATGCAGAAGGATGGTGGTTCAATTCCTGGCATCTCATATGGTCCCCGAGCCTGCCAGGAGTAACCCCTGAGCGCTTCCGGGTGTGACCCAAAAACCAAAAAAAAAATGTGTTCCCACAAGATCAGAGAGCTGGCTCAGTGGGCCAGCATATAGACTTTGCATGAAGTGATACCAGGTAATCCCTGACCTCATAGTCCCCTAGGCACTGCTTAGAGTGATCCCTGAAAACTGATTGGTGTGATCTTCAAAAATGTGAAGAAAAAAAATAAAAGCCCACCAAATTAGTCCATTATCACCACCATTTAATTCCTAAATGTCATGGTTTCCCCAAAGATTTTTGTCTACAATTGTGACCAAATAAATCCCAAAGTTCAATCTTTCTCAGCTTACATGGTCCCAACATTCCAGGATATTCAGTCTATGTCCAAAACAGGCAGAAAGTGCTGTGTTTATAACTTTGAGTTGTTGGTACAAACAGAGCAGGGTGGTTTATACACAAACCTAATTCACTTGACCACTCCTGGGGTAACCCTGTCTACACCACTCCCCAAGTCTGGACAGTTCTTCATCCTGTGGGGAATACATTTGACATGCTCTTTAAGCTCTTTTGGGTAGGGATAGACTGCTGAAATATAGCCCAGAACCTCCTCCATGTCACCAGAGCACCCTATCTATAACTGCTCCACCCTGGCACTTGCTCCGAAGAGTCTCACACCATCTGTGGCCCTCCATGTACTACTCCTTGTGTGAACAGGCCTGAACCCATAGGGTCTGGATTCTCAGTGCCCTTGGTGCTGTGCTCAAGACCTATATGATAATAGCCAGCTATCAACCCCAAATAAAGATGTTTCTCCAACTTCTTCTTCCCAGTAACCTCTTCTTTTGATATGTAAAAGCCCGCCTGGATAACAGGACCTTCTCCCACCCTGGTGGATTTGGTTGTGGAGAATAAAGAGAGAGCAGTTCTGGCTTTGAGGTCTTAGCAGAGAGAGCACAAGACAGAGAGAGGCCATGAGGCAAAAAGCAGACTGACTCTGATAAATCTTGTGACTGGCTTAGTATTATTTCTCTAAGGCTACCCTGCTTCATTAAATCCCTTTGCCTAAGGGGTTAGAAACATGATGCCTGGAGTGGTCTCACCAACTTGTGGATTTTTATTTTACAAGGACCCAAATCTTTTTATTTATTTATTTATTTATTTATTTATTTATTTATTTATTTATTTATTTATTTTTTGTTTTGGGGCCACACCTGGTGACGCTCAGGGGTTAATCCTGGCTATGCACTTAGATATCACTCCTGGCTTGGGGAACCATATGGGACGCCGGGGTTGAACCCAGATCTGTCCTGGGTCAACTGTGTGCAAGGCAAATGCCCTACTACTGTGCTTATCGCTCTGGTTCCCCCCCCCATTTTTTGGGGGGGGGCACACTCGTTTGATGCTCAGGGATTACTCCTGGCTAAGCACTCAGAAATTGCCCCTGGCTTGGGGGGACCATATGGGATGCCGGGGGATTGAACCCCAGTCCTTCCTTGGCTAGCGCTTGCAAGGCAGACACCTTACCCTCTAGCGCCACCTCCCAGCCCCTCATTTCTCTTTTCTGCCTTGTTCACTTTCAAGTGCAACAAAAAGAGCTAGAATAGTTCTTGATGGGGCCGGGCGGTGGCGCTAAAGGTAAGGTGCCTGCCTTGCCTGCGCTAGCCTAGGACGGACCGCGGTTCGATCCCCCGGCGTCCCATATGGTCCCCCAAGCCAGGAGCGACTTCTGAGCACATAGCCAGGAGTAACCCCTGAGCGTCACCGGGTGTGGCCCAAAAACCAAAAAAAAAAAAAAAAAAGAATAGTTCTTGCAAGACAAGTGACTAATTCATTGGGGTAGGGCCACACCCAGCGGTGCTCAGGGGTTACTTCTGGCAGGCTAGGGGGAGCATATGGGATGCTGAGGATCGAACGCAGGTCTGTCCCAGGTGCTGCATGCAAGGCAAACATCCTACTACAAACAGCCCCTGCAAGTGGCTAATTCTGGTTTGAGCCCAGGTACCACCACCACATAGGGTCTCAGAGCATTGCCAGAAGTGATCCCTGAGTTAGAGGTAGGAGGGAGGGAGGGAAAAGAAAGGGAAGAAAGGAAGAAAGGAGAGTGGTCAGGAGAGAGGAAAGGAAGGAGAGTGGAAAGGAGGGAGGAAAAGGAAGGAAGAAAGGAAGGAAGGAAGGAAGGAAGGAAGGAAGGAAGGAAGGAAGGAAGGAAGGAAGGAAAGAAGGAAAGAAGGAAGGAAGGGAGGGAGGGAGTGAGTGATGGAGGGAGGGAGGGAGGGAGGAAGGGAGGGAGGGAGGGAGGAAGGAAGGGAGGAAGGAAGGAAGGAAGGAAGGAAGGAAGGAAGGAAGGAAGGAAGGAAGGAAGGGAGGAAGGGAGGGAGGGAGGAAGGGAGGGAGGGAGGGAAGGGGGAGGGAATGGTGGATGGAGGGAGACAGTGGAGCATTTGGGCTGGTTATTCTGCAGATTTTTCGATAAAACTTCCTAAGTGCTGAGTACACAAAGCCTGTCCTGAGTTAGAATCTTGGCTCTACTGGGGACCATGCAGCAGAGTCAGTCCCTTCTTGCTGCCTCAGTTTCCTCCTCTGTAATGTGGGATCCTGAGAGCCAGGAGGTTTTCCCAGTACTTCTTAAAGTATGCAGAAGAGATGGTTCCACAGGTCCTACGGGCAGCCGGGAAAGCCTGCTCTGGGCACTGAACTGGGCAGCTTCTGCCAGAAGGGTTTGTCAGAGGGAAACCCGAGAAGGCTCAGGCCGCTTCCCTTCCAGAGCAGCTGGTCATCTCAGAGTCCTTGGAGCGGCGAGGCCACACGTGCGTGGCGCCTTCCCACTTCTCACGGCCTGCGTTCTGGCCCAGGATGAGGTCTTTGTGCTTTCAGAATAAATTATAAATCTAAACATATGCAGAGCTTGTTGCTCCCCCAAGCAGATTCCAAGCAGCTTGAGACCAGCCAAGCCAAATAAATCCTGCCGCTTAAACCCATTGTTTCCAGGACCCTGTAAACTGCCGATTTGCTGAGTGCGGCTTTGCCCAGAGCGCTCCCAGCATCAGGCTTGCATTTAGGCTGTGTGGAGCTGGAGTATTTACTAGAAACTGCTGGTAAAGAAAGACGCATAGGGTGGGGGTGGGGGGTGCGGTGGGGGTCGGGTCAAATAGTCCAGGATGCATCCAGGGGGTGAGGGTCTAAAAACCCCAAGAAAGCAGATTCTCCTCTCCAACCCCAGGAGGCAAAGTCACAGAATTCTTCTGCAGGGGAAATCATCCCGGGAATGCAGAGACTGTGTCCAGGGTTCTGTTTGGAAGGAAATGACAGTCACCAATTGGAGAATGTCAGGTCCTCCAAGGAACCCCGTGGGTACTCACGTGCAGAAAACTATTTACTTAACTGCAGTAGGTTCTGGAAATATTTGACTCTGGAGGGTGCCCCAGGGAATGTGTATATGTGTGTGGGTGTCTGGGGTTCTCTTGCAGGCCAGGACCCAGGCAGGCCTTTTCTAATCCCTCCATCTGATAAGGCTGATAAAGCTTCCAGATCTCTGGATGGGCAGAACTCAGGCTATTCCAGAAAGGGGGCCTGGCTTTGTCCCAGGCGCCCCAGCTCCAAGGAACTGACTTGTCCCAGCTAACTGGCAGTTTGGCCCAAGAGACAGTGGCTCTGGCAGGGGTCGCTTGGGTGAAGATGAATGTAGGGGAAAGCCTGAGAATGATGAATTGGGGCGCTTATCTTCAGGAAGAATCACGCTATCCAACATTTGTTGGTGCTCAAGGCCTGCTAGGTTGTAAAGGCAGGATAGTGTAGCTGCCTTGTCTAGCGGAAAAAGGCTACATTTTATGGGGGAGTTGGGGAGCAGGCTGTTCTCCTCTGCTAAACTAACCTCTGCCTAGCGGGGGACTTTGTACTGCAGGGCATGAAAGAGTTGAACACTGTCAGGAGTGAGGTCTGGAGGCTCCCCTCTGGCAATGAGGCAGGGGAACAAATCAGTGTGGCCATCCTAGGTGAGGTAGGGGTGTCTGTTCTCAAAGGTGAGAATGACAAATAAGAATAAGCAGGAGAGGGGGCGGAAAAAAAAGAATAAGCAAGTGGATCTGTTAAGATGATTATTCAGTGGGGGATGACAACCTTGAATCTCTGTAATCTTCAGGATGATTGATTATTCAGTGACAAAGAGGATGACAACCTGAATCTGTGTGTACCGGGAGCTTGCACCCAGGTCTTCCTTTCTGAGGCCATTGCATCTTATAGAGGAACAGTTTTCTGCCAGCAGGTGCAGGGCTGACTCCTGGCTCTGTGCTCAGGGCTCACTTCTGGTGCTGTTGGAGGGATCATAAGTGGTGTCAGGGATAAAACATAGGTTACAAGTGCTTTACCTGCTGTATTGATTCTCTTTGGGCCTCCATGGATGCATGTAAATAACTATGCTGGGGCTGAAGTGATAGCACCGAGGTAGGGCTTTGTCTTGCATGTTGCTGACCAGGGTTTGATTCCCAGCATCATTTGGCTTTGGAAACACTTTAGATGTGAGGTACAGGGAATGATGCAGGGAAAGCTGCTTTCCTACCCCTCCTTTGCTGCTTTACAGGGGTGCAGATGGGAGCACACACACTTGGGTTATTTATTTATTTATTTATTTTGATCACACCTGGCAGTGCTCAGGGGTTATTCCTGGCTCTGCGCTCAGAAATCACTCCTGGCAAGCTCAGGGAACCATATGGGATGCCAGGATTCGAACCCCATCTGTCCTGGATCGGCTGCTTGCAAGACAAATGCCCTATCGCTGTGCTATCTCTCTAGCCTTACACTTGGGGGTTCTTTAGTTGTGTGGCTCACTGGAGGGTGCAGATGCATGCAGGGGAGGAGCTGACCCCTTCAGCTGGGTTGCTTGCATACACCCCTATAGGTAAGACACCACCCATTCTATTTGTTTGTTTGTTTTGGGCCACACCTGACAATGCTCAGAGTTTAATCCTGGCTCTCCTTTAGGAATCACTCCTAATGGTGCTCGGGAGACCACATGGGATGCCAAGGATTGAATCTAGGTTGGTCATGTGCAAGGCAAGCACATAACCTGCTGTACAATCACTCTGATAGTAGACCCCAGATACCACCCATCTGTGAGGAGCTGGTGACCCCAGACAAGAGAGCAAGCAGGACCCATATTCAGCACATGCAGGCAGCCCTGGGGATCAAACTCAAACAGTGCTTTGCGTTTGAGAAATGGAAGCTTTTTTTTTTTTTTTTTTTTTTTGTTTTTTTTTTTTGTTTTTTTTTTTTTTGTTTTTAGGGTCACACCCGGCAGTGCTCAGGGGTTACTCCTGGCTCCATGCTCAGAAATTGCTCCTGGCAGGCACGGGGGACCATATGGGACGCCGGGATTCGAACCGATGACCTTCTGCATGAAAGGCAAACGCCTTACCTCCATGCTATCTCTCCGGCCCCAATGGAAGCTTTTTGTAACTGACCTTCTCCCCAGAACCCACTGGGATTGTTTTCTTTCTGGCTTTTATTGTGTCTCCACATCTTATGTCAACCATATTAGTGCATTTCATTTATTCAACTCAATTTTATTAGAATTATTTTCCCTTTTATCTGTTGGACTTTCATTTCAACTTAAAAACAAATTAAACTTAGAAAACTGTTCATGGAAAGACAGTCTCCCTTGCCAAACTCAGTTCTAGCCAACTGCTGCATCTCTTACCCTGAGGCTGGGCTTTCTTGGTGAAGAGGTTGCAAATGTCAAGGAAGGGCTGGGTTGGTGGGGGGGGGGGCAGAGCACACAACAGAGACTGGGTGGGACTGAGAAGCCACCAGAGGACCATGGGGCCACTTGAAGCATTCTTTTTGTTTTGTTTTGTTTTGTTTTTGGGTCACACCCGGTGGTGCTCAGGGATTACTCCTGGCTGTCTGCTCAGAAATAGCTCCTGGCAGGCACGGGGGACCATATGGGACGCCGGGATTCGAACCAACCACCTTTGGTCCTGGATCGGCTGCTTGCAAGGCAAATGTGCTGTGCTATCTCTCCGGGCCCCACTTGAAGCATTCTTTAGAGCTGTGTGTGTGTTCGTGTATTTACAAGTATATGTGCATGTGTGTGCTAGTGTGTAAGTGTACAAGTATGTGCCAGTGTACATGTGCTTATGTGTTTTTGTGCAAGTGTACTTGGGCATGTCTGTGTTTGTGCATGTGTGCCTGCGTATGTGTGCATGAGTGCATGTGCCCGTGAGTCACCAGAAATCATCCTGGCCACCACTCTAGGGAGGCCCCGTGTGGAGAAACTCCTCCTCTCACCCTCGATGACTGTAAACTCAGAGTCAAGTCTGGCTGTAACAGGTTATGCAGGGACTTGAGTTTCCTTCAGCCCTGGTTAGCAATAGCCACATGTACAAGGTCTTGTCTTCTCTTAGATCTGCCTCCCTCTACTCACCCTCTGTGACCTCCTTTCTAGCAACAAAACCTGGGGGACCAGGCAACTCCTTTGGAGAAGTCATGAGACTTCTCCAGGGACACAGGACACTGTTGCCCTGTCCAGGGACATGCTCACACTGACCCCAGGGATGGAGAGGAACATGGTCACAGTGAAACTGCCTCATCTAGTTTTATAAGTGAGTGGGTGATACTGTTTTATGAAACCAACTCAGCACTTTCCGGGTACAGATCTGATATCCTCATTTCTAGGATCTCTAAACCCACCCCAAACACTCACCTGCTACCCCACCCTCATTTCTAAGGAATTGAGTTTATCCTCAGGATGTGACTGTTGATTCAATAAAGAATCTTTATTGCATTGCAAGCGATGAAACTGGATGGTTGTAGCTCATTTCTCAGCAAGCCTACTGGAGAATCCTGAATTAGTCCCAGGAGGCAAAGGGATGCTGAAACCTGAGAACTCCCCTCCTAGAGGAGGAGAGGTCAGGACCTAGGTATGGACAGATCCGTTTTATTAAAGGAGTTCTTGTGAGCAAAGCATCGTACAAACCCTGGAGCTTGCCTTTTTCCTAGCAGCATTGACTACTGCTAGGTTGGTTCTGACTTTTCAAATAATGGTTTGGGCTTAGTGGACACTTCCTTTGCATTTCATCATCTGTGCACGTGAAGGAAGTGAGTCACCCCACTTCAGGATCAATCCAAATGTGCCGTTCTGGTCCCCTTTCAGAGATCCACTTCTCCACACCCCCACAAAACTCAGTAGTATTTGTTTTGTTTTGGGGCCATACCCATCAATGCTCAGGGGTTACTCCTGACTTTATACTCAGGAATTAATTACTCCTGGAGGTGCTCAGGGACCAAATGAGCTTCTAGGGATCAAATCCATGAATCCACATTGGCCATGTGCAAGGCAAACACCTTCCCTGCTGGACTATCACTCTGGCCTCTCACTACTAGTAGTTTGATTCAAGGGACAAACCTGGTAGTGCTGGCAGTGCTTAGGATGCTACTCCCCACTCAGTGCTCCTGGGCTTCTTAGGGGTGGTATTGGGATGGGTGAGCGTTTATGTATTGCCTGGTTTCAAACCTGGTATACAAAGTATATGCGGCTGTTTTTTTTTGGGGGGGGGAGGGGCCACACCCAGCAGCGCTCCGTGGTTACTCTTGGTTTTGTGCTCAGAAAAATTCTCCTGGCAGGCTCGGGGGACCATATGGGATGACGGGAATCGAACTCAGGCCTGTCCCATGTAAATCAAATGTGCTGCCACTGTGCTATCGCTCCAGCCCCAAAGTATATGCTGTTAACACACTCTTGAACTGGTCCCACCTTCTCTTTAACTCATTGACTGTTCATTTAGGTTCTTTCCTATGATGGACTATTTTATTTTTTCATTTGTTTTGTTTTGTTTTGGGGCCACACCCAGCAATGCTCAGGGGTTACTTCTGGCTCTGCACTCAGGAATAACTCCTAGTGGTCCTCAGAGGACTATCAGCCGGGATGGAACCTGGGTCAGTTGCATGCAAGGCAAGGACCCTAATCACTGTACTATCCCTCGACCCTCTTTGGGGTTCTTTATTCCTGACTTCTCTGCAGTGGTCACAGGGAAGAGGGAGCCAAGGGGAGGCAGGGATGAATGTATTTCAGGGTACTGAAGGCCTGGAGGCACCTAGGGCTATGCACTCCCACTCTGCTGCTGTTAATGGACCTTTGTTCCTGAGCTCAGCTCTGAGCAGAACCCTAAAGACCCACACCCTACGTCTAGGTGTCAAGAAGAGCCTGGCCCCCATCTCTTGCCTCAAAACAGTCAAGTCCACGAGAACAGCAGGAATGAGGGGAGTAACGGAGACCCTTACTAATGAATAAAAATAAAAATCTAGAAAAGACCTAAAGAAAAAAATCAGTCCACTCTCTGGGTCAGTG
Organism: Suncus etruscus; assembly: GCF_024139225.1. Lineage (NCBI taxonomy): Eukaryota > Metazoa > Chordata > Mammalia > Eulipotyphla > Soricidae > Suncus > Suncus etruscus. Next base: position 30,987,987 of record NC_064856.1, on the reverse strand, counting down.
CAGGAGCCAAAGAGCTAAATTGCATCCTGGAGATCATGGGTTGGGGGGGGGGTCCCTGTACCCCTAGAGAGGAGGCAGTGGAGGAGACCAAGCCCCTGATGGAGGAAGGAGGGGAACGGGGAAAGGAAAGGACAGGAGGAAAGAAGGAGAAGGGGCTGGGAGGCTGCAAGGTAAGCGGGAAGGAGCAGGGCAGCCTCAGTCTGTTTGTGATTAGCCCAAAGCCCACAGCAGAATGGAGACGACAGAAACTGGCCGGCACCCACCCCCCCACCCCGCGCTCCGTGATTAATCGCGGGGAGTTCAGGACTCCCCACAAACGCCGCCTGTGCGGACTTCCAATTAGCTGCCTCTGCCCAGTCCCCTGCCAAGATGGGAGTGGAGGTGGGGCCTGCGGGCGGGGGGCCCCGCCTGCTGGGGGGCCAGCATGGAACTGTCGCGGCGGCCGGCCGGAGCAGAGTGACACTGACAGGCAATCGCCGCGGTGCAGAGCAGCGGCCGCATCCGGGCCAGGGGGGCCGAGCTGGGCGGGCAGGCCAGCGGCTTCCTGGACGCCCAGCCCCGGGCTCCGCAGCGCCTGCACCCCGACAGCAGATAAGCCGGTCCCTGGCCACGGGTCGCCGTATCAGAGCCCTGCAGAGCCCGAGAGAGGGGTTCGGGTCTTGGAAGATCCGGCTTTGGGCTTGCAACGAAGTGAGTTTCCGAGGGGCCAGGCTGAGTGAGTGTCCGTTCGGCCCGGGTCCAGCCCTGGCGTGTCTCTGAGTTGTGCTGAGCGTGCTGGCCTGTGGATAGCACGCCGGGTTGCAGAGGAGGACAGCGACCCGAGTGACCCCATTTCCTGCTTCATGGTGAGTGCCCAGGGGACACCACACCACGGAGACTGAACCCCTGACGGACAGACGGAGTGTGGACGGTGGGTGCTTGGACCAAGCTCTGCAGGGAGGGGAGAGGAGGGCTTAGGGTGATGGTACCTTGAAGCTAGAGCCCTGGGGAGCTCCAAGGAGGTGAAGATGGAGAGACGAGATCGCACGCACTGTGTGTCCCTGGGCATGTTCTTGCCCATGGGTCCAACATATGGAGAACAGGCTCTCGTTGGGGAGGGGACACACTGATTCTGATCCCCCCTTTTGTGGCGCTACTGAGAGGCTCAGTATGGTCACTTGTGAAGTTGAGGCACCCGAGAGTTCCTCAGCTGGTCTCACCTTCCTTGCACACAGGACAAAAGGCTGCTTAAGAGAAGTGTTTGTGTTGCCTGCGATCACAGCATCAGCTTTTGAGTTTGTGTCCACAACAGTTTGTGCCCACCAAGTCCTCCCTCTGTGACAGCGAGTCGGGGGGTGGGGTGGGGTGGGGGGGAGAACTGCCTGTCTGCAGCAGGGCACCAGATGGACTGAGGGCTCCCTGTGGTGGCTCCTGGAGTCCCCAAAGGGCAGAGACTGGCAGATGACTTAGTGAAGTGAAGGATGGCTCTAGTTTTATTTTTGCCTTTTTTGGGGGGTAGTCACACGCGGCAGCGCTCAGGGATTACTTCTGACTCTATGCTCAGAAATCACTCCTGGCAGGCTCAGGGGACCATATGGGATGCCGGAATTCGAAACACCGTCCTTCTGCATGCAAGGCAAATGTCCTACCTCCATGCTATCTCTCCGGCCCCATCATTTTTGCCTTTTTTTGGGGGGGGGTCACACCCGGCAGCGCTCAGGGGTTACTCCTGGCTCTGTGCTCAGAAATCACTCCTGGCAGGCTCAGGGGACCATATGGGACGCCAGAATTCGAACCATTGACCTTTGGCATGAAAGGTAAATGCCTTACCTCCATGCTATCTCTCTGGCCCCCATTTTTGCCTTTTTGAAAAAAAAATCTGTTTCAAATCGTTAGGGGTGTCCACACCTTCTCAACTCTGCACAGGGAGGAGAATGCCCAGCAGAGCTCTGAGTGACCCCTCAGGGGAGTGGGGTTCAAGGATTAATTCCTTTTGCCATCACAGGGTATTTGCACATAAGCCTGCATGCAGGTTGGCAGCTAGTTATGAGGGGCACAAAGCCTGGCCACCTGGTGCCCCTCGTCTGCCTGGTCCCAGAAAGACTCAAGAACTCGCCAAGAGCAGGGGTGTTCACAGCAAGACATAGTAAGTAGGAACTTCCAGGCATCTGGACAGACTTGGGGGGCCCAGAGGGGACCCTTTGCTCTTCTGGAAAATTCCATCCCGGACAGCTCTATCCGTTGCTGCCTTACAAGCCTGGGGTTCTCATGGAAGCCAGAGGTGTTCCTGGCTCTTAGGGAAACAACTTGTGGCAGGACTCCCACTCTCCAATTTTTGATCCTGTCCCAGATGGAGGGTCATGTCACTTTCCTTGTTTCTGCCCTGGACTCTATCTACCCTTTTCTTCTTTTTGGATTTCGGGGCCACACCCGTTTGATGCTCAGGTGCTACTCCTGGCTAAGAGCTTGGTTTGGGGGACCATATGGGATGCCAGGGGATCGAACCATGGTCCTTCCTTGGCTAGTGCTTGCAAGGCAGATACCTTACCTCTAGCGCCACCTCACCGGCCCCTATCTACCCTTTTCTTATTCTGTCCTCACTGCTCTCACTGGGGCTTCTCTGGGGAAAGCTCTGAAATCTCTCTCCAGCCCCAAAGGCTGAAGGCACCCATGGTGATGTGTTTGGGAGCTGGCCCAGGGCATGGTTTTCATAGGAGGAGCTCCCCACCTCCAGTTCCTGGGACCCCTGCACAGACAGGGCAAAGGAGAGTTTGGTTAGGGTGAAGGGGACTTGGAGAGAGGCATTCCTGATGTTGGAGAGATGAGTTCTAGGCTATACCTCCCAGTGCATCCCCACCCTGACTTCTAGAAAGCCTAATGAACCCTCACCAGCACAGCCACACTCCCAGGTTAGCCGGAGCGCTGTGATTTAAGCCAGATGTTGGCACTCAGAGCAGTGCCCTCGGCCACTGTTCCAGGAAGCACAGATCCCCACCCCGAGCCCCCAGATCCTTTTTGGAGTGCCAAAGATGTGTCCCACTGTGTGCCTTTCAGCTGGTCTCTTCTCCTTGTCCCTTCCTGCTGCTTCTAACCCCGTGGCACCTCCAATAGCTTAGTGCTCCGGTGTCCTGGAATCTGAGCAGGAGATGAGTCTTCCAGCTCTTCTTGCTTTGGCCTGGCTCCCTCATGGGGGTGGAGGGAACAAGTTGGCCAAGGGAAAGACAGTGGTTAGATTTCCAGGACTTTGGCAAATGGGTGGCTAAATGACCTTGATTTAAAAAGAAGCTTCTTAGACTGAGAGTATCATATGGAATGTGGTACAGAGAGCAGAGAACTAAGTATAGTCGGGACAAAGGGAACAGGAGGTTCAGAACTCCTTCTGTCCCCATTCTAGCTTCATTTCTTTCTTTCCATTTTATTTACTTTTGTTTGTTTGGGTGTCTTTATCTGGTAGTGTTCAAGGCTTATTCCTGGCTCTGTGCTCAGGAGTCACTTCTAGAGGGGAGAGTTGGGGGACCCTATGAGGTTTCAGGTATAGAGCCTGGGTTTAATCCATGTATCTTACCTGCTGTACTATGTCTCTGGCACCTAATTTTTCCTTCTTATTTTTATTTTAAATTTTTTTGTGTGTTTTGAGTCAGATCTGGGAGTGCTCAGGATTTTTACTCTTGGCTCTGCACTCAGGGTTCACTCTTGGTGGGCTCAAGGAACCATATGGGATGTTGGGTATCAAACCGGAGCTGGCCAAATGTAAGGCAAGTATAAGTCAGTCAGTAGCAGGTGAGCAGCCAGTGGAGAGGGAAATCTGTATGCTCTGCTCAGGGTCAAACAGTTCACTCTCGGGCCCGGAGAGATAGCACAGCGGTGTTTGCCTTGCAAGCAGCTGATCCAGGACCGAAGGTGGTTGGTTCGAATCCCGGTGTCCCATATGGTCCCCCGTGCCTGCCAGGAGCTATTTCTCAGCAGACAGAGAGGAGTATCCCCTGAGCACCGCCGGGTGTGGCCCAAAAAACAAAACAAACAAAAAACAAACAAAAAACAGTTCACTCAAGTCTCCACATGTTGTTTTGTGTCTCAGTGATGCAGACAAGGTTCCTGCTTCAGGTGAAGTGTGTAATTGTGCTCTCCTGGCAGCTTCTTCCCTGGTCACTTGCCTTCGGAACTGCAGATATGGCTCTGTTGACCAGCAAGCAAAGCACCAACCTTCTCTTTGCTGTAGGACTTTTGCATAATTTCTTAAGGTCCAGGCAAACTGGGGGTGGGTGTGGGGATTGGAACTTTGAGTGTTAGTGGTGAGCGGTGGTTTAAATCCTGTCCCCTTTCACAGCCGTGCAGTCAACCCGACACCTAAGAATCAGTGTGTGCACTCGTGAATCTAAGAATCAATGTGTGCACGTGTGAATGCCACACCCAACGATCTGTGCACGCACACACACACACTCACACACAAACACACATCCTCTCTCTCCCTGGGGTGGGGGAGTTGGCTATTATATTGTCATCTGCATACCATAGTCTGTTAGCCCAGCTATGAGTGGTGTGTGTGTGTGTGTGTGTGTGTGATAATGTGTGCATGAGTGTGTGTGAGTGACTGTGTTTATGTGATAGTGTGAGAGTGCATAGGTGTGAAAGTGTGTGAGTGAAAAAGTGTGTGTATGTGTGTGTGAATGTGTGTGAGTGTGGGTCTTTGTGTGATAGTGTGAGTTGGCATGAATGTGTTGTATGTGTCAGACTCCTACTGTCCTTAGCCCTCCCCCAAGGAGCTGCACACTCCAGGAACCCTCCTACTTCCTCCTCCCCTTGCAGCAGGCCAAGAGCCCAGCTCTTGCCTTTGTCCCGAGTGTTGGAAGTGGGGACAGTAGAGACAAGGTGTTGTCTACACAGGCCAACTGCATTCGGCTCTCGCACCAACCGAGACTGTTGTCCACCACACACTTCCCCTCCTGCCTGTTGAATGTCCTGTCGGCCCCGTCCATTCACTCGCCTTCACATCTGGCTTCTGCTCCTTCATTCTGACTGTGCAGATGCAAGACTCCAATAGAACCGGCCTCTTGGAACCAAGAGAAGAAAGCCTCAGCCAGAGCTATAGGGAAGTCGGACAGCTTTTATTTTTAGCAAGCCCTGGAGCCAGGTGGGTCCTTTCCAGTTTCCCCGAGCCAGTAAGCACGAGAGGAAAATATTTCTCATGCTCTTGTTTGCTTCTTGAACAGCTCGGGCCAAGATGGGGGCCCAGGTGGGGACTTGGCTGAGAAACCTATGATGGAGAAAGGGTGTCCGTGCCCATAGCAGTGGAAAAAGAAAATGGTCAAGAATGGCTGATGCTCCTTTTGCTTTGTGTGGTAGGAATGACATGAAAGTTTAATTCTCCACTCTGACGAACTCCAGCTGGGCACACCAGGGGCTCTACGGGCCCTACTGGGCACCCATGATATTCCAAGGATATACAGATGACAATTGCATCAATGGGGTGGGGGACAGGGGGTGTCATAGCACAAAACTAATGGAAACCAACCACTATCAGAGGGTTGTGACTTTCCAGGTCACCCATTTACTTGCATTTAAGCTCTTCTTTTGATTTTTGGGGCACATACAACAGCACATAGGCATTACACCTGGCTCTGTGTTTAGAAATCACTCTTGGGGCCCGGAGAGATAGCACAGTGGCGTTTGCCTTGCAAGCAGCCGATCCAGGACCAACGGTAATTGGTTCGAATCCCGGTGTCCCACATGGTCCCCCGTGCCTGCCAGGAGTTATTTCTGAGCAGACAGCCAGGAGTAACCCCTGAGCACCACCAGATGTGACCCCCCCCCAAAAAAAATCACTCTTGGATGGGGCTGGAGAGATAGCATGGAGGTAAGGCGTTTGCCTTGCATGCAGAAGGATGGTGGTTAGAATCCTGGCATCCCATATGGTCCCCCGAGCCTGCCAGGAGTGATTTCTGAGCATAGAGCCAGGAGTAACCTCTGAGTGCTGCCGGGTGTGACCCAAAAAACCAAACCAAAACAAAAACATCACTCTTGGTAGGCTCAGGAGTCTATATGTGATGCTGGAGATTGAACCCATGTTGACTATGTACAAGGCAAACAAATGTCCTACCCACTGTGCTGTCTCTCTGGTCCCTAAGCTCTTCTTTTGCTATTTAATTGTTAGACAAGTGGATCATCTGAGCCACCGGGGATGTAGCTCAGCAATAGAGGATGTGACCAGCATACGTGAGGCCCTGGGTGGGCTCCCAAGACCATATGCCCCCAGTTGTAGGGGGCTTCAAGTGTAACCCTATTAAAAGTGAGCTGTGTTCATCTGTGTGCCCTGGCTGTGCCCTCTTAGTTGAGGTGCTCAGGTTCCAGTTGAGAGACTCACTGGGGTTGCTTTCTTCATGACAGGGAGCTGCACTTCTGGTCTGTGGTGCTAGTTTTTCCTTCTGATTTAGCGAGGGGGAAAGGGAGCACCTCTCTCTTGTGCTGCTTGAACACGCCTGGTGTGGTGTGGCTGGAAATCCTGCATAAAACTGGGAGTCACAGATAGCTGGGCCACCACCTCCAAACAGCCCCGCAACTTGGTCTGTACTCGGCAAATGTGGGATCTGTAGGGGTTTGACTTGAGGCCCCATGCTGGCTGGGCAGCCACTCTTGGACCCTCAAGGTTTGAATCCCTGACTCAGGAAGGGGCTTTGCACAACAAAGAGCATTTGGGACTGGGCCGCAGAAATTATGGAGAATATGTGAGTGTCACTTGGTGACAGGCAGCAATACAGAAAATGTGCAGTGGTAGGGACAGTTAGACACTCCACCATGATGCTACCTTCTCTGCACCAGGTCTTCTACTGCTCCCACTGTCCTTTATGCTGCCAAAGCATCCTTAGCACGTGGGACTGTCCTCACAGCTTCCCCATGTGGCTGCCTGGCTCGAATGCCACTGCCACCACATGGCTTTTGCCAGATGTCTCACTTCTTGCCACTTGAATGCGTGGAATTTCCCCTGTTCTGCTGCAGCGCCCCCGGGACTATCGCAATGAGCCTCCAACTGAGAATATCCAAAAGGGGGGCTCGGGGTGGGGCTGGGCAACCCTTCCCTTGGTGACTCTCTCACTTTGCTCATTTACCCGCACCTTGGCCCTGTCTCTACCATCCGCACTTCATAGATGAGGAGAGAGGATCAGAGAGGACAGGTCACCTGCCCCATCACACAGGAAATGTGGCCAGGCTGGGCCTGGGTCTAGCTGGCGGTTGAGCTGCGGCATGCTGGTGCATCCTCAGTTCCAGAGTCGGGATGCAATTCCCCTTCTGTTTCCTCCTCTCCGCTGTGTGGGCTGGGGCTCTGGGTAGGGGACTACCTGTTTCTCTCAAGATACTGGAGCTCTTTATCCTCCTACCTCTGTGTCTTCCTCCCTCCTCACTGACCATGCAGGGCTGTGGCCCGCTTCCTGAAAGACCTTATGGGAAGCCGCCAGACTTAAGCCTGCAGCTGAGTTGGTGGGGCACCTATTCCCCCCAAACCAGTGTTGGCAAAGCAGGGCCTGGGGACCCTCAAACCAGATACTGTTCCTGGGCGGAGGAAGGGACCAGCTGGTTTGATCCTTGGTCTCCAAGACCTGGCCTGGCTGAGGGGCCCCCAGTGTTGAAACCGTGTTCTGGTGATGCCTGGGCATTTGTCCTCAGTCTGTTGGAATATCCATGCCAAAGCAGTTTTAGTCCCCCGGATAAAACATGTTTATAGACTTTTTTGGGGTGGGGGGAGGAATTCCATTCCTGTTGCCAATTAGTTCTGCTTGAGAACAGCTTTCTCAGCCTTGCTGCGCTGGCTGCCTGGTCTGCAGTGCTGGTGATTTGCTCAGAGTGGGATAAAGTGGGGTGAGGGTCCTCGTCAGGACTCCAAGAAGGGCCATCAAAGCTGTGGGTAGTGGTGTGGGTCTCTGGCTACCAGCTAGGTGGGAGATGGGGTTCTTTTCCCCAACTGCAGCCATGAGATTCCTCTCTTGATGGACTGGGAAAGAGGATCAAGGGTATGGGTGAAGAACAGTTTGGGGCTCTGTGGATCCCACCCCCTCCTAGATAGTCCTCCTCCTCCAGGAAGCCCCTTGGGAAATCTGCTCCAGTGTCTGTGGCTGTTTCAGCATGACTAAGCAGCCAAAGTGTCCAGTCTCTTTTAGGGGGACAGAACAGCAACTAAGAGCACAGAGTACAGGAGGCTGGGTTTGCATCTCCCTGTGTGGCTGGGTCTCTCTCTTCTCACCTGTGTTTGGAAATAACCTCTGACCTCATCCTGTGACATGGTCCCTCTCAACAGCATTTTCCCTAGAAAATGGGGCCAAGGATAGGACTCCCAAGATGGAGTGAGGCAAAGCACAAACTGCTTCCAGTCCTGCAAAGGCCAACTGGGCAAAATCCCAGAAGCCTGCTCAAGGTTGGACATGCAGTGGTGTTTGGGGGTCAGCAGATGGACTGGTCATGAGCTGAATTCACAGCACAGAAAAATTGGGCTTCGGCTAGGGACATGCTCTAAGGGCTTTGCACGGGTGTATTATGGAAGAAGTCCACATGCCACCCCAGCACCACCAAATATTGACCCTGAGCACAAAAGTTGGGAGTGACCCCCCAATTTCTACTAAGCCAAGGGGATTCAGAAGGGGGAGCCCCCGACACCCCAGGGCAGGCATGTAGGGTCCACATGTTCCTCCTCCAGCTCTCAGGGCTCTGCTCACCATCCTGACCCTCAACCCTGCAGGAAGTGAACCACAGGGCTGGACACTGTCCTACAGCGGTCAAGACACCGAACATTGCTGACATTTTTGCATCTTGGGACAAAGGATGAAGAAACTCGGATGAACTCTGCTGGTTTCCTGGTGGAAAAACCCTTGGAGGGGCTGAGTTTTACCCTAAGAGTGAGCTCCACCATCCCATGCTCCCCAGGACTTTGAAGCAACAGCTGTAAAAACTCCTGCTGGGGGTTGGAATGATAGCACAGCGGGGAGAGTGTCTGCCTTGCAGTGGCTGACCTGTGTTAAATCCCTGGCATCCCATATGGTCCCTGAACACCACCAGGAGTGATTCCTGAGTGCAGAGTGCTATGGCCCCCAAACCAAACCAAACCAAACCAAAACTCTGTTTACCCAGGGATGGAATCAGGAGATTCCAAGGACACCTGAGGGCTCACATAGCTATGTTCCCCACTCTGCAGAGGTACCCCTAGAACCAGTGAGTGCAGACTGAACTTGACAGCAACTTGATGCTTCAGACCCTTCCCTCTCTCTCCTTTTCCCTCCCCTTTCCTCCTCTCCCTTCTTCCTTCCCTTCTCCTCCCTCTCCCCTCTCTTGCACTCTCCTCCCCTCTCCTCCCTTCCTCCTTATCTCCTCTCCTCTCCTCTCTGCTCATCTCCTCTCCGTTCCCCATCCCTCCTTTCCACTCCCCTCTCCTTCCCTCCTATTTCTTCCCCTCCCCTCTCCTCATTCACTTTCCTCTGTGGATGTCCCTCAGCTGGGGATTGTCCCCAGGCCTGGACCATGCCCACACACTCACTCACACACACATTCTAACTGTTTTGTTCTCTAGGGTCTCATATACATGCTTGCTAAGAGTTGTGATCTGGGCCATAGTACTCGTGTGAGTACTTTTAGTGACTCTGTGCTATTAAAAATCATCTGTGGGGCCCACACAGAATTGTTAGGATTTTCATGGTGCGTGTGGGTGGCCCTGGGGATCAAACTCAAGGTCCCATGTTTGTTAGGCAGGTGCTTTAACACTGGCTCATACCCTGGGTCCTCTCCTCCTCTATTCATTTTTATTTTTGATTTTGGGTCACACTAGGCGGTGCTCAGAACTTACTCCTGGCTCTGTGTTTAGGGATCACTCCTGCTGGGCCCAGGGGAACATATAAGCAGCTGGGAATGAACCCAGGGAGGCCATGTGCAAGGCAAGTGCCCTACCCATTGTGCTATATTGCCCCTTCTCCTCTTCTTTTAAGGATGTCTGTCACTGCCTTGGGGGTCACTGTATTTGAATATGACCTCATCTTAGCTGATTATACCTGGACACTGTTCCCAACTGAGGTCACCATCTGGGCCGACATGAATGTTGGAGAGACGCTGTTTGATTCCTGTAAGTAGGAGCCAGCAGGAATATGCTTCAGGTCACAGGGTTTACTCCTCACTGCCTGTTGGGCTCTGCTTCAAGCTCCTTCCAGTGGGACTGAGCTTATCATGAGGCCCTTAGCATCCAGTCATGTAGCACATTCATAATGCATCTGGCATTAGACCTTTTTGGTTTTGAGTTTTTAACCCCAGCTGGAAAGACTTTGAGACCCTCCCACCCCAAACCCCAGAGTTTCAGTTCCTACAATTTCTGTCCCCAAATCCCAGAATTAGAGCTTTTCTCCCTCCCAGTCCATTCCATCCCATGTCCTCCCAATCCCTTCCTATCACACCAGCCCCTTTCCTGAGTGGCTCAAGCATGGGACCTTCTTGTCTTCAGAATGGAAACAGGAGGTGGCCCTGTTCCCCCATGTTCTCCCCTTCTCCCACCAGCAGGAGGGCAGGGGAGAGAGTTCAGGGGTCCCTGACCCTGTGCTCCAACTCATGGGCCTCCCTCCTGGCCATCTGCCAACCTTTGAACACTCTTGACCCGGGGCTGCTGATCAGGAGACAGTCCACAAGGCTGAGATTTATTGAGGTCAGTTTGGTTCTTACAGGGTCTCAGTGGACCTGGCCTTGGGGGCCGGTGGGAGGAGGTGATGGGGTCAGAGGCTTGGGCTGGATGGAGCTGTTGGGGCAGAGCGTCAGCTATTGGACACCCACTGGGGCTGTCTGTATGACTGGGGTCAGGGCAGCTTTGGCTGGTGGGTCAAGTGTGTGATGGGACTTCTCGGAATCATGAGCTTGAGCCAGGAAGGAAGGGGCCTACATTCTCTTCAGCCAGAGCCTCAGGGCCAGGAAATAGTTGCTGTCCGAGTGGCCAGAGGCTCCTAGGAGATCATAGGTCTGAACACAAGATTGGTCTGTAGAGCAGAGCAGTGCCATGGGAGAGAGCTGGCCTTGCCTGCATTCAAACCGGCATCTCCACTGCCCAGCGGGGCTCAGCCAGCCCCTGCATCAAGCAGGATTATAACAGCCCCACACCTGGTCCCTAAACTGAGGCTCATGACAGTGTTCTCACCTGTGCAAATCCCAGAGCAGCTTCTGAGAAGCTGTCACTGCTTCTGGGCTGAGGGCCATGTTCACTGCAAAGGGCTCTCTCAGACTGTGGTGGCAGCAAGAGGGACCAGGTCAGACTTCATGCAGAAAGACAGTGCACTCCAGACTCCTGCATTCTCTCTCCTCCCATGCTCACAATAGAACACAGACCTGTGAGAGGGTCACAGAATGCCAATGCTGAGATAGACCATGGAAGGTTCAAAGTAGCTTTACATTGAGGGGTGCATCTTCAGTCCCATTGTACAGAGGGGGGAAACTGAGACTCAGAGAGGGGAACAACAGAGGTCCAGGCACATTTGACTCCAACACCACCCCAGAAACCTATGCACTTTCAGTTTTGGTGCATGCATGAAAATATTCCCAGCACCATCTTTTGTAAATGGGCTCTAAAAATAAACACAATGGCCAGTTTTTCATCCTGATCCACACCTTATGCTCATGGTGGAGAAGCTGTGAATGATGGAAGAGCCAAAAGCTGAGGTCCAACTTAGACATGTTCTAGGATTGGTGGGGAACACACCTCCCTGGGTAGGGGTGGAAGTTCTAGCCCATTTACCTGCAGGAAATAGTCAGGCTGAAGCTTGCACTTTGCTAGCTGGTGGTTAGTACTTATCTCCTCTGAGGACAACTCTGATTTATGCCCAGTGTTGGAAAGCAGAATCCAACCAAGCTGGACACTTGGGAAGGCCGGGAAGCTAAGGAAAAAGCTTCCATGAAAATTCACTGTGGGCAGGGGTGGGGACAGACTATGCCATATATGTTGCCTGCATTTGGACACTTTGCAACATGCAGCAGAGCCCATGTTATCAACAAGCTTCTTGGAAGGAACCCTCATGCTTCTGCATTTGCAGGAATTGCAGTCCTGTCTCTACCTTGTCCATGGGCTAAATACACAAACAGCAAAGGTCTTGCCTTTCACTGTCCTATTAGTTAATTCCTTTTTGGTTTGTTCTTTGGGCCACTGGGAAAGAGAGAGTTAGGATCTGTGCAGGAGAGGTCTTCGACTACAGGTAACAGAGCCCTGAGTCACACTGATATAGGCTGAAAGAGACTAATCAGCTCGGGTAGTTTCTGAGTCTGGGGCAAGAACTGGCATGAGCTGTGGTTGGCTCTAGTGGGGTGGAAGGGTTGGTATTGGTGCCTGGCCTGGATCCCCTTGGCTGAGATATGGTGGCTTTGGTGACTGTAGGCACCCTGTTCTATGTGGATCCCAACCTGTGCTGACTCAGTGCTATGCCTAGAGAGGTAAGGATCACTACAAGGAACCCAAGTGACATCAGGAGAGAAGGCTCAGTCTGACAGAGATTTCCTGAAAGTTTCTGTGATTTCTAAGAATCAGAACCATTTCCAGCTTTCTAGAACATTCTAGAACACCCTGAATGAGGGCGGGGGGGGGTGTGGGGGGATAAATATGGGAGAACAAATGCAGGTTTTTCCCATCCTTCAAATTAGGGCCAACATTGCTAGTCAGTCCCACACTTTTCTCTCAGAAACCCAAACATAGCTTCAGAAGCCTTTCATGGGGGCCACACCTGGCAGTGCTCATGGCTTATTCCTGGCTCTGTGCTCAGGGATCACTCTTGGTGTGCTTTAGGGTGCTATATGACATACTGTTTGCACATATACCATACACCTTGCATTACCTCTCAGCCCTCAGAGAGAAATCCTTTTCAACAGAATTCTTTCAACACTGTACCCGAAGCCATCAGCATCCACCAGTTGGTGTCGGAACAGGAGCAGAAACCTACTGGCAAATTCCTGCATCTTAGTCATAGAGATAAGAAAACCCACAGAGCTTAGACCAGAAATGGAGCTTGGTGATAGAGTACACATATATGAAGCCTGGGTTACACCCCAGGAAATGAAAACAAGGAGGAAAGAAGATAAGAGAAAGAGAAAAAATGAATGAGGGAGGAAGGAAGGAAGGAAGGAAGGAAGGAAGGAAGGAAGGAAGGAAGGAAGGAAGGAAGGAAGGAAGGAAGGAAGGAAAATCAAGCAAAGGATGGAAGGAAACAGGCCCTGCTCAGAGGCAGAACCGGCTAGCTGGTATGCCGCAGGACTCAGACCCAAGCTGCTGCCGTGTATTTGGAGCCTGGCTGTCTGTGTTGGTGGACAGTTCCACTCCAGGCCACTGCTGCTGCAGTGCAAGAAGAACTTGCACAAAGTCAGAGCTGGTCACTAGCCCAACTCCTGCTGAGAGCCATGCTGGAGAGCAGTGGGATGGATTCTGGGGTCCCTCTGTTCAAAATGTGATCCCAGCACCCTTGGGGACAAAGCCTAGCGGGCTCATCTTCATGTGGGTGAGGCTGAAGAACATCACCTATGGGCTGGGGGGGGGGGGGCAGGAGGCAATGACAGGCAGTAGGGCAGGAGGCAGAGGTGAGTAGGCCGTACCCCCAGGGCTTCGTGCCAGTTTGGTTTCTTCCTGATCTGGGAGAAGCCAGCTCCTCAGACTGGTCCAGAGGGGCCCCTAGGCAGCACCATGTTGAGTGACAGCAACTGTCATCTCAGGGGGCTGCACAGGGCTCCTGTGGCTTCCACACAGCAACCAGAGACCAGCATGGACAGCAAATCCCAAATTGAAAGTCACAGGACTGCTGGGGCTTGCTCCCTGCAGCCTGACACTGACCTCAGAGGCTTGGGCAGGTGAGAGGCCCTGCCCACGGCCACCTCAGGCTCTGTGTCATGTCAGGTGTGCTGACACCAGAGTGACAGCCTGGCTGATGCTGCCTTGAGGAACCCAGGAATGTGACTCACTGAGGGTGGCTTCCGGGTGGGGTTGGGGAGCACGTACTCTGAGGTCTGGGGTGCTCAGAGAGCCATACCTCACTGCAGGTGCATAGGGAAACTCTTGGCAAAGGCAGAGCCAGCAGCTTGAAAGGCGCTGGACCCCCACCAGCCCTTCTTCTTATTAATGGCTGTAGGGAGGGTTGATTTTCTCTGAATTCTTTATTTCTTGAATGCCTTATGGGCAGGCAACCAAGTTTTTTTAGGGCCCAAATACCCATGAGTACAGGTTATTTTTTTCAAGCATCTTTTCTTTTCTTTTCTTTTCTTTTCTTTTTTTTTTTTTTTTTTTTTTTGGTTTTTTTTTTTGGGCCACACCCGGCATTGCTCAGGGGTTACTCCTGGCTGTCTGCTCAGAAATAGCTCCTGGCAGGCACGGGGGACCATATGGGACACCGGGATTCGAACCAACCACCTTTGGTCCTGGATCGGCTGCTTGCAAGGCAAACACCGCTGTGCTATCTCTCCGGGCCCTTCTTTTCTTTTTTTTTTTTGGTTTTTGGGCCACACCCGGTGGTGCTCAGGGGTTACTCCTGGCTGTCTGCTCAGAAATAGCTCCTAGCAGGCATGGGGGACCATATGGGACACCGGGATTCGAACCAACCACCTTTGGTCCTGGATTGGCTGCTTGCAAGGCAAACGCCGCTGTGCTATCTCTCCGGGCCCAGTTTTCTCTGAATTCTAGGCCATGAGCAGAGAGAGGGACCAGGCCTGAATCTGTCCTGAGGTTCCAAGTCCTCAGTCTGCCCCAGAAGCAGCTGTGCATTAGGCTGGAAGTGCCAAGGGTGAAAATACTTGAGGGGCTCTGCTTAATGTACCCCTCCATGGCCCCTGCAAGGGCTGAGAACCACAGATAAAACCAGGCGTTGGCCTGCAGTGGATGGAAGGCACTAACTTGTGCACTGGGAAGGTGGTATAGAGTGGTGGCGGTGGTGGTGAGTGAGTGTGTGGGGGGGAGAGAGAGAGAGAGAGAGAGAGAGAGAGAGAGAGAGAGAGAGAGAGAGAGAGAGAGAGAGAGATCGTGTCACTGGGGTGACCAGAATTGGGAGCAGCCCCTGGGCACTACTGGTATGATGCTCTCCAAACCAATAAACCCTAAAAAGCTACCCCAAACCAAGCAAGCACTCAGACTTACAGATGTAGCCAATTAGGATTGCTTATTTATTTTCTTTTTGAACATGTACTTTTAATCCTATTTTTGGCTTTCCCCCAAGAACTCCTTCTTGGTTGATCAAGGCAGGCAGGCCTGTTTCAAGACCCCAGTTCCAGTTTTCAGGTAGGGGGACACAGACCTGGAGAGGGAGTCAAGTGTGCAGCTAATCCTCTCCTCTTCCAGGCCCCCAGGGGCACCCACAGGGCTGGCTGATTGCAGAACCAGCTGGAGCGGAAATGTGAGGGCTGAGAGGGCCTGACTCAGGCCTGCAGGCTGAGGTTAGTGCTGTGGATTAAAAATGGAACCTCTTTTGTGCCCTCAGATCCAGGTTCAATTCCCGTCCTGCTCCACGCCTTCTCCTCCATGAGCTGGGCTTACCTCCAGATCACCTTGAATGCTGGGTGGCTGCCTGCATGGAATAAATGTTGTGTCTGTTGGTGGTTGAAGCCAAGTGGTGACATGGGTGCCGGAAATGCACATGTGTTTCTGCTGCACCTCAGATGAAGCTGCCCTTCAGCCCCAGCAAGTCCTGGATCCTTCCTGAGCAGCTGCAGACCAGGAGGGAGGTGCTGAGGGCCTCCTGATCCAGCAGCCGTGTTTGAGCTGCTTTGCCCTCTTATTCGTCTTCATGACTATCCCTAGGAGATGCAGGCTCATGGCCTATGCTCTCCCATGGGCTTTTGCTTCCTTTTGTACCATCAGTTTGGATCAGAAACCCAAAAATTTCAGGAATTGGAATGCATTGGAAAGGGCATGCATTGGAAGGCTATAGAGATGTTCCTTTTGATAAAAAAAAAGCATATTTTCATAACAAAAAAAACCTGCTAGCAACCCCAATATGATAAATTGAAGAAAGAATGTCAGTTGCTTATGTAATGGAAAGTCTTGCAATGTGTGTATGTGTCTCAGGTGAAGCTTGATCTGCCCTCTTCCCTATGTCTCTGTGTTCCTGTGCCCCCAGCATAGCCACCCCAACTCCCAGTAGTCACAGGAACATTCCTTATCTCTGGCTTTGCTTTAGTTAAAGGATGTGAACTAAGCATATTGTGTGGGTCTGGCCAATGAGTGATGGTCTCTCTTAGGTCTAGTGTCCAAGGCATATTTGGTGCTTGGGGGACAGACCACATGGGCCATGTGGCCACTGTTCAGAGGGGGGCAGGACATCTAGGAAAAGATCATGGCCTGGGTGGCCACTCAAGTTCCTTCCCAGAGATTTTTTTTTTTGGATCACACCCGGCAGCTCAGCTGAGGCTCCACGCTCAGAAATAGCTCGTGGCGGGCACGGGGGGACCATATGGGATGCCGGGATTCAAACCAAGGACCTTCTGCATGAAAGGCAAATGCCTTACCCCCATGCCATCTCTCCCGACCCCCCAGAGACTTTTGGACTCATCATACAGTGCTTGTAGCTCTTGTATCCATCTCTCTCTGGCCAGGACTCTCTGCAGAGTCCTTTCAATTTTTAGGGAGTATTTATTTTGAGGAGGGCCACACCCAGAGGTGCTGCAGGCTTACACCTGGCTCTGCACTCAGAGATCACACCTGGCAGTGTTTGGTGGACCATAGGGGGTGTTGGGGATCAAACTGAGATCAGCTATGTGCCAGGCAAACACCCTCCCTGCTGTATTATCTCTGGCGGCTCAGTGAGCAATTTTAGGACCATTTAAAATTTTGTCTGCTTATTAAAAAGTTGATGTATCTGTGTATATGTATGAATACATGTGTATTTATATGTATGCATGTGTGTGCATATGCGTGTTTGGTCTGATTGTACTACCTGAACTCTATTCCCGGCTTATTCAGGAGGAGACATTCAGTCTTGGACTCAGGAAATGGTCTCAGTACACGCTGGAGAAATCAGTCATCATGCATGTGACCACGTGTCCCCACCTCTGAGTCACTGTGGGCTGTTGCTAATGTCCAGCAGGATGACACAGGCCCGAACACATGAGGCTTTATTCTGAGGCTCCTCCCAGGAAAAAGGTTAATCTCCAAAACAAAGCACCACGTACGTAACCAAATGGGCTGGAAGAACTTGTTTGGCCAAATTTAGAACCCTCAAGAAGGTCAGAGAATAAATTTAGAACAACTCAACCTCCAGGCCCATGGTGCTGTGTGCATCTCTGGTCACCACCTGTTCCTGAGAGTTCTGGAACTTTCCTTTTGTGCCATGAGGAAGAAATCTGGTCCTAAGCAGGTGCTGTGCTGCCCCAGCTCAACCTCTCTGAGCTTTAGAGGCAAGGGACAGAGCATAATGCCAACCTCAGGAAGTTAGAAAGAGAAATAATTTTTCCCTCCTGGTAAAACAGACTGTCTCTATGATTCCCCTCTCTAACCATTGGCTTTTCTGGACCATGTTGGGGATAACAACCCATGATGTCTGGTTGGAAATCAGGGCATATGCAGTGATGGGGATAGAACCCAGGCCTCCCATAAAAAGGACACTTGAGGGCTGAAGAGATAGCATGGAGGTAGGGTATTTGCCTTGCATGCAGAAGGACAATGGTTCAAATCCCAGCATCCCATATGGTCTCCTTTGCCTTCTAGGAGCAATTTCTGAGTGCAGAGCCAGGAGTAACCCCTGAGCACTTCCGGGTGTGACCCCCCCCCCCAAAAAAAAAGGACACTTGAGTTATATCCATAGCCCCACTTGAACCATTTACTTTTTCCTTTCCTTTTTTTTGTGGGGGTGCCCACATCTGATGGTGCTCAAAGCTTTACCCTTGGGTCAATGCTCAAGGTTCACTCTTTTTTTTGTTTTTGTTTTTGTTTTTGTTTTTGGGCCACACCTGGCGATGCTCAGGGGTTACTCCTGGCTGTGTGCTCAGAAATAGCTCCTGGCAGGCACGGGGGACCATATGGGACACCGGGATTGAACCAACCACCTTTGGTCCTGGGTCTGCCACTTGCAAGGCAAACGCCGCTGTGCTATCTCTCCAGGCCCAAGGTTCACTCTTGACTGTGCTCAGGGACCATATGGGATGCCGCAGATTAAAGCTGGGTCAGCTGCATGCAAGGCAAACGCCCTTCCCACTATGTCCATCTCTCTACTATGTGGACAGTCCCATCTCTCCAGCCCTCGTGTTCCTTCTGTGTGCACAAACCTAGGTCATTGATGGAAATTCCCGAGTCTGTGTTTAAGTGACTGAGTACAAATCTAGCTGAGCTAGTATTAGGAAGACAGTGGGGGAAAGTGGTTGAGAATGCAAAGGCGTCATTTCTGTTCATGCACTGAGCAACTAGTGAGAGGGAAGGTATGTGAGCGCAGCAGGAAGAGGTGAGATATACAGACACATAAACCTCTGTGATCTTTCTGGAAAGAGCAGAAAGTGTGGGCATGCTCAGAAATGTCCATCCTGTTGACCCAGTGGGTCCTCCTCTGAGAAAGCATCCTAAAGGTGGACTTATAGGGATGCCATCATGTGAGCTTAAGACTCTCACATAGGGGCCGGGCGGTGGCGCTAAAGGTAAGGTGCCTGCCTTGCCTGCGGTAGCCTTGGATGGACCGCGGTTCGATCCCCCGGCGTCCCATATGGTCCCCCAAGCCAGGAGCAACTTCTGAGCACATAGCCAGGAGTAACCCCTGAGCGTTACCGGGTGTGGCCCAAAAACCAAAAAAAAAAAAAAAAAAGACTCTCACATAAGGACTGGAGTGATAGCACAGCAGTAGGGCATTTGCCTTGCATGCCGCTGACCTAGGACAGATCTGAGTTCAATCCCTGGCATCCCATATGGTCCCCCAAGCCTGCCAGGAGTGATTTCTTAGCACATACTAGGTGTGGCCCCAAAACAAAACAAAATAGACTCACATAGTCTTCAGGCTGTCAGGGAGTCAGTCTCACTTCTCCTGGAAGGGAAGAATGAAACAGGTACTAGGTGTCCCACCTTGGGGTAACGTACATCATTCAGAATGCTAATGAGAGCCATAGTACAGAGGGCAGGGCTCTTGCCTTACATACAACCAATCTGAATTTGATCCTGAGCACCCCGTATAGCCCTTCTCCCAACCTGCCAGGAATGAAAAAAAAATGCTGATGAGATGGGACTGGAGAGAGTATAGTGGTCAGGGCAGTTGACTTATATCGTCAACCTGGGTTCAATTCTCAGGACCCCATATGGTCCCCAAGCCCTGCAGGAGTGATTCCTGAGAAAAGAGTCAGGAGTAAGCCTTGAGCTCCTCTGGGTATGCTCCCCTCAAAAAAATGCTGATGAGAGGGTGAAATGGAAAAAGGTACTTACCTTCCCTCACATAGAACAAGAGATTTCAGACCAGACCCTTGCTTTCACACAGCCAGCCCTAGTTCAATTCCTGCTCTGAGCACCATCAGGAATAAAGCTGAGCACTGCCAGGTATAGGTCAAAATTTTTTCCCAACACACACACACACACACACACACACACACACACACACACACACACACACACACACACACACTGATAAAAATCACATGCATCCGGAGTCAGAGCTTGTAGGGCATTTTGTAGGGCACAGGGCCAATTTGGGTTCTATTTCCCACATCCCAGATAGTCTCCTGAGCCCCTGAGTGATTCCTGAGAGCAGATCCAGGAGTAACCCTTGAGCATCACAGGTGTGACCCCCAAGCAAACCAAAATATCACATGTATTTATCCTAGAAAAATATCTTTTGTCGAGACATTCCTTGATGCCCAAACCTGATGAGATGATGCTTTTCAGCAGTCACTAAGGGTAAGATGCGGGGGCCAGAGTGATGGCACAGAAGGAGCTGCACTATCCCTGCACGTGGTAGAACAATGTCAGATCCCTGGGACAGCTCAGGTGTGGGCTGATCTCAAACAAACAAACAGAAGAACAAATGGTGACGTGACTCTCTGGGCAGCCTGACATGACAGAGCCAGGTCTTAAACCCAGTAGAAGACTAGAAAGTTCTACTGTGCACTAAAGAAGAGCCAGAACTGAGCCTCAACTTCTTCCCTCCTATTTGTTTGTATTTTTCTCCAAACCAGAAAAAAATAAAGCTGGGGGCTGAGAGGGGCTCAGCGTCTTAGATAAAAAGGGAAGGAAAGAAGCTTTTGCCTTGAGTAAGCACTTTGTTTCATTGCCACAAACTCAGTTCCAGCTAAAGAAAGCAGTCCATGATCCTGAACACACACACACACACACACAAACACGCACACACACGTCACAGACAGATTGGTCCCGACACTATGGAATCTTTGAGGTTCCCTTGAAAGGTGTGTGCACGGGTGGCTGTGGGAAACAGAGGCCAAGGACTCATGTTGGATTTAAGCTCTGTTCCTTTTATTCAAAGCAAAAAGTGGAACACTTATACTCAATTTCTTGACAAGTCATAATTTTCAAAGTTATTCATACAAAACTAATTTACCAAAAATGGCACAGGGACAAATTGTTTAAAACATAGTTTGACACATAGCATTTTCACTTTTGAAGCCACATTTTGCTATCAGAAGTTTCTCAGTAGTAAAGTTAGTTCAGAGTTGCTTTGGTTTTATGCATACTGAACTGGGGCTTGAAATGTTAACCCTTACTATGACTGCACAAAGGCTAAGAGCAAGATTAGATTAGAGGATGAGGAATATTCCTATAAGACTAAATAAAAATACTTGAGTCTATGCAAATGTTCCTTATAGGGTTGTTTATATATCTGAGTACTCTTTAAAATGTCAGCTAAAATTATGTATTAATTGATATTTATGCTACATTTCTTTATTTCTTTTTTTTGTTTTTGTTTTTTTGGGCTATACCCATTTGATGCTCAGGGGTTACTCCTGCTAAGCGCTCAGAAATCGCCCCTGGGTTGAGGGGACCATATGGGACGCTGGAGGATCGCACGATGGTCCTTCCTTGGCTAGCGCTTGCAAGGCAGACACCTTACCTCTAGTGCCACCTCTCCAGCCCCTTCTTTATTTCTTGAATGCCTTATGGGCAGGCAACCAAGTTTTTTTAGGGCCCAAATACCCATGAGTACAGGTTATTTATTTTTTATTATTATTTTTGGTTTTTGGGCCACACCCGGCAGTGCTCAGGAGTTACTCCTGGCTGTCTGCTCAGAAATAGCTCCTGGCAGGCACGGGGGACCATATGGGACACTGGGATTCGAACCAACCACCTTTGGTCCTGGATCGGCTGCTTGCAAGGCAAACGCCGCTGTGCTATCTCTCCGGGCCCAAGCATCTTTTCTTACAGGTGCAACTTTTTCAAACATCCTCTCTGCGAGTACAGATTGCTTTGAAAAAGTTCCTGTAGGGGCTGGAGAGATAACATGGAGGTAAGGCATTGCCTTTCATGCAGAAGGATGGTGGTTCAAATCCCGGCATCCCATATGGTCCCTTGTGCCTGCCAGGAGCAATTTCTGAGCATAGAGCCAGGAGTAACCCCTGGGCACTGCCGGGTGTGACCCCCCAAAAAAAAAAAAAAGAAAAGAAAAAAGAAAAAGTTCCTGTAATAGCAGACTGCTTTTAAAAAACTTCCTTTTAGGCAGTTAGGGCCTTTTTAAACTTGGTGCCTTCCTAGGTTTCAGGATTTGCTATGGGTGATGTAGCACACACACACACACACACACACACACACACACACACACACACACACACACACACACACACACACACACGCTGAGTCCACACCCTAAGCCAGAAGAAGCAAAAGCTGGTAGTATCCGAAAGTCTGCAAGACCCATGCAGACTGTTGTTCCAGGCGCAGCTTTCCAAGAAGCAAAGCTCAGTGAAATAAATATTTTTCTTGCAAGAAGAGGCTGAAGCCAGCGATCTTAACAACTCCCCAATTCTTTCCAGATCCACTCAAGCGCTGGCGTCACCGCGCCCATCTTGATGTACTTAGATGGCGCAGCAGTGCAGCATGTCTGCGTCTCTGCGGCTTCTATTCTTCAGGGGGCCAGGAGAGAGAGAGAAGAAATCTGGCCCTGCTGAGGGCTGTCCTTGCTCTTTGAGATCCCCACAACTTTTTGGGGTTCCCCATTTTCTTTTCCTGGTAATGCACTATAGAAATTGGAGGCCTAAGAATTCCGACTAGCTTCTTGGCAAAGGCTCTATTCTTTCAGACCCGTAGACAATCTGCAAGCAGCACTTACTAAGGAGCTTTGCCAATTTACCCACACGAAGAAATGTGGATTTTCTCAGACACTGGGAGCGCCTATTTAGACAGACATTCATAGACTGACTCATCCATTAATTTCCTCACTCAACAACTGTTTACTGGGCAAACATGTAAGTGTAAGATTTGGTAGAAAGCTAGTTTCAGACAGTCCAAAGCTTCCAGAGATGCATGGTCCATCCACCCATTCATTCATCGACCCCTCCATCCATCATTGCTATCTCCATCCAGCCCTCTCCTTTTCCAGCCTCTCTCTGCCAGTCATTGCACTCATTAATCCATTTAACCATTCATCCCATCTTCGTCCGTCTATTCATGCCTCTTTCCTTCCTTTCCTCCCTTTATCCCTCCTCCATACATCCACCTACCCAGACCCATCAATTCATCTACCCAGAACCCATCTCCACTCCCCAACCTATCTATTCACTCATGCATCCACCCATCCAGTGGCTATCTTTATTATTATTATTATTATTATTATTATTATTATTATTATTATTTTGGTTTTTGGGTCACACCCGGCGGTGCTCAGGGGCTACTCCTGGCTGTCTGCTCAGAAATAGCTCCTGGCAGGCACGGGGGACCATATGGGACACCAGGATTCGAACCAACCACCTTTGGTCCTGGATCGGCTGCTTGCAAGGCAAAAGCCGCTGTGCTATCTCTCCGGGCCCTGGTGGCTATCTTCTGAATGCTCCCCTGGGTGCCTGGTATGTTCCGAAAACATGATACATTTAATAGTAAATTTTCTCACTGCAAATACATTCTAGTCAGAGTGACAAAGTAGGCACACAAGTCAAAGCTCATGTATGGATGTGAGCTGGTACTAAATACTGACAAGAAATATTAAGCGGGCCCGGAGAGATAGCACAGTGGCGTTTGCCTTGCAAGCAGCCGATCCAGAACCAAAAGGTGGTTGGTTCGAATCCCGGTGTCCCATATGGTCCCCAGTGCCTGCCAGGAGCTATTTCTGAGCAGACAGCCAGGAGTAACCCCTGAGCACCGCCGGGTGTGGCCCAAAAACCAAAAAAAAAAAAAAAAAAAAAAAGAAAAAAGAAAAAAAAATATTAAGCAAGGACAGGAATAAGGGGGCAAAGATGGTCACACTTTTAGAAAAGGGGCCAGTCAATAGCTCCCTCAGAAGAGTTTGGAGGGACAGGGCCTAAATAACAGTGACTCACCTGTCACAAAGTCCCTTGGTTTTTTACTTCAGTTCCAGCTTATGCCGGTGAGATGTCTCTGGGTTTTGTTGACTGGTGGAAGCCACACCAGGAAGTGCTTGGAGACCTGGCTGGGTAGGGATTGAGCACAGAGTGGCATCATGCCAGGCATGTGCTCTGCCTTATTGAGCCATATGCCTGCTCTTTCTGTTGTTGGGGAGCCTGCATGTGCTCCATACTCCCGATGAAAGCAGATACTCCTGTGAACTGGCCGTTGCCGGGGTCCTGCTGCTGAGCTAGATTTCCTGCATGCAACATGCACTAGTAAAGCTCCTATCCAGATGCACGAACTGTTGAGAAAGTGAGTTTCTCTCCAGAAAAACACTGAGAATCAGGGACAAAGCTTTATGGTAGAAACATTTGTCTTGCATAAGTGAGGCCGGGGTTCCATCTAGAAAAGAAAGAAAGAAAGAAAGAAAGAAAGAAAGAAAGAAAGAAAGAAAGAAAGAAAGAAAGAAAGAAAGAAAGAAAGAAAGAAAGAAAGAAAGGAAGAAAGGAAGGAAGGAAGGAAGGAAGGAAGGAAGGAAGGAAGGAAGGAAGGAAGGAAGGAAGGAAGGAAGGAAGGAAGGAAGGAAGGAAGGAAGGAAGGAAGGAAGGAAGGAAGGAAAGAGGAAGGAAGGAAGGAAGGAAGGAAGGAAGGAAGAAGGAAAGAAGGAGGAAGGAAGGAAGGGAGAGAAAGAGAAAGAGAGAGGAGAAAGAGAAAGAAAAAAGAGAAAGAAGGAAGGAAGGAAGAAGGAAAGAAGGAGGAAGGAAGGAAGGGAGAGAAAGAGAGAAAGAGAGAGGAGAAAGAGAGAAAGAAAAAAGAGAAAGAAGGAAGGAAGGAAGGAAGGAAGAAAGGAAGGAAGGAAGGAAGGAAGGAAGGAAGGAAAGAAAGAAAGAAAGAGGGAAGAAGGGCCAGAGAGATAGCACAGCGGTGTTTGCCTTGCAAGGAGCCCATGCAGGACCTAGGGTGGTTGGTTCGAATTCCAGCGTCCCATATGGTCCCCCGTGCCTGCCAGGAGCTATTTCTGAGCAAATAGCCAGGAGTAACCCCTGAGCACAGCCAGTGTGGCCCAAAAACAAAAACAAAAACAAAAAAAGAAAAAAGAAAGAGGGAAGAGGGGCCTGAGAGATAGCATGGAGGTAGGGCATTTGCCTTGCATGCAAAAGGACAATGGTTCAAATCCCAGCATCCAATATGGTCTCCTGAGCCTGCCAGGAATGATTTCTGAGTGTAGAGCCAGGAGTAACCCTCGAGTGCTGTCCAGTGTGACCCAAAAATCAAAAAAAAAAAATAGGAAAGGAAAGGAAGGAAGGAAGGAAGGAAGGAAGGAAGGAAGGAAGGAAGGAAGGAAGGAAGGAAGGAAGGAAGGAAGGAAGGAAGGAAGGGGAGAAGGAGGGAGTGAGCAAGGGAGGGCAGAAAGAAAGAGAAAGACAGGAAAGAAAGAAGGAAGGAAAAGAAGAAAAAGGAGGAAAGGAAAGAAGGAGGGAGGGAAAGAAGGAAAGAAAAAGGGAGAGAGGAAGGTAGACAAACATTGAGTAACAATCTAGGAGTTGTTAAAATCTGGAGAACTGCACAGGTAATGAAGTGAACGTGACAGGGTCCCTCTCTAGAGGGGCTCAGTGCCCAGTGTGGGATGTGGCATGACCATGATAGGCATCACCTTTAAGGAGCTCTGAGGGTGGCAGTTTTGCAACACAATGGGAGACAGTCCAACCCAGCTGCCTGGTTGAAAAGGGCAGGGCTTTGGCAGACCACCCCCAATTTACATGCACCCAGAAACCTTAGCCTGAACTCTCTCTGAACTGAGCAGGGCTCTGTGGCCTTTCTATGCTTCCGTGCACCCTCTACACACACACACACACACACACACACACACACACACACACACACACACACACACACACACACACAAATACATGCAGGAGCCCTGTGGACAGGGTCTAGGTCTTCAGAATGGGACCTGAGCTAGGTCAGCCTGCATGGCCTCACCTGTCCAGGTAGCTAGTAGAGAACCAGCAGGAATGTTTCAGGTGCTCAGGGCTCAGGGCTTTCTCCTAGCTCTGTGCTGTGATTATTCCTGGTGGAGCCAGGAAACCAGAGAATACCAGGAATTGAACCTGGGTCAGCCATGTATAGGCAGAGCTAGCAAGTCCTAGCCCTTCTGGCTCCCTCTCCTGCACTGAGAGTTTTTTTTTTATATTTGTCTGTTTCTAAATGAAGAGATAACTCACGACCATCAAATCTACTGCATCCAAGACACAAGATTGTGATCTTTTCTTTTGTTGTTTGTTTTGCTTTTTGGGGCCACAACCAGTGATGCTCAGGTGTAACTCCTGGCTATAAGTTTGGGACGCCGGGGATAGAACCAAGGTCCATCCTGAATCAGCCACGTGCAAGACGAATACCCTGCTGCTATGCTATCACTCTAGCCCCATGTTGTTATTTTTGTTTTTAGGCCACACAGTGGTGCTCAGGGGTTACTCCTGGCTCTGTGCTTAGAAATAACTCTTGGTGGGCTTGGGTGACTATATAGGATGCGAGGCATCAAACCCGGGTTAATTCTGTGATCTTTTAGCATGTGTGTGTGTGTGTGTGTGTGTGTGTGTGGTTTTTGGGTCACACCCGGCAGTGCTCAGGGGTTATTCGTGGCTCCAGGCTCAGAAATTGCTCCTGGCAGGCATGGGGGGACCATATGGGACGCCAGGATTTGAACCCATGACCTCCTGCATGAAAGGCAAATGCCTTACCTCCATGCTATCTCTCCGGCCCCTCTTTTAGCATCTTTGCAAAGCTGCACAAACATACCCCCCTGCTTGTTTGGAAACATTTCATCACCCCCAAAATATTCCGCACCCAGGAACAGCCACTGTGGCTCTCTCTTCACACCTGGCTAAAGAAACCCCCAACCTGTTTCTTGCATCTGGGAAGGAGCCATGTCAGGCTGCTCCATTTCATGTAAACCGAGTCCCAGTGCATGACCTTTTGTGCCTGGTTTTCCTATTTCATGGGGGTCCAGGTGTTTGAGATTTGCCGCCTTGGGTGCGGGTGGGGGTCTTTCCTTTCAGGCCAGACCCCTCTTGTCTGTCCATTGATTCTACTGCCCCGTATCCATGTCTAGGTTGTGTGAGCTGCACAGCTGCAAATACTTAGGTGCGGGCTGCATGCAGACATCTGTTCTCAGGATTCATTTCTTGAGCTGAAACTTTGTGCCGAGTCACCAAGGGGCCCGGTCCGCCCTCCACAGTGGCTCCTCTGCTCTGTCCTCCTACCAGTCCGGCCGCCTGGTTCCCATTTCTCCACCTTCACGCCAACACTCGGACGCTTGCTGGCTGTCTGTGGGTGGGAGGCGGTACCTGGGTGTGCTGATGTGTTTTACAAGGCCCTGAGCACTGCTGATTCAGAAACGCATGTCCCACATGCTGAAACTGGGGTTTAGAGCAGATAGGGTTCAGTATGGCTGCTCATGAGGGTGCATGGTGTGTGTGTGTGGGTAACTCAGTGGCCTCTCAGGAAGGGAGGGAAGGAGAAGTATAGTCCGAGGGACCTAAGATTTGAAGCCGGAAAGAATCTGAGGGTATGGCTCACTGGGGAGGAAGGGGGGGGGGCTGAATACCCTGTCTCTCTCCCAGGGTTCAGAGGCAGCATCTCCCTTGCGGGGACCAGGCTGGCCTTGTTGTCCAAGATGGGTCAGTGTACAGGGGTGGAGGGTCTCTGCAGAAGCGGGAACACTAGGCTGTTGAATCTGTCTCTGTGCCCTTGACTCAGGATGTCCTGCATTTCCCCCTTGGTTCTCAGGACCCCGAACCTGAAGGTGTTTCCATGTCCTGGGTGTGGAGGACAGACTGTGACAGCCCAGGCGTGCCACCCTGTTAGCAGACAGCTGGCTTCCAGCACCAGCACTGTCAGGGCCAGGGTTTTGGAGCATTCATACTTGCACGACTTGGGGACAGGGGAGGGCTGAGGATGACAAGTGGGTCCCCTGTGTTCTAGACAAACTAGAGCCAGCCCAGCTGGGCCATCCGTACAGCCATGGGGACCACCCGGTCTCTGCATATGTCCTGCTCAGGCTCTGCTCCTTCCAGCCCTTCCTACTAATCTGCTCCATGTTTCACACACACTTGCCTCTGCTCCTCTGGAGATGAGGGGTGGGGGGACCTAGGAAGTGGGTCATGAGAGGGCATGACCATCTCTAACTATTAGGCTACCTGGGCTGTACCCAGGGCACTTCTGGTTTGAGGCACTTTCCAGGCTGGCTCTGTGGCTGGGAACATTGTCAGGAACCTGTAGCCTCATCCACAGAGTGGGCAGAGGCCCAGCATACTGCTGGGGGAATCAGGCCTCAAAGTGGTGATGCCAATCCAGTTGCACCCGTAGGGCACAGCCTCAGTAGGCAGGACTGGGCCCCTGCTCTGCCCAGCAGTCAGCGGAGCCATGTGGGGCTTTCTGATGCTTCCAGAATCCTCTCCTCTGTGCTATCGCTTCAGCCCATCTCTTCTTCCTTTCCCCTGCCAACCCCATCCTCGATAGTCCCCCTAATACCTGCCATTCTCACTGGAGTGAAAAATCACATTGCTGCTTTGATTTTCCTGATAATAAGTGACAATGAGCTTCATTATGATTTTTTTTTTTTACATCCCTCTGAGCCATTTATTTGTCTCCTCTGAGAAAGTGTCTGGGGTTGGGGCAAAAGCACAGTGGTAGGTTATTTGCTTTGCACGTGTTCAACTCAACCTGGGACAGACTCGGGTTTGATTTCCAGCATCCCATATGGTCCCCTGAGCCTGCTAGGAGCGATTTCTGAGTGCAGAGCCAGGAGTAACCCCATGAACACTGCCAGATGTGGGCCAAAAACCCAGAAAAAAAGTGTCTCTTATTTTCTTGGATGGGGCTAGTGAATTTTTTTTTTTTTTTGGTTTTTTTTTTGGGCCACACCCTGTGACGCTCAGGGGTTACTCCTGGCTATGCACTCAGAAGTTGCTCCTGGCTTCTTGGGGGACCATATGGGACGCCGGGGGATCGAACCGCGGTCCGTCCTAGGCTAGCGCAGGCAAGGCAGGCACCTTACCTCCAGCGCCACCGCCCGGCCCCGGGCTAGTGAATTTTTTGTTGTTGATCTATGTGAGCACTTTATAAATCTTGGTGATTTTTTTTTTTTTTTATGATTTTTGGGCCACACCCGGTGATGCTCAGGGGTTACTCCTGGTTATGTGCTCGGAAGTCGCTCCTGGCTTGGGGGACCATATGGGACGCTGGGAAATCGAACCGCGGTCCATCCTAGGCTAGCGCTGGCAGGCAGACACCTTACCTCTAGTGCCACCACGCCGGCCCCATAAATCTTGGTGATTTTCATAGAAAAAAAAAACACTCAAAAAACTGGAGATGCATCCCCACAGAAATCATCTCCCAGTAGACACCACTGAGAAGGCTTGGCAAAGCAGGACTTCATTGATAAACAGTTTGTCCAGTACGAAAAAGCCAGGGTCAGCCTGGGGCATTTTGCAACACTTGGAAACTCCAGGATTACAATTCCTGCACGAGCCACTCATTTTAGGCTCAGAGGCCACATCTGTTTATGTAAGTGAAACTGCAATACTCGGAGGAGGCCAGTAGGGGGCGTCTTGCCATATTTAAATGAAATTCAAAGCATTTGGCTACAGAAAACAAACCTTTTCCTGGGCTAAGTGTTAGTACAGTGGATAGCGCGCTTGCCTTATCAAGTCCTCTTTCCTGCTCAAATCCTTACCAGATCCTCTTTCCTTCCCAAAGTAGAGTGCTTTTGGAGATGGAATCAGCACTCCAGGGTCTGAGTTTTCATCTTTGCTAGACCCAGGGTGTAGGTAGGACAACCAGAAGAGTGAGCTGGCTCAGACCCACTGGGCTAGTAACACCTAGGGACTCCTCACTCACTTTGGGGGCCACCCAGCCCTCACTTCTCAACACTCAGGTGCCTCGTATGTGTGTGTAGTGGTGTATTTGTGTACCTGTCCTTGTATGCATGTGTGTACGATGTAATGTCCAGGATCAAACCCACACAAGGCAAGGCAAGTGCTCTACCCCAAGAAGCCCTCCTGGCCCTTAAAGGCTGTATGATGCCAATATTCCCTTCCAGTGCCCACAGCAACCCAGCTGTGAGTCTACAATGATCAACCCCTTCCTTGTGTTGTTCTGAAGGATGCCTGGGGGCTGGAGTAATAGCAAACAGGGAGGGCATTTGTCTTGCATGAGACTAACCTGGGTTCAATCCCCAGCATCCCACATGATCCCCAGAGCCCCACCAGAAGTGGTTCCAGATCTAGAGCCAGTAGCAAGCCCTGAGCACTTCTAGTTGTGGCCCCCAAACCAAAATCAACAAAAACCCAAAGCAATTCCAAGCTAAAAACCATAAAGTGATTTTGGTCACACCCTGCAGTGCTCAGGGGTTACTCCTGGCTCTGCGTTCAGAAATCGGTCCTGGCAGGCTTGGGGGACCATATGGGATGCCGGATTTGAACCACCGTCCTTCTGTATCTAAAGCAAATGCCCTATCGTTGTGCTATCTCTCCAGCCCAGATTGTTCATATTCTGAGCACAAAGCTAGGAGTAACCTCTGAGCACCACTGGGTATGGCAAAAAGTGGGGGGTTGTTGGTATTTTTTTGGGGGGGGAGCACACCCAGCAGCATTCAGGGATTGCTCCTGGCTCTACACTCAGAAATTGTTCCAGACAGGCTTGGAGGACCAATTGGGATGCTGGGATCTGTCCCAGGTAAACTGTGTGCAAAGCAAACACTCTACTGCTGTGCTATCACTCTGGCCCAAGAAACTTATTCTTTTCTTTTTTTTATTATTGGTTTTTGGGTCACACCCAGCAGTGCTCAGGGTTTACTCCTGGTTCTATGCTCAGAAGTTGCCCCTGGCAGGCTCCAGTGACCATATGGGATGCCGGGATTTGAACCAACATCCTTCTGCATGCAAGGCAAACACCCTACCTCCATACTATCTCTCCAGCCAGGTTTTTATTTCTTTTCTTTATTAATTTTGGAGGCTGACTAAGGAGTCACTTGGGGACCATGCAGTCCTCAGGATGGAGCTGGGCTGGGGCTTTGTGCATGGGATGGGTAGATTCCTGGCAGCTGACGCTCAGCCCCAAGTGCAAGACAGAAGTGGGTGCTGCTTGGAGCGGCTCAGAGCTATCTTAGGGACCTAGGATTCTGTGTGTTTATTTGGCTTAGATCAGTGTCCTGTCTATCTACAGTAAGTGAGAAAATTTGCAGCGCTTTCTCTGGCTTCTCTTTCATTTGTTTTTTCTTCGGTGCTGGGACCACAGCATAAGGGACCTCATAAGTGCAAGTCAAGTCCTATGCCATTGAACCACACAGCCCCTGGTTCCTGACACCCAATGCCTGGTGTCTCAGTTCTTTGTTTGTTTGTTTGTTTCTGGTTTTTGGTTTACACCTGGCAATGCTCATGGGTTACTCCTGGCTCTATGCTCAGAAATCGCCCCTGGCAGGCTCAGGGGACCATATGGGATGCCAGGATTCGAACCACCGCCCTTCTGCATGGAAGGCAGATGCCTTACCTCCAGACTATCTCTCTGGCCCCAGTTCTTTGATTTTTTTCTCTTTTTCCATGTTCAGTGTCCCAGAGCTGCTCCTGCTATGCTCGGGGGGACCATGCCAAGCTAGAATTGAGCAGGTATCAGCCATATGCAAGACAAGTGCCCTAATTCCTGTGCCATCTCTCCAACTCTCCAACAACTGTTTTTTTTAAAGAGGTGCTTTTGAGGGCCAAAGAGATAGCATGGAGGTAGAACGTTTGCTTTGCATGCAGAAGGATGGTGGTTCGAATCCTAGCATCCCATATGGTCCCCTGAGCCTGCCAGGAACGATTTCTGAGCATAGAGACAGGAGTAATCCCTGAGCACTGCCGAGTATGACCCAAAAACAAAAACAAAAACAAAAAAGAGGTGCTTTTGGAGACCGGGGTGGCATGGAGCAGTAAAGTGTCTGCCTTGCTGGCACTAGCCTAGCACTGACCATGGTTTGATACCCCGGAGTCCCATATGGTCCCCTAGTCCAGGAGCGATTTCTGAGCGCATAGCCAGGAATAACCCCTGAGCATCACTGAGTGTGGCCCAAAAAAACAAAGAAAACAAAAAATAAACAGCTTTTGAGGTCTGGGGAGATGGCACAGCAGTTTGGGTCCTATGCCTGGCATGCCCAGGCCCCCAGCTTTGATTCCTGGCCTTCTTGATGTCCCTGACAATGCTAATCTAAGCACTGAGCGAACTGGCGCCAAGTTCTCGGAAGGATCTGAGACAAGCTGAGGGGGTGAAGCTGCTATAACCAGGGCTGGTGGGGAGGAGTCCCCCAGGGCCTCTGGGAGGAGGTGATCTTTCCGCCAGCTGCTGAGGATGCAGATGAGAGGGAGCTGCCTGGAAGCCTGGACCAGAGCATAGATGAAGAACAGGAGATGGGTTTGGGCAGGAAGGAGGAATTGGAATTAGGTTGTTCTGGCTCCTCCATCAGGCCACGTGATTGCGGGGCAGCCATCCGTGTCCTGTGGGGTGTTGGACTCCATTTGGCCCACAGTCCTGTTCGCCTCCTTGGATGCTGCCCCACGCCCATCTGAACTCAAAATCCTCCTCCAGGGCTCCTTTGCCGTTTCCTTTCATGCTCCACCAAACGGGCTATTTTGGAAACTCCTATAAGCAAACTAAGGTCCGGCTGACATTTGAGCGGATATGAGAGAGCCATAAGTGAGGGTCTCGGGCCTAACAGCTGCCTCGCCTGGAAGTCCAGACATTAAATTTAGAAACATTACCTCCAAATAAGGTGAAATTGCAGGTTTGCTCTGGCCAGGGAGTTCGTGGTCCGAGTGAGTGGCCAGATTCAGCAGACGTGAGCTCTGCTCACTGCACTTGGGAGAGAAGCCGGGACCACTTACCCTGGGGAGCAGCCCCTCAGCAGCCACTCACCTTCCCTGTGCACGAGAGCTGGTCCAAGTTGCATCGCCCTGTCCAGGGTGCAGGACACCGAGCAAGACACAGAGCCACCTGCTTGCCACCAAAGGTTTGGGCTCCACTGATGCATGACTTTTGTGCGCCTCCCTCCTTCCCTGCGGCTGTGAGAGACCCCCTTCCTGCCAGCCGGAGTGGGATGTCTCATAGGGCGTGAGAGCCCTCAGACTCATACCCCTCTGACCTTTTGTGGCAGGGGTCTTGCTCATTTGGTGAGCAGTCATTGGGGTGACAGTCATTGGGGAGTATAAGGAGTGTCCTTGGAAAGTCTTTTCTTTTTTAGTTTGGTGTCGGGGATCGAGGCCAGATTTGATGTACCACTAAGTCCCATCCCTGATAGACTTCTGGGGTTCTGGGACCTCATGCTACCCCAGTATCCCATCAATTCTGGTTTCCTAGAGAAGGAATATTTGAAAGCAACTCAGAGAGACCTGCCCTACCGGTATCAGACACTAGGAGGCGCAGCTAGACTCCAGGGTGAGCAGCACCTGGGCCTCCTTTCCTGCAGTATGTGGAGGTAGGGGTGGGGGCTTGGTTCTTCTCAGTCTCCCCAGAATTTTCCTTCTAGCCTGCTGGACCCCTTTGAGAGTGTCTTCTCTTCCAGGAACCCCTTCCCTCCAGGAGCCAGAGGTAGTGTTGACTACATACATAACAGGTAGTGCTGTTCATCCAGAGGCCAGAGACTGCGCTGGCTACCTAGTATCAGAGGCGGTGCTGGGACCTGGAGGCCAAAAGTTTTTCTGGCCACCTAGTATTCAGAGATAGGGGCCAGAGATTACACTGACTACCTAGGTACCAGAGATAGTGCTGGTATTCTGGGGGCCAGAGGTTGTGCTGGCTGTGCAGGGGTCAGAGGGACTGCTGTTTAAGCCACTTTTACTTCGATAAATGAAGTTTTACTGGATCATTGCCAAGCTCTTGTGTTTACATACTGCCTGTGGCTGCCTTTGCACTAAACCAGTAGGGCTGAATAGTTGTGAGAAATTATATGGTCTGGAAAGCCAACTATACTCATTATCCGGCTTTTTAGAGAAAATGTTTGTCTTTCCCTGCCTTGGAGTCTAGCACAGAAGAGAAATGCTTATGTCTGTTCTTTTTATACTATTTCGGGGGCAGTGCTCAGGGGGCTGGGGCTGCTCCTGGTGAATCTCAGCCTCCTTGGTCGGACAGTTCAACACAAGGTGATGAGAATGTGGTGTCACTCGCTGCAGTGCCACAGGCTGTCAAGGTTGTCCTGGAATGCCAGGGACCCCCAAGGCTTTCAGGGGTGCAGAGATGCTAAGGACTGAATTAGTACAGGCACTCTAACCCTGTACTGACGCCTAGCCCCATTTATATATTTTTTTTGGGGGGGGCATACCCGGTGGCGCTCAGGGGTTACTCCTGGCTGTCTGCTCAGAAATAGCTCTTGGTAGGCACGGGGGACCATATGGGATGCCGGGATTCTAACCAATCACCTTAGGTCCTGGATCTTCTGCTTGCAAGTCAAACACCGCTGTGCTATCTCTCCAGCTCCACCCCATTTATATTTTTATCCACCACCTTTCCCCTTTATGATGCAGTGACCAGGGACAAGTATATGCCTGGGTGTGGTGCTCCCACACTTGCTCACAGCTGTGGGGTTCACACACTTCTTGTGCTTGTGCATATTCTGCTCACCGTGTTCACAGGAACACATTCAGCTGTGCTCACATACATGCTTGCAGGAGCCGTATACCCAGTCGCAGTGCCTGCCTGCTTTTGGAGTGGCAAGTTCTCAACTGGAGTCTGCTTTCCCATGCCCAGTTGTGCTTCAGCTGTCATAGATGCTACTGCAAAGCCAGAGGGCCAAGAGCTCCCGGGATGGAGTTTTGCACATGTAGGCAGTCTGGGATCGAACCTACAACCTCATAAGTGAAAGGCAGATACTTTTGCCATGGTGCCATCCTCAGGGTCCCTCTGGTTATTATTCTTATTTCAGACTTAACATCACCCACATCCTTGCTTTTCCCACTGCTTGCTCACCTGGGAGCACACAGCCTGGTGATGAGGAGACAGCCTTTCATTTCTGGTCATTGTTCTCTGGGTTCATGAACATGTGTGGGAACATTCCAAGCACCAAAGAAGAACAGCATTGACTCTGTCTGTGTGTGCTCCTCATGTAGTGGGAGAAGACAGACTCATCACAGTTTCAGATTGGATCTAAAGGGGAGGGTGGGGCTGGGGCAGCCTAAGAAGGCTTTCTGGAGGAGGGGGCATCTGACCTAGACAAGGAGGAGTGGTTCACAGAAAATCATACTTTGTCAACTGTGATCCCCAGGAGTCTCTTTGCTCTTATGCAAAGTAGAGTCACTGACCCTCTGAGCGCACAGCTGCATCCCTCCCATCTTCCCTGGTACCCCCAGAAGCTGGTGTGTGTGTGTGTGTGTGTGTGTGTGTGTGTATGTGAAGAGTAGTAACTGTCCTCTTTTAGCCTAAAAAGCAGTGACCAGGGTCAAGCTGAGGAATGTTCCAGAAGGTCCAGGGGATGAACACAGCAGGAGGATTCCAGCCTCCTGAGTCAATGGCTCTGCTAAGACCCTAATCTCTCCCCACCCTGAGCCTCAGTTTCTCCCTTGATGGAACGTAGTTCTCACCCAGGCTTTAGTTTTTCGTGCAGGCCTGGCATATGCCTGCTGAATGGACAGATGGGCCATGGCACAGGGCACCCGGCACTTCCTTCTCCCAATCTGCATCTCTTTTGGCTTCTGCCAGGAGACCATTTTCCAGAAGGGACCCCTAAGGCCCAGAGCCCAGGAGCAGCCGGCACTCTGGAATTCCAGCTCAGTCAGGCTCTCGCTTCCAGCCACACCTGCACAAGCTTGGGGGGTGCGTGGAGAGGAGGATGTGCAGGAGGAAGAGCTTCTCAGAATAGCAGGCAGGACAATGCGCCAAAGCGGGGCTGATGGAGAGCAGGCTGGAGCAACAGTCCTGCCAGAGAGCGGAGTGGATCTCAGCAAGGGAAAGGCATGAGGGATTCATGAACAGTCAGATCAGAGGGGTCTCAGGCATCCTTGACCAGATGCCAGTTTGGCTGGGAATGAGCTCGAAACTGTAGCAGTCAAGATCGAGGCCAGATACTTCATGAATTTTCCGACTGCCCAGTCGGCGTTTTTCCAGACTAGTGAAGGTTTGGAAACAGACGAGCCCGGCAAAGTGCCAGGTTGGCATCAGTGTGGCCTGGGTCAGTACAAAGGAGCAGACCCAGGAACCAGTTCTGGTTACTCCCTGCTCAAAGTCCCCCTGGCTCCCAGCTACCCTCACCCAGACTGAAACCCTCCGTGAGGACACCAGGGTGCCCTGAGACTCTGCTGGCATCTTGAGCCTGGCCAGGAGTCAGCCTGACCCCACTGCACTGTTTCTGGGCCACACTATGTCTTCTGTACCTCCAGGCCTATGCCCAAGCTTTCCCTGGGCTTTGCACACCCTCCCCTCCCCTCCCCTCCTTATCCTCTTTCCTCCCCACTCATCAGATATCCTCCTTCCCACCCTCCTCCCCTCCTCTCCTCTTCCCCCTCATCTGCCCTCTTCTTCCCTCTTTTCTCCTTCCTCTTCCTTCCCTTTCTCCTTCTCTCCTCTCTTCTCTCTCCTCCTCTTTTTTTTTTTTTTTGGTTTTTGGGCCACACCTGGTGACACTCAGGGGTTACTCCTGGCTATGCGCTCAGAAGTTGCTCCTGGCTTCTTGGGGGACCATATGGGACGCCGGGGGATCGAACCGCGGTCCGTCCTAGGCTAGCGCAGGCAAGGCAGGCACCTTACCTCTAGCGCCACCGCCCGGCCCCCTCTCTCCTCCTCTTCCCCCTTCCCCTCTTCCTTTACCTTTTGCTCCCTACCACTCCCTTCCTCCTCTCCTTTCTTCGCCCCCACTCCTTTGCCTTCTTTTGCCCTCCTCTCCTCTCCCTCTCCTCCCCTCCTGCTCTCTGTAGCCTTTTCTTCTCAGCTCTGGTTGGCACCTCCATGGCTGGGCCTGACATCTTCTGGCATCCCCATCACTTTTCTGTAAACTCCCCACAGTAACTGGGGTCTCGTGACCACCCCACGGATAGGAGCTTGAAGAGGGCCAGCCTGCTCGGAGCATGGTCCAGTGCTGAGTCTGGCCTAGTAGCTGCTCCCAGTAAGGGCTTGTGAGGGTCCGGGCTGAGGTGGGAAGAACCAGGCCAGGAGGTCTGGGCCCACTTCACAGGGCATCGCCTGGCTCCAATCTCATTCTCGTGCCTTCCCTGTTTTCTGCCTGCGTACCCAGCTACCCTCTTGGGTTGTTTGGAATGGTGGGGACTGTGGGCAGCACTGTTGGGTAGTTGTGGGACTGACTGTCCTCTCTCCCAGGTGCTGATATGTCTGTGAGGCTGCGCTTCCTGTCCTCGGGGGACGCTGCGGCCATGGGGGCCGTAGGGGCCATGGGTCGCAGTGCTTCCTTCGCTGGCTACAGCAGTGCCCAGAGCCGGAGGATCTCGTGAGTGATGAACCCGTCCTGGTGGGGCCTGGCTGGGGGGTCAGCAGGATATGTCCTACCTTGCAACCCTGAAGATCATGTCTCTCCTAAAGTCCATGCAAGCATGTGTATGTATGTGTGTATGAGTACAACACTGCATCATGTATGTATAAATGCATATGTCCAAAGATGCATGCATGTGTCTAGAATTAAGGGGTCCTTAAACTTTTTAAACAGGGGGCCAGTTCACTGTCCCTCAGACCATTGGAGGGTCTGACTATAGTAAAAACAAAACTTATGAACGAATTCTTATGCACACTACCTAGATCTTATTTTGCAATGAAGAAACAAAACAGATACAAATACAATATGTGGCCCGCGGGCCATAGTTTGAGGACCACTGGTAGATCATTGCTGGATGCATGTATGAATGCATGTGTGCTCACACTTGCATGTGGACATATGCCTATTTATTTGTGTATTCAGGTGTTTTACATGTATGAATGTATATATGTAATGCATTGTACAGTGTGTGGATGAGTTTCTATGCATGTAGATGTGTGTGTGCGCATATGAATATTTTAGGTGTATGTTCATGCATGTCTGTCTTCTGAGTTAATGTGCATGTTCATGAAGGTCACATGTTGATGTATGTATAGACAAGAATGCATGCATATAGTTAGTTGTGTGTGTGATGCTATGTATGTTTCTATGCAGAGTGTATGCATGTGCATTTGTGTTTTATGTGTGCATGTCTCATGTCAGGGCATATATGTCTGTTTGTGTATGCAACACAGACACTCTTCATAGACCAAACCTCTTGTGTCCCTGCCTGAGACCTGAGCACATGGCATCTCACATGCTCTGGTTCCACTGGGAACTTCGCCTGCTGAGTTCATTAAACCCGCTTGGCAGGTCAGAGAATGGAGGTGAAGAGGGGTGAGTCCGGCTAGCCCCGGGCACAGGAAGGCTGGGTCTAACTCAGCTTCATCCCATGCAGAGCATGAAGGTGGAATGTTTTTCCTGTGTGACAGAACAGGAAGCGCCACCACCTCTCCTGGCCCT
This sequence comes from Suncus etruscus, assembly GCF_024139225.1. Classification (NCBI taxonomy): domain Eukaryota; kingdom Metazoa; phylum Chordata; class Mammalia; order Eulipotyphla; family Soricidae; genus Suncus; species Suncus etruscus. The sequence continues at coordinate 30,950,056 of NC_064856.1, read as the reverse complement.
GTGACCTGGAGCATGTGATGTTCCATCTCTGAGTGTCCTCAGAGAAATGGGATGGTGGACGGCCCTTCCCTGAGGGCTGCGGTGAGCCTGCAAGCAAGGGACACACATACTGATGCATGCCAAGCTGGTGGATGCTGGCTGAGCTGGTGCATACCATCTGTGCTGATCTATGTTGGCACAGGTAGGCGGAGGCTGCAGGACAGATGCACTCACTGGGCAGGCACCCACTGACCCAGCAGGTGAAGGAAAGAGCTGGTGGAAAGCTTCCAAGGATGGGACCATTCCCTGCAGGGCTGCCTCTGAAGTCCGCAGACCCTTTGACCTGGAGCTCACTGCTTAGCCATCACCGAGGGACATCAGTTGAGGGACACCCACCTCTACCTGTCTGGATAGCAGGGCTGAACCAACAATGAGCGGATCAACAAATCCAAAGCAGCAATAGCACCTGCTACCAGAGCCCCAGAGGTTTCAGCCAGGCCCCACTGGGCCTCAGGGTCTATGATCTGGCTCCCAGCAGCTTGAACTTTAGCTCAATGGAGGGGGCGGTGTCTTGTCCCCCCAGCTCTCCTTCACCCTCACTTCCCTTCCTCCTTTCTTTGGATCTACTAAATCCTCCCCATCAAGCCTAACTTCTTCATGCCCAGGAAAGACACCTGCTCCCAGATCATGTGAGTACTTCTTCCAGATCTTTCCATGGGTCCCAGCCCCACACAAAGGGCATCACTGAAGCAAGCCCCCAGAGGCCTCAGGCCTCTCAGTTCTCAGTTGGGTGCTGGAAGGAATGGCCAGCTTGAACCCTAATTTCATGCTGCAGAGATTTCTGGAGCTGAGGCTGCCCAGAACCCGCCTTCCTGGCCCAGCAGCCAAAGTGATGATTGGTCGCAATTAGCAGATGACTCACTCTGTTGTGGTTCTGTGAGGAAGTCAGAGCAGGCATATGGGAGGACAAAGGGACACATGGCACAAGGGCTCAGTGAGAATCAGGGGGGAGGGACATGGGGAGAGGGAGCCTTTCAGGTGGAGGGGACAGGAGGGAAAAGGCAGGTTGGGCTGCAGGACAGAAGTGGGTGCATGGCTGACAGACAAAGGCTGCATTGCCTAGGCTGGAAGTTCCAGACTGTCTTCAAGTCTCCCCTCGCATCAGAAAAAGTCACTTAGCACCTCCAGGAAATGGACTGACATTGAACACACTGAAAGTACAACTGGGGTTCCACCAGCCCCTGGGCTGTTCTAGCACCCACTTTAGACTTAGGGTCTCATGAGCCACAGTAAGAAGAGTAAGGGCGGGCCCGGAGAGATCACACAGCGGCGTTTGCCTTGCAAGCAGCTGATTCAGAACCAAAGGTGATTGGTTCGAATCCCAGTGTCCCATATGGTTCCCCGTGCCTGCCAGGAGCTATTTCTGAGCAGACAGCCAGGAGTAACTCCTGAGCACCGCTGGGTGTGGCCCAAAAACCAAAAAAAAAAAAAAGAAGAAGAAGAAGAGTAAGGGCATCTATCCTCCGGAGGATCAGAGCACCAGAAACTGATCTCCAGTGGGAAGAAATTGAGGAAGGCACAGTAGGTGCCACATAGCAAGGAAGGCACACAGTAGGTGCTCCATTCAGTGCTGCTGAGAAGGGCTAAGAAACTTGCCATATTCAGATCTTTTTTCTCAACTGAACTCTTTTGGAGGAAGAAGTCCTCTTTGTTTCTATTTGGGACACATCTAGTGGTGCTCAGGACATACTTCTTGTCTCTGTGTTCAGGGGTCACTCCTGGTTCCATGCTCAGGGATCATTCCTGGTGCAGCTCAGGGGAGTCTATGGCATGCCAGGGATCAAAACTGGGTTGGCTGCTGCATAACAGGTGCCTTTTCCATCGTTCTCTCTTTGGTCCCATCAGCAGAATCAAGTTGGAGTTACCTCTTCCTTCAATGTATTGGGGCCCCTTACCTCTGGAAACTTTTCTAAAATTAGGAATTGAAAAGACAGTTGCCTACCCTCTGAGAGCTCAGCCACCTGCTTCCTGCGGGTGAGACAGAAGTAGCAGGACATCAGGAAGGCACAGTGAGTTTTCAGGTCCTGCCTGGCCAGCTCAGAGAGTCTACACCTTGGATTCTGGGCCGGACGGCCTGGATTGGGTTTCAGGCCTCACCTTCTGGCCTTATTTCCCAGGTAATTAATCCAACCAGGCTAAGACATAGGTGAGGCCAGTCAGTGACCAGAGCAACCAGGCAGAGGACCAGAACTCCATTTTGAGGGTGTGTGTGTGTTCTCTCTACCTCATCCTGGCCCCTGAACCCCTTTGGACTCTGAAGAGAACTTTTTAATCCATGGTGAAAGAAATCTCCAGAGGAAGTCAATGCAGCAGGGAAATTTCATACTAGGGTGTGAGTGGTTGCTATCCACACTGTCCACATTCCCAGACAAAGCCCAGTAGGGGCATGGCCGGATTTGCCCAGACAGGCAGTTGCTTTAACCGTTTGCCGGCTTCTTCCGGGTAATAGCCCCTTCCAGTTGTGGCCAGGCGGACACTGTCTGAGTCAGGATCCATGGGGAATTCTTAGGAGGGCTGAGGACAGAGGCAGAGATGTGGGACCAGAGGGCACTTTCTGAACTCCAGTTGTAGCCACTGGCAGTTTTTGCTTTTCCTCTGCCCAGAGGCCTGAGTGGGGAGGAAGGGCCCAGTGTAATCGTGGGGTTTCTGGTTTGTTTTTTTTTTGTTTTGTTTTTTTGTTTTTGGTTTTGGTTTTGGTTTTTGGGCCACACCCGTTTGACGCTCAGGGGTTACTCCTGGCTATGTGCTCAGAAATCGCCCCTGGCTTGGGCGGACCATATGGGACGCCGGGGGATCGAACCGCGGTCCTGATCCTTGGCTAGCGTTTGCAAGGCAGACACCTTACTTCCAGCGCCACCTACCCGGCCCCAATCGTGGGGTTTCTAGTACTGTGTCCAGTGGGGTGTCTAGTCCTGTGTAGACCTAACCTCCATCACAGATCCGATTCAGCGGGGGTGAAAGGGGAGAGGTGACAGGCTGGGGGTTCCTGTCCATTTACCCACCCACCAGGTCCAGTTCTAAGTTTCCGTGAGAGTGGAGCAGGAGACAATGGCTGTGGCTGGCTGTAGGAAGACCTGACTGCCAGGGGCTGTAGAATATTTACTGAGTCCACAGACCTGCTCACACCTCCGCCCCCAGGGGCGGGGCCCTGACCCAGCGGGGTGACAGGGACAGAGACTGACGCGGGGTTTCACCATCGGAGGGAGCCGTGCATCCGCCTGCCTGGGGAGGCTGTCAGACTGTCCACTTACTGCAGGACAGTCGTCTACACCGCAGGCCAGGCAGAGGCGGGAGGGCTCTCACAGCAGGCAGGTGGCCTGAGCCTGAGACTGGGGCCCCTGGGAGCTGGCAGGTGAGTGGAGCTTGGGCAGCACCGCGTCCCCAGCAGCTCAGCACCCCCATTTCCCTGCCTGCCTCCCTCACCATCCTCTTACTCTGAGGACCCCTCAAACTTCTGCCCCCCATCTCTGCAGCTGCCGGAGATGGCGAATCTCTGGAGGTCCTGTTCCAAAAGGTGGGTGATGTGTCTTGGGAGTGGGGGGACGCACCCCCACGGGGCTCTGCAGAGGGGTTCTTGGCATTTACTGTCTGAGTGAAGGCAGGTGGCAGATGCCTAAGACATTGTTTTCTCACAGTGATTAATTTTGGGGTTTCAAGGATTAAACCCAGGACCTGAACCCCACCATTGAGTGACCCCACCCCACCCCGTCCCATCCTCCATCTCCCACTTGAATTCTGGCCTTTGTTTCTTTGACAAGAGTTTCTTTCTGATTGATGTTGTGTGTGTTGGTTTTGTTTTTTTTTTTAATTTGTTTTATTTGGGCCACACCCAGCTCAGGGCTTACTCCGGACTCTACCTCTGGATTCACTTCTGGCATCTCAGGGTGGACCATATGGATTTCCAGATATTGAGCCTAGACTGGGGGTATGCAAGGCGAATGTCTTAACTATACCATCTCTCCAGCTCTTCTTCCTTCCTTCCTTCCTTCCTTCCTTCCTTCCTTCCTTCCTTCCTTCCTTCCTTCCTTCCTTCCTTCCTTCCTTCCTTCCTTCCTTCCTTCCTTCCTTCCTTTCTTCCTTCCTTCTTTCCTTCCTTCCTCCTTCCCTCCCTCCCTCCCTTCCTTCCTTCCTCCTTCCCTTTCTTCCCTCCATCCCTTCCCCCTCAGTCCCTCCCTCCATCCCTCCCTCCCTCCCTTCATTCCTCCTTCCCTTTCTTCCCTCCTCCCTCCTCATCAGTCCCTCCCTCCCTTCCTCCCTTCCCTCCTTCCTTCCTCCCTCCCTTCCCTCCTTCTTTCCTTCCTCTCTCCCTTCTTCCTTCCTCCCTCCTTCCCTCCCTCCCTTCCTTCCTTTCTTCCTTTCTCCCTCCTTCCCTCCCTCCCTCCCTCCCTCCCTTCCTTCCTTCCTTCCTTCCTTCCTTCCTTCCTTCCTTCCTTCCTTCCTTCCTTCCTCCTTCCCTTTCTTCCCTCCTTCTCTCCCTTCCTTCCTCCTTCCCTTTCTCCTTTACCTCTCTCCTCTTTCCCTCCCTCTCTTCCTTCCTTCCTTCTTTCCTTCTTCCCTGCCTCCCTTCCTTCCTCTCTTCTTCCCTCCTCCTTCCCTCCCTCCCTCCCTTCCTTCCTTCCTTCCTTCCTTCCTCCTTCCCTTCCCTCCCTCCCTTCTTTCTTCCTTCCTTTCTTCCATCCGTCCTTCCTCCCTTCCTTCCTTCTCCCTCCCTCCCTTGCTTTCTTTCTTTCTTCCTTCCTCCCTTCCTTCCCTCCTTCCTTCCTCCCTCCTTCCCTTTCTTCCTCCTTCCCTTTCTTCCCTTCCTCCCTCCCTCCCTCTCATCCTTCCTTTCTTCCTTTCTCCCTCCCTCCCTCCCTTCCTTTCTTCCTTCCTTTCATCCTTCCTCCCTCCTTTCCTCCCTCCCTCCCTCCCCACATTCTTCCTTCCTTCCTTCCTCCTTCCCTCCCTTCCTTCCTTCCTCCTTCCCTTTCTTCCCTTCCTCCTCCCTCCCTCCCTCCCATTCTCCCTTCCTCCCTTCCTTCCTCCCTTCCTTCCTTCCTTCCTTCCTTCCTTCCTTCCTTCCTTCCTTCCTTCCTTCCTTCCTTTTTATTTTTTGGGGGATTTGGGTCACATCTGGTGATGCTAGGGGCTAACTCCTGGCTTTATGTTCAGGACTTGCTCTTGGTAGTGCTTAGGGGACCCTATGGAATGCTGGAGATTGACCTTCAGTTGGTCACATGCAAAACAAACACCCTACCTGCTGTTCTATTGCTCCAGCCTCTCTGGTGCTTCTTTCTGGTGGTTTTAAAAACATGTCATATATAGCACTGATAAGCAGACACAACACTTAGGCCCTGCCGGGCACCACAAAAGCCCTTTTCTACTTAACTCACACAACTCAGTAATCTTTCTTTGCCCCCATCTCATAGATCAGAGCACCAAGACAGAGTGGCTGAGTTACTTATCCTAGGTCACACAGCTTGTAAGGGGGCGAGCCAGAGAGAGATCTGGCCTGTGATCTGGGGTCCATGTTTGTCATCTCTGCTATAGTGTTTTGTGCCATATGACCCCACCCGCCAGCAAGGGGGCACAGCTCACTGCCCAGCTACTACTCAATGAAAACTATGCCTGATTGACCAGTGGTCACTCCTTTCACAGAAGGGGAAACTGAGGCTCAAGTTTCCTGTGCTCCTGGGGTTGAGATATAGCAATGACCAAGAGCTGGGTCCCAGTCCAGAGCATGGACCTCTGGCCTGGCAAGAGTCCCCAAGGCTATAGGTGGGTTCCAGTTCTTTCTTTAGTGATATGGCCCAAGGTCTGGTCCTCACTCTCTCCCTGTGTCTGTATTTCCAGCATATTTGTCTCTCAGCAGCTGAGCATCAGGGTGGTGAGAGCGTTCTGGGTGGCCAACTCCCCTGTTGTAGCCAAGAGCATATTCTCTGCTTATTTTCCCAGAGGGCCCCCAGCTTGGTTCCCAAAGGTAGGCAGAATCCCCACTTCCTGCCCTTCTGCTTGGGTCACCCTACTTTTTTGGGGGAAGGTTTGGGCCATACATATCAGTGCTCAGAGGTCATTCCTGGCTATGTGCTCAGCAATTACTCCTGACAGTGCTTGAGGGATATCTGGGATTGAACCCAAGTCAGCTGTCTGCAAAATAAATGCCCTACTCACTGTGCTATCACTCCAGCCCTTATTTTTGTTTTCAGTTTTTGTTTTTGGTGCCACAGCAATACTCAGGACTTAGAGTCCAAAATTACTCCAGGCAGTGCTCATGAAACCATATGGGTTGACGAGGATTGAAAATGGATTCACCACATGCAAAGGATTTTTCCTTTTTAACAGATCCATCATGAGTTTATGACCATGTAGAATTTCGGGGGTGGTGGTGGTGGTGGTGGTAATTTCTTGTTCTCTGTGTGCAGAACTTAGCTGACATTCACAAGCCATTGCCAACCCCTCTCAGCCCTCTTGGTCTGATCTGCCTCCATATTCAATGCTGTGTATCTGCCTTAATAATTCACATCTAGGGGCTGGAGAGATAGCTCAGTGGTAGGGCATTTGCCTTGCATGTGGCCAACCAGGGTTGGACCCAAGTTTGACTCCCAGCATTCCATTTGGTCCCCAGAGCCTTCCAGGAGCATCTTCTGAGTGCAGAGCCAAGAGTAACCACTGAGTATCGCTGGGTGTAGCCCACCCAATTCTTCCAAATTCACATCCACATATGGATGTGGGTGTTGCCCTCTGCCCTTTTCTTCTCTTTTCCAAAGTGACAAATAGATTCATTACTCAAAGACAATAAACATGACTACCCCTAACATTTTAATGCTTCTTTCCAATCTTTTCTTTTTTTCTCAAGTTTTTATTATAACACCATGATTTATCAAATTGTTCATAATACATTCATTTCAGGCATTAAATGTTCCAATCCCAATCCCATCTCCAGTGTGATCTTCCCTTCACCAGTGTCCCTAATTTCCTATTCTCCACCCTAGCCTGCTTCCATGCAGGCACAAACACATTTACTTCCTATTACTCGTTACAACACAAAGGCAAATGGAATTATCAACATTTAAATCAATATGGGTCAATTGGGGCCAGAGAGATAGCACAATGGTAGGGTGTTTGCCTTGCATATGGCTGACTCAGGTTACACCTGGGTTTGATTCCTAGCATCCCAGATGGTCCCCCAAGCCTGCCAGGATCAGTTTCTGAGCGCAGAGCCAGTAGTAACCCCTGAGCACTGTCAGGTGTAGCCCCAGCACCCACCCAAAAAAAACATGGGTCAATTGGTCAATTGGAGATGATTGTTCTGCCTCTCCAAGGTGTTACTAAAGTCAGTGTCTGATGATTTATTGGGCTGATTTATTGGTTGATGCTAGTTGAACTTTCTGTGCTACTATTTAGGCTCACTGATTTTGGTAGATTATGACTATGTAATTTTCCTATCAGATTTTTTTGGGGGGGACCACACCCGGCGGTGCTGAGAGGTTACTCTTAGCTCTGTGTTCAGAAATCACCCCTGGCATGCTCGGTGGTCCATATAGGATGCTGGGAATCAAACCTAGGTCTGTTCCAGGTCAGCCTCGTGCAAGGTAAATGCCCTACTGCAGTGCTATCACTCTGGCCCCTCCCATAAGATTTCTTCTGGGAAGACACTACTATATGATAGTGAGGTGCCGCAGTCCAGGATTTATATCTATGAAACAAATTTGGTGGCTTGAAAGTTGGATAAGGTTAAATCATTGAACTAGGCTGCTGTTTCTGTGGGAGGGTATAGGGGTTTACACTGGACTACTGTAGTTCATGCAAAAAGGGGAATCTGCCCCCCTCCCACCCCTTCTGAGGATTTCTCAGAGGAATGAGTCTTGACCAGACTACGTGGGAAGTATCAGTTTCATTTTTTTCTTTTGGAGCTTGGTGGAGGAGCTGGATCCTTTTTCTGCTGGAAAGATGGAGGCTTACAACCTCGTTATTTCTTTGTGTTCGAGGAACATTCTGGTGACCTGCTGACCACAGCCGCTTTATCCTGTGGCTGTGGACAGGTCTTTAGGTGGATTCAGATAAATGCCTAGGGGTGCTACTACTGGGTCAGATGGGATTTCTGTTGTTATTTTCTTATTTATTTGGGGCCACTCCCCATGTGTAGTCTCCCTAGTCCTCTCTTTTTTGTTTGTTTGTTTTTTGGCCAGACCCAGCGGGGCTCAGTGTTTACTCCTGGCTCTGTGCTTGGGAATCACTCCTGGTGGGTTCAGGAGATCAAACCTGGGTTGGCTGCATGCAAGGCAAGTACCCTACCCACTGTGCTATTGCTCCAGCTCATTTTTATTTGTTTGTTTGCTTGTTTATTTAATTTTTGTTTTTTTGGGCTACACCCAGTGATGCTCAGGGGTTACTCCTGGCTAAGCACTCAGAAATTACTCCTGGCTTGGGGGACCACATGGGATGCCGGAGGGTCAAACTGTGGTCCGTCCTGGGTTAGCACATGCAAGGCAAACACCCTACTGCTTGTGCCACCGCTCCGGCCCCTCATTTTTATTTTTAAAAGATCCTCCATTGCGGGCCCGGAGAGATAGCACAGTGGCATTTGCCTTGCAAGCAGCCGATCCAGGACCAAAGTGGTTGGTTTGAATCCTGGTGTCCCATATGGTCCCCCGTGCCTGCCAGGAGCTATTTCTGAGCAGACAGCCAGGAGTAACCCCTGAGCACCGCCGGGTGTGGCCCAAAAGCCAAAAAAAAAAAAAAAGATCCTCCATTGCCCACTGAGGCTGCTCTAATTTCCTCTCCCACTAACAAAGTTTTTTCTTCAGGCAATACTTATTTCTAATATTTTTCAAGTGTGGACTTTTCTCATGGGCAGGAGGTCATAGCCTAGCTGTGCCTTTTGAGGTAGGGGTGTGCAAGAGAGCCCCAGAGCCACTCCAAGGCCACTCAGCCTGAAGTGACATTTCTTGCTCAGTCTATTGGTGCTGGGGAATGTCATGATTGGTAGTGCTTAGGGGGTCCCTCCCTGCATTTGGGGTGGAAGTGAAAGCCTTGCATAGCCTGGCAGTGCTCCCATCTCAGGCCCTTTATGGCAGTGCCCATGTGTATTTCCTTTTCAGTAGGAAAGGACAAGCGTATTCTAGAAAAATGGTCTTTGCCATTGCCATTTGTCCATTTTCAGCGTCATTCTGCTCAGTCTTGCAGTCTCAAGGTCTGTTGGCCAGGAGGTGGATGGAGTGATATGAGCATGAGTTGGACTGTGTCTGGAGCTCAGAGACGAGGTTCCTGCAGGGCCACCATCCTTTAGACCAAGGGGGGGTTTAGTTTCAACCCTGTGAGACTGTACCAATCCTGGAGGGCCAGCATTTCCCCAGAGGGCAGGGAGACTAGCCATCCCTGCTGGAAGACATTTGTTTTTATCTGTTGCCACTCCCAACTCCAACAGACAAACAAAAAGGCAAGCCAGGAGCTTCTCTAACTCAATGCATCTGGGCATACATAAGCCTTAGGTGTGGTTTGGTCCAGGAACTCACTGCATATAAAGTTTCTCAGTCCCATCTGTTTCTTTCTGCATTGGTTCCAACATGCCTGTTGTGGGAGTCATGTTGGCAACTGGGAACCCTAAGTATAGTTTCCACAGGTGAGCCTGGGGCAAGAATCCTTTTTGTGGGGGGCTGGAAAGATAGCATGAATGCAGGGCATTTGCCTTGCATGCAGAAGGATGGTGGTTCAAATCCTGACATCCCATATGGTCCCCCAAGCCTGCCAGGAGTGATTTCTTTTTTGTTTCCAGGAACTATTTCTGAGCGTAGAGCCAGGAGTAACCCCTGAGTGCTGCTGGGTATGACCCAAAAACAAAACAAAAACGACAAAAAAAAAAAAAAAAAAAAAAAAGAATCATCCTTGTAGATCCAAAACCTGGCAAGGACATGCCCTGTTTAGATCCCTGGATCAGAGGCACTGGATAGATCAGGCCGGGAACACATGAATGTACTTACAGGTATGAGTGTCTGACTGAAGGTGTGGGTGTGTGACTCTGAGTCTGTAAGTATGAGTGAATGTGTGTGAAATGTATGAATATATGTGAGGGTGTGAATATACATTAGTGAGTGGATATTTAAGTGTGTGGATAGTTGAGCATGTGTGAGTCTAGGTAGCGTGTGCAAATGTGGATGTGAATGAGCCTGAGTGTGTGTGGGTCTATGAGAGTCGGTGAGTTGTGTGTAAATGTACATCTATGTGAGTATATGTCTATATGAGTGTCTGTGAGTTATATGAGAGGGTGTGAATATATTTAAGCATCCGGGAGTTTATGAGTATGTGTCTATATTAGCATCTGGAAGAATATGAGTTGTGTTTGAAGATGTATATTTGAGTGTCTGGGAGTATACGGGTGTTTGTGAGTATATATGATATTTGAGCTCCCCCAGTCTCCTGACCATTTATTGAGGTTCTGACCACTATCCCCCAGCCTCCTGACCCCCAGGCTGTACCCCTCACTGCCGACCACTTGATCCAGAGCCCACTGAGAATCTTTGTTCTGCTCTCAGGAACTCTGTGAGGGCACGGATGTCCACAAAGTCAGCCAGGATGTATGGCACGCTGAGGAAGGGGGCAGTGTGCCCTGGCCCTAGGCCGCAACAAGTGAAGAAGATCTTTGAAGCACTCAAGAGAGGCCTCCAGTAAGTTTGACCAACAGATGGGTTCATTCCTGTAGCTCTAATGCTGGTATGGTGCCCGTGTCCCTGGCTGCCAACTGGCTCTGAAAGCTGCTCTGTCTGTCTCTGCAGTGGGCATCACTGGTTTGTGCTGCTTTCGGAGAATAACCAAGAAACCCCTCACAGTTCTCATGTGTGAGGGTTGCAGACTGCTGGGCATCTGGTAGGGGCAGAGCTGTGTCCCCAATGCCCAGCGCACTGCCCTGCCATGCTCTATCTTCTCCCTATTTCTGTCTAACTCCTGGTCCTTTCTCCACAGGGAGCACCTGTGTGTACAGCAGGCCGAGCTAGATTATCTGTCAGGATGTCACAAGGACACACACAGGAATTCTAGACTGGTGAGTCACTGCTCCACCCACTTCCGGGACAGTAGAGGCCAAATTTAAATGCAGACATTAGGGCAGGAGAGATGGTATGTAGGGAATGGCACTTGCCTTGTACTTGGCAGACCCAGGGTTGATCCTCAGTACCATACATATATGGTCCCCTGAGCACTGTTAGGAGTGATTCCGAGCACAGAGTGTCCTGAATATTGCCAGATGTGGCCCCAAGCCCAAAAAACCATACCAAACAAATATAAACCCACCCTCACCTGACTGTGTGTTCATGGGAGTGAGGGTCCATTTCAGAACCTGATTGAAGGACAAGAGTGATAGCATAGCAGGTAAGGCGCTTGCCTTGCATGTGGCCAACCCATGTTCAATCCCTAGTATTCCAGAACATCCCCCAAGCACCACCAGGAGTGATTCCTGAGTGTAGAGACAGGGGTAACCCCTGAGCATCACCAGGTATGGACCAAAAACAGCCTGATTGATTTGGATGGAGCTGGGTAGAACTGGGGATCGAACTCACAGGGTGAGTGCTCTGCCACTGAGCCCAGCCTGGATCCAGGAATAGACTTTATTTGGAACTGAATCAGCCTGAGTTTGGCCCTGAAGATCTGATCTCATAGACTGGCAGGGAGCATCTGTCCCCCACCCCCCATAGCACCCTTATCCAGCTACTCAGATTTCCAAATTCCCTTTATCCTTGGTTCTAGAAGTTACTGTCAGGGATGTCCTGGCAGGCAGATTCTTTCTTCAATATGGCAAAATCTTGGAGGATTTCAGGTTACCAGTTTGATCATCCCAATTTTACAGGTCTCCCACCCCCAATCAGTGACTCAATTGATGTGGAAGTGAGTCAGGTGTAGCGTACACCTGTGTAGGAGTCAGAGACCCCCATGTTGACCTTCATCAGGCTGGCATGTTCCCTTACATCCATTGGCCTGGGGGCTTCCTGCTATATTAGGGTGACACTGACCAGGGCTCTTTAAAACCCAAATGTAGTCTTCTCAGAGTTTTTGTCACTCCTCCTCCTTAGCAGACCCAGATATCATTTAAATTTTTAATTTAATTACATTACTATTATTATTATTATTATTATTACTACTATTATTACTATTTTTGGTTTTGTTTTTGGGCCATACCTGATGCTGCTCGAGGCTTATTCCTGGGTCTATACTCAGGGATCATTCCTGGCAGTGCTCAAGGGACATTGTGGGATACCAGAGATTGAACCTGGATCAGCCATGTGAAAGACAAATGCCCAACAGGGCCCCCAGATATCTTTTTTTTTTGTTTGTTTTGGGGCCACACCTGGTGGAGCTCAGGAGTTACTTCGAGTTCTGCACTCAGAAATTGCTCCTGGAAAGCTCAGGGGACCATATGGGATGCTGGGGATTGAACCCGGGTCCATCTGGGTCATCTGCGTGCAAGGCAAATGCCCTACTGCTATGCTGTTACTCCGGCCCCCCAGATATCTTTTTTTATTTTTGTTTTTGGGTCATACTAAAAGGTGGCGGTCAGAGTTTACTCCTGGCTCTGGGCTCAGAAATCACTCCTGGCTGGCTTGGGGGACCATGGGATGCCAGGATTTGAACCACCTTCTGTCTTGGATCAGCTGCTTGCAAGGCAAATGCCCTATCGCTATGCTATTGCTCTGGTCCCAGATATCATTTTTAAAAGGGGAGAGGGGACAGTTTTCAAATAAACCACAATAATCTTTAGCATTAGTTGTTCCAGGTAATCTGTGGGATGTAAACATAGGCAGGGTTTGGAAAATTACATGTCAGGGTGCCCTGGTTTTATCTGCCCTCACTGTCAATGAGGTTCCCCAGCTCTGGTACCCCATCACTCTGGTTATAGACTCCGTCTAGCTTTGGGGTCTCATACTTCTGTGGGGACTGTGAGACTCTCCTGTCCTAACAGGACTAGATGGGAAAAGAAAAGCAGAGACCTGGGGCCAGAGTGATAGTCCAGTGGGTAGGGTATGATCTCTGGCATCCCACGGTGTCTTCTGAGTCCAACAGGAGTAATTCCTGAGTACAGATCCAGGAGTAACCACTGAACGCTGCCAGGTGTGTCCCCCCCAAAAAAAGAAAGGCCAAAGATGGGGTATCCAGACATCCTCCAAATCACGCAGGTAAGGGACTAGAAAAGGGGGAACTACTGAATCTTTCCATCCAGCTGGCACCATCACATCTGTAACCCAGCAAAGGACAGGGAGGCAAAGGTAGGGCCCGGCCAGCTCAGATAGATCCCACCCCCCAGGGCCAGTGCCCTCAGGCTGGGGCTCCAGTGCACATGGCCCCAGGGCCCTCATGGGCTCTAGACCTTGCCCTCAGGCTTACCTTATGGGTCAGTGGCTTCCATTTAGTACACATATGAGCTCACTGAGGCCAGGGACTGGCAGGACTAGTACAGAGGGCCACATGGCAAGAACAGAATTGGGGTCCAGCCTCCCTGAATGCTGCTGAGACCTTCTATGAGGTCCCACCTCTTTCCAAAGCAGTGGGAAAGCCCTTCTTTTTTTCCTGCCTGGCTTTAAATTCCATCATTCTGCACCAAAATGCACCTCTCTGCCCCTCTCTGCTGCCAGGCATGAAGGGCTTTTCCTAGGCACCAGGATCATGCAATCACCAGAATGGGTGGAGGGTTTAGTCGTCAAGCCCTCCACCCCTCAAATATTCTCTTGTAGCAAGAAAATCATCCCCATAGTAAATTCTTCTCACTGGTGCCCTCTGGTGCATGGCACAGAGGCTGCACCATTCCAGAAGGGCAGAATGGGGTGCAACATTTCCCTATCCCATGTTTCTGATCCTGGCTAAAGTCACCTCTTAAAAATAGTGACCGCCTTTTGTGAAGTGCCTCGCATGTCCTCTGTTCCTCGCAGACACTCTGGGGCAGGTGCCCTGGAAATAGGGGCTAGGGTGTCGGTGGTTGACTGCAGATGTCCTCAGGCTGGATGAGGGCCTTGCTAGGCAGAACCCTGTTGGCTTCTGAGCTCAAGGCATCAGGATTGAGCCTTGTGTGAGTTTCTCGGTAACGTCTGTTGCCGTCCCCACACTTCCTTCCTCTCTTCTTTTCTCCCTGCAGGCATTCTATTATGACCTGGACAAGGTAAGTGCAGGGTCAACATGATGGGAAGTTGGTATGGTCGGTATTTTGTCCTGGAGTCCCCGCTTTTTCCAGGAAGAACACTGGGGCTTCCTACCCATTTTGCAAATGGGGAAACTGAGACTCCACCATGAGACCTTTTCCAGAGTGGGGATGGAATGCGCTGGCTGTGAACTCAGTTCTCCTTAGCAGAATGCTGAGATGGGCGGGCATGTAGTGTGGCAGGAACAGGGTGAAGCCATTATGCAAACAACCTCTTTGTGTCTCTGTTTTGGGGAGAAGCAAACTCGCGCTGTGGACAGGCACATCCGGAAGATGGAATTCCACATCAGCAAGGTGGGCCTGGCTCCTGGGGGCTGAGGCGAGTGGGAGTGTCTCAGCTCCTGGGTCTCTGATGGGTTGGCAATGGGCAAGGACTTCCTGGGTGCCAAGTGCTGGGCAGGGACTGAAGTGGATCAGGGTGTGCTGTCCCAAACTGTAGAATCTAGAGGAGTGACCTAGAGAGGGTCAGAAGTAGTCTCGGTCCCACAGCAGATTCCTTTAGATGTTGGTTGGATCACCTCCCCCTGTAGGGAGCCAGGGTGCAGGGAGCAGTGGAAGATGCTGCAAATCCCCTTGGACATTTCACAGTAAAACACTCACGCAGAGAGCCAGGCAGCGCTCATGCAACTTTTACTTATTTATTTATTGGTTTATGGGTCACATCTGGCGGCTCTCAGAGGTTACTCTTGGCTCTGAGCTCAGAAATCATTCCTGGCAGGCTCGGGGACCATATGAGATGCTGGGAATCGAACCCAGGTGGTCCCAGGTTGGCCACGTGCAAAGCAAATGGCCTACCACTATGCTATCTTTCTGGCTCCCCCATTCAGCTTTTAACTGAGTGTGGGCACTGTGAGTGTGGCCACGGACATAGTGGGAGTGGCAGTGGGTGTGGCTGTAGGGCCCTGACATTCGTGGTCCCTGCCCTATGGGCTCAAGTTCTGTGTGTGTAGGGGTCCGATATGGTGGGGGCCAAGAGAAGGAGAAGGCGGCGTGCCACTACCTCGCCCTCTGTTCAGGCAATGCCCATCCGCTGTGTGCCCGCAGGTGGATGAGCTCTATGAGGGCTACTGTGTCCAGTGTCGCCTGCGGGACGGAGCCTGCAATATGCAACGAGCCTTCTCGGGACGCCCGCCCAGCCGTGCTTCCCGGGACAGTGTGCAGGAACTGGGCCGCAGCCTTCAGGAATGTGCCGAGGTACGTGTGTGTGTTGACAGCCTGAGGAGTGTGCTGAGGTATCATAAGTCTATGTGTGTGAAGCCTCCAGGAGTATGTATACCTACGTGTGTGTGTGTGTGTGTGTGTGTGTGTGTGTGTGTGTTTGTGTGTGCAGGAGTGGGAGGGGCCTTCTGTTGTTTGCAGGTCTCAGGTCTGTGGTCTGACCCACCTTTTGCTCTTGCAGGATATGTGGCTCATAGAGGGAGCCCTGGAGGTGCACCTGGGCGAGTTCCACATCAGGATGAAAGGTGATAGGAGAGGGTGGGCAGAGGATTCCACTTATGGGACTAGTCAGACCCCATGCGGGAACTACCAGGACCTGAGGCCTCAGTCTAACCCTATACCCTCTGAGTGAACTATGAAAACCCAGGCCTGACTATTATTCCTCATGATAGCTTTCCTTCTCCCCTGAGATTCCAGGCAGAGGGACCCCCCCCCCAACCCACTCACTGAGGGTTTGTAGTCCTGGCGTAGGAAGGGACCAGGCCTCTCTCTCTTTCTATTCCAGGCCTGGTGGGCTATGCACGCCTCTGTCCTGGAGACCAGTACGAGGTACGCCATCTTAGCTCTACTCTACTCTAGGGCTGGGCACTACTGAGAACCAGGGTCCTGGGGGAGAGTGTCCCAACTGGGCATTGATGATAGTCTGACCTGGTCCACAGGTGCTTATGCGCCTGGGTCGCCAGCGCTGGAAGCTGAGGGGCCGGATAGAGTCAGATGACAGCCAGACCTGGGACGAAGAGGACAAGGCTTTTATCCCCACCCTACATGACAACCTGGAGATTAAGGTGTGGAGAGAGAACTGGAGTGGGCGGGCCTGGAATGGGTGGAGTGTGGACGGGGCTAAGATAGGGTGGGGACCTTGGTGTGGGCCCTGGGAGGACAGAGCTGAGGAGCATGGGACACCACCCACTACTGCGCCCCTGCAGGTGACTGAGCTTCGTGGTCTAAGCTCCCTGGCTGTGGGTGCTGTGACATGCGACATCACCGAGTTCTTCACAACCAGGCCACAGGTCATCGTGGTGGACATCACTGAATTGGGCACTATCAAGTTGCAGCTGGAGGTGCTGTGGAAGTGAGTGGAGGGGCTTTGTCTTCAGGGTCAGTTCAGGGCAGCATATCCTTTCCCTAATGAACCTGCCCAGGGCAGGGCCACTCCTGAGAGTGCATAGTCTTCCCCAATCAAAGCTGTTTTCCCATTTTGGGGGTGGGAAGGGCCTGTCCTCTGTCCCCCTCAGACCATGGCTATGCCTTGCTATAGACCCATGTTGCCTATGGGCACCCCTGCTGTCTCCTCGCTGCTTCAAAGGACCCTAGTAGGAGCCAGCCTCCAGCTGGTCCTCCTGGAAGGCCCAAGAGGGGTTCCCTGCTGCCCTATGATGAGATGGACAAGGCTGTCAGGGTGTTTAGTTCTCATACAAATGGCAAAACTGAGTCCCCTGACAGGCGAGGTATCACTCACAAGTGGGATCATTCAGGCTGGGGGTCAGGACCCGCTGACCCCATCTCCTGACCCCTCAGTCTTTGAGTGTAGTCCAGGTATAGGTCCATCTGACTTCACTACCCTGGGCCATACTGGGCAGGTAAGTAACCTCCACAAATTTACCTTTGCTGCCCAGAGCTACTTTTCCAGTCAGGAGGTTGTCTCCTGGAGTCCCTCCTGTAACTGCAAGTGCTCAGTGAGGCCTGTTGTTCTTGGTTCCATGAGGGTGACAACAGACTCCTCTGGGTTGATCTGTCATTCCTACTCACCCCACAGTCCCCTGGATGCTGAGAGCTGTCTAGTTTCACCTGGCTTGGCTAGCAAGTTCTCCATGGGCAGCAGGAAGGGGTCCCTGTACAACTGGACGCCCCCCAGCACCCCTAGCTTCCGGGAAAGATACTATCTGGTGAGTATGCCTCCAGGGGGCTGCTGGATTGGGGGTGACCTTCAAGCTCTCTGTGATCCAGGGGCTCTCAGACTGGGTAACCCCTTGAGGCTGGGCAGTGTGGCCCCTCCTGGGGGAGTAGTTTCGGGCTCAGGCCCCTGCACTGTGGTTCTGTGGGGGCACCCCTGTGTTGCTCTTCCCCACTCACTCCTGCCCCTCTCCCCCCAGTGGACATGGGGTGTCTGCTGGGCCTTCTCGGTTCCTTCTGAGGTCTATTCTGGGGAACTTGGTCTCTCTCATTGCCCAGGCCTACTTAATGATTGTGAACTTCTTACTATTATTATTGAGGGCATTGGGTCATACCCGGTGGTGCTGAGGACTTGCTCCTGACTCTGCTCAGGGATCACTCCTGGTGGGACTTGGTGGACCCAATGGGGTGCCAGGGATTGAATCTGGGTTGATCATGTGCAAGGCTGTTCCATGTCTCCTGACCCTTGCACCCCTTTGTGATGCTTATGCAACTATATGTGATGCAGAAATCGCCTTTAATGCTGGGATTGAAGACAGCTGTACATCTAGGCTCAGACAGTGGGGGCTGCTGAGCCAGTTACGCTCAGCACATGAGGGATACCGGCGACTTGAACTTGATCACATGCCTTACCCTGTAGGTGCTCTAAGCCCTGTGTTCTTCCTCCAGGACTGAGCTCAGTTCCTTTTAGGGGTGGCCAGGCATTGTCCCATGTATCCCCTTCCAAGTGAGGGGACTCTTTATGCACTCCCATGAAAAGTGTTAAGAACAAAGAAAGCTGAGTTGAGCCCGTGGGAAGAGTGATGCATAGCAAATTAATAGCTCTGCCCTGATGGACTCTGGGAGAATGAGGAGATGAGGTGGACACAGGATCTGCCCGAGGCTGCTCTTCTCTTTCAGCTGTATCCAGAAACCCTGAAGTCCCTGAGTGAGGACAGGCAGGGGAGGGCTTGCTGGAGCCAAGTGGGAAACATTGCTTAAATGTGGTGTCTGGGTGTCCCACATGTGGCACATGCAGCAGTGGCACAGTGGGAAGGAGAAATTGGCTCTGAGGAAGGGTCTCCAGCAAGGATGCCTGAGTCAGGCCCTCCAGGGACTACAGGGAAGTCAGAGCACTGGTGAGGAATATTCTAGGCAGAGCCATGAGTTGGACCCCGAGGGGCCACTGACTATGGTTGCAGGCACTAACACTGGTCCTTGGTCTTTTCTCAGTCTGTCCTGCAGCCGCTGCTGCCCCCGCCAGCCCTGCCCGGGACCATCTCCCTCCGAAGCTCCCTGTCCTATGGTGACCTTCGTGCCCCGAGTCAGGAGCTCCCTGAGATGGACTCATTCAGCTCCGAGGACCCGCGGGATACTGAGACCAGCACGTCGGCATCCACCTTGGACGTGGGCTTCATGCCCTTGGTGGTGGGCCCTGACTCCTCCGCTGAACAGGGGGTCCTAGATGAGCCCCTGCCACCAGGCCTCCTGCCGGAGATTGGCGACCTGTCTGGAGGTCCCTGGGTGGAACAGCCTGGCTGGAGGAACCTGGGCTTTGGGTGCCCCCCAATGCCAGGGGCCCCCCTGCTCCACCACCACCTGGTCTCAGGGACCCAGCAAGACCAGGAGGAGGCAGAAACGGGGGACACAGAGGACAAGCCCCAGGCAGTCCTCGAGGGGTCCCTGCAGGAGGTTCTGGATTTACTGGGGACCCTGGAGCCTGCCCAGCCCCAGCTCCGGGAGCTACAGAAACAGGTTCTTGGCCTCAGGGAGCGGTGCAAGGTAGGTCCATGTCTGTGTCCAGCTGGGAGGTGCCCCTGCTTTGCAGGCAGCCTGCCCCCAGCCCTGTGTGACCCCAGGGGACCTCAGTTTGCTTGTCTGTTGAATGGGGTCAGCAGTGCCTGGCACTAGGCAAGGAGGGAGGTCACAGAAGGAAGTCAGGACACCTGGCAGGCCTTCTGTTCCCGGTCAGGCCAGAACCAGGGTCCGGCCCAAGGCTTCTGACCCTCGTGGGAATGGTGGGGGCTGCACACCCCAGGGATGGAGCTGGCCCCGTGAAAGGTCACTAAGGGTTGTATGTTCCGCACAGAACCTTCGAGACAGACCCAGTTTGGGACAGTCTTGGGGGTAAAATAATTTTTCGATTTGTGGAAACGAAAAGCAAAGGTGAGACAGTCAACATCTGCCTCTACATCAGTTAACCCAGGAGGCCACCATGCTGGAGCTCAGCCGGAGAGAGTGTGGGCTGGCCCTGGCGCCCCAAGGCTCCCCGTATTGCCAGTTGTGGCTCTCACAAAAATAAAAACAACACAAAGCTGGTTTGGACTATTTCTTCTCACTTGACTCACAGCCTATGCTGTGAGAGACAGTTTAAATATTACTTTTCTATCCATCTCTAAGACTTAAAATTTTCACTGTTGATCGTTGCTATTGTCTTTAACAAGGCTCTGTCCAAAAACTTCAAGAAAAACACTTAGCTATAATGTATCCTTTTGGCTGTCTTTTTTTAAACGTGTGTGTGTGTGTGTGTGTGTGTGTGTGTGTGTGTGTGTGTGTGTGTGTGTGTGTGTGTGTTTTCGGAGGGGGGGCATACCCAGCAGTGCTTAGGTTTTACTCCTGGCTTTGTGCTCAGAAATTGCCCCTGGCAGGCTCAGGGACCATATGGGATGTTAGCCCTTTTGTATTTATCAATGGTAATCTTTTATTTTTTAGGCAGTCAGAACACTCCCGGGAACATGTATTGATGGGGATCTATGTAGCATTTCCTAGTCACAGAATACTAATCATGGCTTCCATGGGCAGTTTGAGTCAGCTTGCATGAAATGCCTGACATTTAGCTGCCTTCTGAAAAATCATACCCACTTTACAAATAACACCTTGAAATAAAACCTGCAGCAAGGCAAGAATTGGAAACATCTTTGACTTTTTGTTTTTGTTTTTGGGCCACACCTGGTGATGCTCGGGGCTCACTCCTGACTCTATGCCCAGGCATTATTATTCCTGGTGGGCTCAGGGGACCTTCTGTGGTACCAGGAATCAAACCTGGTCTTGCTGAGTGCAAGGCAAGTGTCCTACCCTCTGGACTATTAATATCTCTAGCCCTGAAGTGGTTGTTTTAAAGTTTAGTCAAAAAACTTTTTGTGGTATTGGGATTTTTTTTGTTTGTTTTTTTGGGGGCCACACCCAGTGTTGCTCAGGGGTTACTCCTGGCTGTCTGCTCAGAAATAGCTCCTGGCAGGCACGGGGGACCATATGGGACACCGGGATTCGAACCAACTACCTTTGGTCCTGGATCGGCTGCTTGCAAGGCAAACGCCACTGTGCTATCTCTCCGGGCCCCAACTTTTTGTGGTATTGGGAATGGGACCCTGGGCCTCACCTGTAAGGTGAGTGCTATCCCAAAGAATAGCTTCTCACCTCTCAGTTCACCTTTTAGAGAAGTCCTGTGTGTGTGTGTGTGTGTGTGTGTGTGTGTGTGTGTTTGCATGTGTGCAGCAGCGCCGTTGTCAGCTCTCATTTTCCATAGATTCTGTCTTCCATTCACCTACTTCCTAAGATTTCCTCGGGGTCCCACACAGCCTACCACTCTACCGGATTCCACTGTACCAACTGCCATGTGGCAGTGTAAGCACGGCTCACTGCCTCCTGTCCCTGCCTCTCACGAGTGCTGCTGACCTATCTATCTACCAACACTTCGCTTTCCACTTCCCACTTACTTTTCGTCTCAACATTTTGGGATGAGGGTCTGGGAGCACAGGCTGACTTGTTAGGGACCATCTCAAGCAAATCGTGTTAGACGAGCTGGTCCAGATGAACCTAGTGCTATTGGGCCAAGTGTGACCACGCTGGTGCTGAGCTGATGTTTCTGATTCTTGCCTTGCTGCAGGTTTTATTTCAAGGTGTTGTTTGTTAAGTGGGCATGATTTTCAGAAGGCAGCTAAACGTCAGGCATTTCATGCATGCTGAGCCTCTCAGTTTTGACTTCGTCCTCTCCCATCCAGATGCACACAGTGGGTGGTCAGGGGACCATAGCAGGGTGGATGGAACTCAGGGCCTCACACTAGATCTATGCACGCACAGGGGCTGGAGTGATAGCACAGCGATAGGGTGTTTGCCTTGCACGCAGATACCTGGGACGGACTTAGGTTCGATCCCTGGCATTTCATATGGTCCCCCAAGCCTGCCAGGAGCGATTTCTGAGAGCAGAGCCAGGAGTAACCCCTGAGTGCCACCAGGTGTGGCCCAAAACCAAAACAAAACAAAAAAATAGAGGCACAGAAAAATAGGGGTGTGGTCTTAGAGCTGGCGAAAAACTATGTCCAGTGACCCATGGCCTTGGTAGTTCCTCTGCGAAAGGTTTTAAGCTTGACAACTGCAAGGTCAGTGCAAATGTTCAGAAACTGCAGTTGAACTCCCTGGCTCTTAGTAAAGGGGCAGCTTGTTGCTCCAGGGCATGGACACACAGTAGGTGTTCCAGAAGCGATATTTTGAACCCCTGGGGGAAGGTCCCCTCGATGAGACAGATGTGTCCCCAGTGAGGCCTTTCAGCTCTGTCTCCCTTGTCCCCCAGCCACTCGCAAACTTGGTGGGGGGGGGGGGAGGGACTGCCTTGGGAGGAGGACTCAGCCCTCAGGCATGGTCTCTCTCGCAGCCCCGGGTGGCCAGCCGTAAAGGCGCTTCTGCCGAGAGCCTGATGGAGTGTCTCCTGGACAGTTCTGCTTTCCTGCTTGATGACCTGGCCCTATTTGGGCGTCCCTGGTGAGTGTGCCAACCTGTTCCAACTCGGGGGGGAGTCTCAGCCTCGTTGCTACCTCCCAAAGACCACACAGTCTTAGGATGAGGCTGGACCAGCTGTGCACAATGGTGCTTCCTTTCAGTTTAACTACCTCTCCTCAGGAAGGAGGGCCTCCTTGGACCTGAGGGAGCTGATGGCCTATGGGCATATGAGACACATTCATTCAATTCTCCCCATTCAGGAAGGACAGGACAGTGCCCCCAGAGTCAGCTCCGAGTATGTCCAGGGAACTTCCGGCCGAAGTATCTGAGCTGGACATGCTGCTTGAGGTCCACCTGCAAGTGTGCAAGGCTCTGCTGCAGGTCAGAGAGGGACTGGAGAGTGAGAGCCTGTTTGGGGGGTGGTATCGGGCTGGGAGTCCTCTCTGCAAAGGCTGTTGGGAAGGGAAGTTATATCGGACAGTGGGGGAAGGCACTTGCCTTGCAAGTGGTCAACCTGGGTTTTATTTCCAGCACCCTATGTGGTTCCCTGAGTCTCACTGGAGTGATTTCTGAGCTCAGAGCCAGGAGTAAGTCTTGAACATCACCAGAGTGTGGCCCCAAACCAAAGTAAAATGGGGATATAGAGAGCCGTGTCCTAAGAGCCAGTGAGATTGGAAGGTTCTGGACAGGGATTCAGGCCTGGGTGAACGTCCCTGGAGCATGGATCCT
Source organism: Suncus etruscus (assembly GCF_024139225.1). Classification (NCBI taxonomy): domain Eukaryota; kingdom Metazoa; phylum Chordata; class Mammalia; order Eulipotyphla; family Soricidae; genus Suncus; species Suncus etruscus. The sequence goes on along the minus strand of NC_064856.1, from coordinate 30,927,324 downwards.
GTCCACATTTTGATCTGAGCTAAAGGTGGAGTTGGATTCCCTTTAGTTGTTGGTTCTGGAACATCAACTCAAAAGGAGCTCAGGCAGAAGAAAAATGGATCGCCTCAGGTTAAAAAACTCCCCAAAGGTGGGCTTCAGGCTCAGCTAGAACCAAGGGCTCAAGAGGCCTGACAAAGGACCTCATCTTATTTCCTGCTTTCCTGCTAGAGTTGGTCCTCCCCATCAGGCAGACCCTACCCCCACTCTGGGTAAGGAGCTGCCTCAAAACGTACCACTGTGGGCACATGGCAGCTTCCAGAGCGTTGGTAGGATTTCTCCTTCCTAACCTGGAGCATGGTGGTTGCCCCTCAGAAACTCGCCTCTCCCAACCTGTCGAGGATGGTCCAGGAATGCCTCCTGGAAGAGGCAGCCCAGCAGAAGCAGGTTCTGGAGACACTGTCAGGGATGGATTCTGAGAAGGCCTGCACAGCCACAGCCATTGAGAAGAGTAAGTGCCTGCTCACCCCCGTAGGGCTGGGGATCAAAGTCCAGAGTGGCCCCAGCTAGCGGGGAGGGGGTGTTCCAGTGGGGACAGTGGCGGGACTGTGGGGAGGCAGCAGTCATCAGTGCACCCTGTGGTATGCGGTCAGGCTTCTAAGAGACCAAGGATGAGGCGAAGAGGCCCCCAGACGCAGCTCCAAGACTCGGGACCCAGGTCTGGTCTCCAAGCCAGGCTTTCTCAGTCTTTCCTCAGGCCACACGGAGGAAGGGGTGCCTGAAGCTGTGGCGGGGCTGCACAGAGCATGGTAGGGTCCTGGCCTGCCCTGCCCCAGTGCTGCTGAGCCAGCTGAAGAGAATGTTTGTGCACAGAGTGCGAGGGAAGTACCCGGGACAGTTGGAAATAGGTACTCCTACCCTGAGAGCACTGTGGGGTGGGTGGGGGTAAAGGTGGCAGGACCCATGGTTCCCAGCCTGACCCATTCCAGCCCTCACTAGCTTCTCCCCCTTGCAATTCTGCAGCTGCGGTTGAGGCTCCCCAAGTAAGCAGGAGGGTGCTTTTCCCTGGGGCGGGTCCTCAGAACCCAGAGTTCAGCACCTTTATGGAGGGAGATGTGTCAGGCCCGAGAAAGGCTGCTTGGCAGGCACTTCTGCAAGAATGTGGGTGGGTCCACCCTTGGCCGCAGCAGTGACTCCCACCCCGGATCTCACATCTGCCCTTCTCACAGCACCCTGAGACTTGGGGGAGTGGGAGGCGAGGACACAGAGATGCACCCCAGAGGGGCTTTGCCTTGCTGAGGGCCTCTTGTCCACGTGCCCTACTCCTCACCTCTGGCTGTGTCTTGCCAGCATGCCGCAGGCTGCTGGAGCAGGTGCTCAGCTGTGGGGGGCTACTGGTCACAGCTGGGCTCCCTGAAGATCAGACAGTCACCTGGTTCCAGTTTCACAGCTACCTGCAGAGGCAGAGAGTCTCAGACCTGGAGAAACACTTTGCACAGCTCACCAAGGAAGGTAGGGGTGGTGGGTGGCCTCGAGTGACAGTGACAGGCTCTGTCTCCTGCCCTGGCTGCTCTTTTGAGCCCCAATACCATAGAGGTTTAGCAAGGGAGATCAGGGCCGGCTCAGGGTGCCAGACAGCCTGGATACCCTTCTCCAGTCTGTCCAGGTTTCCTTGCGACCAACCAACCTTTTGGGAGACAGGGCTTTGCTTGCATGGGTGGTGTTGCCTGGTCCTGCTGGGGGGCAGGGGTGGTACCCAGGGCTTCCTCTGTTCTCTCCTAGTCACACTCGTGGAAGAGCTACAGTGTGCAGGGCAGGCGAAGGCCATCAGGAAGCTGCGGGGCAAGCGGCTGGGCCAGCTCCAGCCCCTGCCCCAGACCCTTCGTGCCTGGGCGCTGCTCCAGCTGGACGGGACCCCGCAGACTTGCAGGACAGCCAGTGCCCGCCTCGCCAGCGCAGCTCGGAACAAGAGCTTTCGGGAAAAGGTGTGTGTGTGTGTGTGTGTGTGTGTGTGTGTGTGTGTGTGTGTGTGTGTGTGTGTGTGTGTGTTGGCTGACTGTAGGTATGAGGCGGGCGAAGCTTTCTCTCCTGGAAAAAGGCAATGGGCTGTCAGGCTGACTTTGGAGAACTTCAGCTATGTCCACTCACTCCTCTCCCTGGGAGTAAGCACAGGCCCATAACATGCCATGCTGTTTGTTCCTAAAGCAACATGCAAGCCAGTGTCTGAAGGGTACCTTGCACTGTTCCCATGACATGCAGAAGCATTTCTGAACACTCAGCGTCGTTCCCACAATGAATCAGAATGTGGAGGCTGGCAAGTGCCAGCTCATGTGGCCCGTATATGTGGGTAGCCAGGAGAGCAGACACTCTGCCAAAGGGAGCAGAAACTCCCCCAGATTTTCCATGGCACCCAACACAGTGGTGGTCATGGCACAAGACTTAAGGCTTGGGGCCGGGAAGGTGGCGCTAGAGGTAAGGTGTCTGCCTTGCAAGCGCTAGCGTAGGATGGACCATGGTTCGATCCCCCGGTGTCCCATATGGTCCCCCCAAGCCAGGGGTGATTTCTGAGCACATAGCCAGGAGTAACCCCTAAGCGTCAAACGGGTGTGGCCCAAAAACAAAAAAACAAAAACAAAAACAAAAAAGACTTAAGGCTTGAAAAGGCACCAGCCTGAGCTTTTGGACCCCACTTATTTTGCTCCCTGTTTCCCTGCAGTTCATCTAAGTCTGCCCTGCAGTGTGTGAGACACAGCTGGTATTACCACAGTCTGTTTCTTTCCCTCCTAATTCCTTAAAACTATGGTGGCTTTAAAGATATCACTCAACTCAGTCCATCCCCCCATTTTCCATAGGGCAGTAGATGGCTATTTTTCCCCTTTGCTTTTTGGGCCACATCTGGCATTGATCAGCAGTTACTCCTGATTCTGTGCTCATGAGTTATTCCTGGTGGGCTTGGGGGACTATATGGGATGCTGCGGCTGAACTTGGGTCAGCTACTTACAAGGCAAGTGTCCTACCTGCTGTACTAGCTCTCTGTCCCCCTGGATGCATTTATAATTCTATCTGATCCAGGAAGGGGCCTTGTGCTTTGGGGCGCAGGGCTAGGCTTCCTCCAAGATGCCAAGCAAGCATCTTCACACAGTTGAGGGAGTGGGGCCCCAGAAAGATCTGTTTCCTGAGGGACAAGAAGCAACAGGGCAGCTCAAGTGGGTGCAAACAGGCTGGATTTGGCATTGCCATTGCGTGGTACCGCTGGGCTGTCACACCTGGTAGGAAAGAGCTCCTATACATGCCCCCCTATTTCCTGAGACTGCAGTGGCAGTGCCCGTTTTGTTTCCTAGTGGAGGTGACTGGGCTGTGGTCATATGATGGGCAGGAGGAGTCAGAGAATGGATAGAAGTGGGAGAGGGCACCCTGTTACCCTGGACATTTGCTTCAGGATCTGGCACCCTGTGTGGACGGTGGGTTCCGGATGCGCTGGGTGAACCCTGACTCAAGAGCTGCTTTTGCTCCCACTGTGGGGGAGCGGATGCCAAAGGTCTGCTGAATCTTGATCTGGGTTCACTGCAGCACCCCCCACCCCCCCCCCCCCGCATCCCTAGGCTCTGCTCTTCTACACCGATGCCCTGGCTGGGAATGAACCACGGCTCCAGCAGGCGGCCTGCATGGCACTGCAGCACCTTGGGGTGAGTGAGCAGCTGGATCAGTTTGAGGGGAGCAGATCCTGGCATAAGTGGAGTCTTCAGGGTCCCCTCAAGCAGCACAGTAGGCAGAAAAAGTGGAAAATAGAAAAATATGAAAATCAAACATTATCTTCAAACTTAGTGGGAATACTATTGCTATCCTGGTGTGTGTGTGCATGTTATGTCTATGTAGTGTGCAATTGTATGTGGAAGCATGTCACAGAGTTGACTGTTCAGTATGGTCTCACTTTAATTTTGGGGGTGAAATTTGGGCCACACCAGGTGGTCGTTGGAGGACAATGTGATACTGAGTATGTAACCAGGGCTAGCCACATGCAAAGCAAGCAGTCCACTTACTGTATACTTTCTGACCTCTGAATATAGTTTTGAAACAGCAATACGCCCCTTTTGGAGTTATTCAGGCTTGCACATTGGTTGTTCTGAAGGTCTCTGCCAAATGTCTGCTTTAGCCTAATATTTGTACTGTATCTTTTTTGTTTGTTTGTTTGTTCATTTTGGGCTACACCCAGAGGTGTTCAGGGTTACTCCTGGCTCTGCACTCAGAAATCACTCCTGTCAGGCTCGGGGGACCATATGGGATGCAGGGGATAGAACCCAGTTTGGCTGAGTGTGAGGGAAATGTCCTACCCGCAGTGCTATCGCTCTGGCCCCTGCACTGAATCTTTTTTTTTTTTTTTTAACTCTTCTATCATAAGCCTTTCTGTACAGAAAACTCTGAAAATTCAGGTTCTGCATCACTTCTGAGGCAACTCCAAGTCTTTCCAGGCCATGGGAAGAAGGCCACTGTTTCTCAGACCTCTTTAGAATAGGCCTGCTGGGGTGCTGGATTAGCCTCAAGCTCCCCTGCACCTGGAACTCTTGCTTAAAACAAACCCTGTAGCTCTGCCAGATGCAGAAGTCTAGCAGACAGCCAAAGTCGATGAACCCCCCCCTCCTGGTTTCTGGAAGAGTCCACAGGAAATTCCAGGAGCCTGTGGGATGGAGTGAATGACTAGTCAGAGGGGTGGGGTGCCTGGCAGAGGGAGCATGAGAGCTGGTGCCCAGTGCACAGGAAGTGGAGCTAGGATGGGCACTAGGTCTGCTGACAGATGGCAGTGCCACCTGAGAGCAGGGAGAGCAGGGGAGACTCCAGAAGGGAAGCAAGTAAGGCTCCACACATGCCCCTGCAATCTCTGCTGGCCTGGCTGGCAACATTTGTAATGAAAAGCTAAGCCCAGCGGCCAGAACAGTAATACAGCGGGAAGGGTGCTTGCCTTGCACACTATTGATCCAGGTTTAATCCCCGGCACTACATATGGTCCCCTGAGCACTGCCGTGAATGATCCCTGTGCACAGAGCTAGGAGTAAACACCCTGAGCAACACTGAGTAGCCAAAACAAAACCAAGGGCCAGAGTGATAGCACAGCAGTAGGGTGTTTGCCTTACATGCTGCTGAGCTGGGACAGACCTGGGCTCAATCCCTGGCATCCTATATGGTTCCCTAAGCCTGCCAAGAGGGATTTCTGAGCACAGAGCCAGGAGTAACTCCTGAGCACAGCTGGGTATAGCCCCCAAACAAACAAAAATAAAGACCAAAAAGCAAAATTAAACCAAAAGGTTAAGTGGTGTGGTGTGTGGACCCCAAGACAGGCAAGGCCAACCCTGCTGGGCTCCTGAGGTTCTCTGCCCAAGAGCAGAAATTCCCCTCACAGGCTTCCCCCTTTCTCCCCAGGCCATGGAAAGCATCGATCAGATTGCCAGCCTGTGCTGGTCTGAGCTGGAAGACGTGCGCTCAGCGGCCCGGGAAGCCACACTGTCCTTTGGTAAAAAGCCACCGTACCGTTCAAGCTCTGGGCTTGAGGCCTTGGGAAGGGGGTGCTCAGGCCACAGACGAGCACAATAGCATTTTGGACCCATTTCCAGCACCTGGCCAAAGGCTGGCCTCCTTCCTGGTGGAAGGTGCAAGGCAGGGCTAGTGTGTCTGACTGCAGCTCAGATGAAAGAGTGAAGGACCAGGATATGATCCCTCCCCTCCTTCCCCATTCATTCCAGGGTGCATGAAAGTAGGGGACAAGCAGGCCCTCATCCATCCTTTTTCTCATTCAGGGGAAAAAGGACGCTTGGCTTTTGAGAAGATGGACAGAATCTGCTCGGAACAGAGAGAAGCTGCCCTGAGCCAGGAGCCAGACATTGAAATCACAGTATTTTAAGAGACCCCAGTGGATGCATTAAGTTCTGGCTTCTTTGCTGCTGTCCAGCCATACTGGCCAGGGCAGGGCCTGCTGTGTGTACTGCACCCCTGCACTCTGACACTGTGAGCTGCTGAACAATGTTCAGGCTCCACACCTGTTGTAAGCCTTGAGTCTACATGGGGCTCCTGCCCAGAGAGCAAAGGGGTGAGCCTGGTAAACTGAGGACTGCACAATGGCACTGCACTCTTGGCGCTGGCATTAGGGTGGCCTAGCCTTTCCCAGAGGCAGAGCCAGGGTAGTCAGTAGGCAGAGGGGTAATGGCCAAGCAAGGAGAAGCCTGGCATAAAGGCTCTGAGGTGAGGGTGCTGAACTGGCGGTCTCCCTGCAGGCAGAGGCATGGCACTTCTAGTTTGTTAAAGACCATCACAGGGTTGGAGAGATGCTCTTGGGCTGAGTGTTAAGATTCCCTAAGCAGAGCTTGTAGTAGCTCCCAAAGAGAAGTTGACATTGGGGGCAAAGTGATAGCACAGCAGGTAGGGAGTTTGTCTGCCTTGCACATGGTCAACCTGAGTTCAACCTCCAGCATCCAATATGGTCCCCTAAGCCTATCAGGAACAATTTCCGAGTGCAGAGCCAGAAGTAACCCCTGAGCACTATTGAGTGTAACACAAAAACCAAGAGGCCAAGATTGGGCCCATGGTGATGACTAGTTGGCTGGTCTTGCTCAGGTGAATGCAGACAGACTGTGGGCAGGAGTGGTGGGAAGGCCAGCGCTGGGGCTGCTGGCTTACTCACAGCTGCAACAAGGCCATGGTGAGCTGTGGGACCCCTCGTTTCAGCTAATTAACAGCACTCAGGTGCTGCTAATGAAAGGGCTCATTCTGACAGAATGAGCAGGAGTCAGCATGGGGTGCAGGCATGCAAGGACCCAGAGCTGGTCTCCGAAGCCTTGCGATGGCGTGCAGAGATCTGAGCAAGCTGTTAAAAAATAATCCAAGGCACTTCCAGACCGCCAACATGACCATTTGGAACTCTAGTGAGGAGGGGGCAAAGGGTTGGTGTGTGGCTGCCTCCAAGGCGTGGGGAACCGAGTCAGATTTTTACTCTTCTCATGGCTGAAGAGTGTGTGCTTTTTGAATTTAGTATTTATTTGCCATGTCTATGTGTACAATTTTCTGAAACTTTCATTAAAGAGAAAACTTTTCCCAGTGCTGGCTGAGTGCTTTCTTTCCAATGTGACCCTGTTTAGGTCACGTAAGGTTACACTGGTACCTCTCCAATTTACTGACTCTCCAAGACATAAGTGCTACCTGCAGACAGTACCACAGGCCATGTCTGGCCTATTCCTCTGACTTCTGAACTAGGCACTTTTTTCACACCTTTGTGAGAACCTAAGTGCCATTTTTTGTTGTAATGTGCAAATACCCTTCTTGCTGAACTATCACTCTGGCTTCTAGTCACATTGTGAGGGGTGGGGGCTTGGGATACCTGGCGGTGCTCAGAGATTACTCCTGACTATGCATTCAGGAATCACTACTGGCAGGGTTGGGAGACCATATGGGATACCAAGGATTGAACCTTGGTTGGCTGTGTGTAAGGCAAGCACCCTACCTGTTGTGCTATTGTTCTAGCTCCAAGAGACATTTTTTAAAAAGTAAAATCTTAAATTGAATCACTGAGATATAAAGTTGTTCGTGACTGCTTTTCAGTTATACAATGTCCAACACCTTTACCAGTGCACATTTACTGCCACTAATGTCCCTAAGTTTCCCTTCTGTTTTCTCCCCTGCCTGCCTCTATGACAGACATTTCTTTCTTCCCTCTCTCCATTTTTTAGACACTGTAGTGTGCAATATTATTACTGAGGAGGTATCATACTTATCACACCTTTATCTCCTTTTAGTAACCCATTCTTGTCCAGAGCCATCATTTCCATCTGTCATTGTCAGAGAGGTCCCTTCTCTGCCCTAAAAGCACTTCCCCACTATTTGTGGCAAGCTGCCTAGATGGACTAGTCCTCGAGTACTATCACCATACTTTTTTGGGCCACACCCGGTGACACTCAGGGGTTACTCCTTGCTATGCACCCAGGAATCAATCGCTCCTGGCTTGGGGGACCAAATGGGATGCAGAGGGATCAAACCGTGGTCCATCCTAGGCTCACTCCAGCCCCACCATACTATTTCTTAATCCCACAAATGAGAAGGCATCTCTTAAGTACCACGCCAAGGCTTGAGTGACAGTGGATGGACAATTCAGGTTCTATGGCTCCCTCTGAGGTGTAGGCACCCTCAGTTTAGTCATCAGTCAGCCCCAAAGCCAAAGCCTGGAAAGATGCCAGGGCTCATTCCTGAACTATTTTTTGACACAGCAAGTCTGAAATAATTTTAGAACCTAAAATATGAAAATCACCCTTGGGGGTGAGAATAGAACTGGCATTACTGAATGGCTAGAGTAAAGGGGGTTCCATGGCACTCCCTGAACCCCCAGACCACCACACCAATTTCCCAGCGAGGTAAGAGGCTGTATGTGGCCTACCTTGTCAATACCCACACAGCCAAGGGGGACACACACACAGGCCACATCCACATTCTTTAGAAAAACATTTTTTATTGTTGCGAGTGAACAGCAAACCCGTCCCTCACACACAAGGTGGAAGCGGGCACTGGACAGTTCTGTGAGGGCACAGAAGACCCTGAGAGCACCCCAGCACCACCACCCCCAACAGACGTCCCGGACAGGCACGGGACAGACATGCTGCTGACACCTCGCACACTCCGTTTATTTCTGTTTGCGTAAAAATGGTTGATTCCATGGCCGCTGTAGAGAATGACCCGCTGAGTAAATATTGGCTTAAGGCATAGAGCAGGGCAGCCCGATACTTCTCTACCGACGTGGATCAGGAGGGGGGCCCATGCTTCCCACTGACGCGAGGGTAAACCAGTATGTCCATTTGAAATGCTACTAGAGAAATCTAGATATATGTACACACCCGGGATCTACACCTGGAATCAGGACTCAGCCCCTCAGCCCCCCACACCTCACCCAGCTCCGAAGAGGGCCGTCTCGAATGCTCCTCTGCACGTGAAAGGCAAAAGGTGAAAATGCTGGCCCAGGGCAGCTCGGGAGCTCCGGCCGCCACATTATTGTTCGTGTTGAATTAAAAAAGCTATTGAAGGTGGAGGTTCGAAGTTCCCTCGCAGGAAGAGTCGTGAGCACCATGCCCGGGGTCTCTCAGCCAGAGCCCCTGGGTCAAGTGGGCAGCAGGGGGCTGTCAGCCAGGCCATCTCCAGGCATGTGGTTTCAACAGCTGCCTTGGTGTTAGATCCCCGGCTGCTCCAGAAGAGCATGAATGTGGGCGTGGAGGCTGGTCCCCAAAGTGCAGGGGTGGGAACCAGAGTGTGAGGTGTGACCGTGCCCATGGAATGTTGGGATGAGGCCAGGCTGAAATCGCTGGGGAGTCACCAGGGTGTCATGTTCGGCAGATACTGGTCACTGGAAAACATGGGTCCCCTGGCGGGTGGCTGCTTCAGCCCAGCTCTGGCACCGCAGCCATGGATGGGCTGACCATGCAGGGGGAGAGGGGACCGTCACGGACACGTGAGCAGGCAGAGCTGAAGTTCTCGAAGTTTCTGAAGCATGTGGATGGGACTGGGGCACCAGAGGACGCATTTGTGTTCTCTCTCACACACAGGGAAAGCGGAGACGAAGCAAGGTTCTTGCAGATTCTGGATGGGGTGGGACCCATTGAGACAAAGGAACCTCATAGTATATGTCTTTAAACACCCAAATGTTCAGTATACATGATTCCACTGTTTTACAAGCTTGTGCCCCACGCAACACGCCCACTCACAGGCGCCCTCCTAGCCCATGAGACAGACCAATGGGCACATGGTCCAGTCCTTCCTGCCTGGCCCTACCTGAGGGTTGCTATTGTACTTTTTGATAAAGCCCTTGATACAAGGCTGACATCAAAAAAGTCTTAATACATTATTGGTTTAGGAAAATGCTAGTGCACTATGGACACCTTCAGGGGTGGCGGTGAGGGGAATAAATACAGAGTGGAAGGCTCCTTCCCTCTCACTCCAGGGAGGGCGCTGGTGATGACCACCCAGGATGCACCAGGTCATCCCCAGGGGGAGCACTTGAGAGGGGGCCAGGCAGGGCCCCCAGCACAAGGCTCCTTCACTCCTGCCAAACAGGGCTGTGGACTGGGTGCTGGGGTGCAGGTCGCAGAGAGAGGAAAAGAGAAGTAAGCAGAGCCTATGTCCGTGCACCCACCACGGCATGTCTGCTAGTTGGGGGTGGGTTCTAGGAGTAGAAGATGACAGTGGGGTGCAGGCAGGGCAGAAGTGGGCCAGATTATTGGGTGTGGGTGAGCAGAAACTGGAATGAAAGCAAATATTCTCAGATGCACTTAAAGGCCGGTCACCTGACGAGAGGACCTTGAAAAGGCTCCAAGACCATCCTGGGCGACAGGCGTGTGGATGCACGGATCTGTCCCTCTTCCTGCACCAACAGCAGGTTTCTGACAGTGGCAGCTAGTGATGGCACAGAAACTCCGAACTAAGTGCAAACTGTTCCTACTAGACTTTAGTGGGGGTGGGGGTGGGGGTGGGGTTGGTGTGCCGGCTGGCAGCTGCCCCCTGCAGCAACTGGAACCTGAGCAAAGGCCCTGAGGAGCCCCAAGTGTGGGAAGGGGTGAAGAGGATGGGGCGTGAGCGAGCAGCTGTCACGAAGAGAGAGATGAACAAGCCAGCACGGGAGGACACCTTGAGCACAGCAGAACCAGGTTGGATTCTGAGGGTGCGAGAGGCTGTGATGGAGTGAGGCCGCACCCCTCAACCTTCCCAGGGTCTGACATTCATCCAAAGGTGGCGGTCTTTCCTGGGAAAGGTGCTTTCTCATGATACCACCCCAGGTACAAGAAAGAAAGTTCCTAAGTGCCTAACTTCCTCCCACCCACCCCCAAAAAACCCAAAGCTACTTTTTTTTTTTATAAAGGTTAAAAACAACAATGTGTTGTAACTATTTTTTCTCAAAAAAAAAAAAAAAAAAACCCCAAGACAAAATAAACCATAAAGAGACAGAGAGAAGAGGAAAGAAAGAATAAAAGGCGAGACAGAGATGTATTTGGCATTGTCCCTACTCAACCTGAAAGGTGAGGCCCTGAGATCAGTCTCACGTGTGTCCTGGGACCGCAGGGCACTCCCCCGTGTCAATCGCGTCCCCTCCGCTAGCCCTTCGCAGTCCTGCCTTTTGCCCTGGAGCTGCCGCTTCTGAGACTGGCTCAGATCCTTGCAGCGCTGATGCTGCGGCTGGGCTGTCACCAGAGCTGTGCCCGCACTCGGTCTTGTCCGTCCTCAGTGGAAGCACACCCGGTAGCAGAGGTAGGTGCCAGCCGAGAGCATCGCAGCCACGCACATGTGCACCAGGAAGGGCCTCCAGGGAACCGCCGCCTGCTCCTGCTCCTCCGGGGTGGCCGAAGGCTCCTCTGAAGCGCACTCGCTCCCCACGACCCGCCTTCGGACTTCAGTGTCGTGACTCAAGCTGAGGAAGGAGAGGGGGGATAGGAGGGGACATGGCGAGGCTGGCCAGGCCTGCTGCCCACTGACCCCCTGCTACCTACCACTCCTGCCCTTGGCAGAAATGCACAGCCTCCCAATTGCAGCCACACACCACCCAGGCCTGCAGCACTCAGCAGCAAGGACGATCTCACTCTAGCTCCTGGGCTGTCAAAAGAGGCTTCTCTCACCTCCCACCCCTCACCTCCATCCAGGAGGCCCCGGCCTGCCCTCACAGCCTCAGAGGCCAGAAGCAGGGCTGTCAAAGCAGATCCCGCTCGTACCACAAGGTGGCGCTCGAACCTCATAGTTTGCCTAGCCCTGGTTCAGGGCCTCAAGTTTAGGCTGCCCTGCCCCTCCCCCACCCCAAGCTACCTTTCCACGCTAGGGGAGAAGTTTTGGGGGATTCTGGTTTCCTCCTCGAGGGGGCCGTCCACTCGGTCCTCAGGCTCGTCCTTTACACACTGGTGGTTTGGGTAGAGCTCCTTGTATCTGCCGTTTGGCTCCGGGATGCGTTTGGGTGGCCGGGGAGGAGGGGGCGCATGCTGAGGCGGGGGCTCCAGGTCCTCATGAGAGAGCTCCTTCCACTGCTCCTTTACAAAGAGCAAGAGCGGTTGGAGGGCGAAGACAGAGGAGGGGGGAAGGAGAGGGCACACTGCCTGGGTTCTACCCAGACAACCTGCAAGGGCACGCAAACCCACTTGGAATGATCCCTGAGTGCATAGTTAGGAAGTAAGCCCTGAGCACCCACGGGTGTGGCCAACCCCCAATAAAAGAGAAAAAGCCAGAGGCAGATCCCACCAGTGCTGCCCCTGGCTGATTGACTAGGGAGCCCACTCCCCTCTAGAGAACAGGGTTTGACAATGGGCAAGGACTCCCAGCACTACCACGAGGGAACTGGGACTTGGTGCATGGATGCGGCTCAGTGGCCATGTCAGGCACAGGGCAGTGTTTGAGCTGTACAAAGAACTGAGAGACCCCAGCCCTCTTAAGGGACAGCAACAGCTCCACTGACCTGCACAGAGGCATCTCCCATGATGAATTTGGCACCTTCAATCACAGCCAAGTAGGAGAAGCGGAGCTGGTCCGCAGTCTGGATCAGCCCCATTCGGAACTTCCTCATTTCCAACAGAACCTTCCTGATGTCTACAGATGAAGGGTCTTTCCTTCTGTCCATCTGAAAGCAAGATTAGAGACAGTTGAGCCGCTCTGCCTTGTCAGGGCCAGGGGATGAAGAAAGGAGGGGAAAAAGAGGGGGTGAGTGAGGGAGTAGACAGGAAGGGGGAAGAGAGAAAAAGGGAAAAAGAAAGAGAGAGAGAGGAAAGAGAGAGAGGAGGGAGGGCGGGAGAGAGAGAGAAATAGAGAGAGAGAGGGGAGAGAGAGAGGGGAGAGAGAGAGAGAGGGGGGAGAGAGAGCGAGAGAGAGAGAGAGAGAGAGAGAGAGAGAGAGAGAGAGAGAGAGAGAGTCATTATTTGGCTCTTGCTGAACTCAATAAACACGAAAGCTGGTCCCGGCCTGCTTGCTCTATTGCTTTCAAGGAGGACATGCGAGTAAGGGACTAAGGGTGTGGGGGGGCAAGCATGAAAGGCTGTAGAGGCTGAAACGGTTCCTGGGTTCCTTACCAGCAGGAGGCAGGTGTCGGCCAGACAAAAGGTTCCCGACCTGCCGATGCCTGCGCTGCAGTGCACCACGATGGGGCCGTACTCCTGGCTCAGGGATCCAGACTCACGGACTTTGAAAAGGAAGTTTAGGAATGAGGCTGGTGATTCGGGGACTCCGAAGTCGGGCCATGTGGTATAGTGGAAATGTAAGATCTCGCGAGTTTCCCGAGTCTGAAAAGAGGAGAGTGGGCCTGAGTCCGTATGTCTGGCCAGAGAAGCTCATGGCCACCAGCCTGGGCCATGTCCACATCTGATGACAAGTGGTCTGAGTCTCCCAGTTTCTCAGGACTCCAGCTGCCTTGTCAGGTTCCCATTAGATATCACTGTTCTGTAGTCAGAACTACCTGCAGCCCTCTTTCTCCAGGGTGCCCCTCTCCTCTACTGCTTTGTCTCTACCCTATCAGGCCACCTCCCACACACTGACAAGAAGAGACACACTTGTGTGGACACCGCCTGGGAAAGAGAGAGAAACCGCACTAAACACCTGTGAGACTTGACTTCCAGAGAAAAGTCTTGCCCTATCCACAAAGTCATTGGGGTGAGGAAAGGAACTAACTAGGCCTCTGTAGACATAACCCATATAACCTGCTCTGAAACTGAAAGAGATACAGGGTGGGAGCCTGGAGGAAGAAGCTGGAAAAATCAACAGCAAAGTGGCCCCACAAACTGGGGCTAACTCCCCATTTCAGAGCTGATGGCTCTACCCCAAGGTACTAGAAGAAGCAAGAGAGGCACAAGAAACTCTTCAATCAGCAGGGGATCACTTGCCTTCAATTTTTTCCTGAGAGCCCTGGCTGCTTCCCAGTTAACAGAGAGTAGGGGCTCTGGGGAAAGTTCCAAGAACTTCGACAGAAGCTCAGGCCCCTCCCAACTCCCTGACCTCGGAACTGCAAGCAGATGTTCTTCTTCTCTTAGGGCACCCAGTGTGGGGAACCTCAGAAAGTGCAGGACCCACACCAGCCCCCAGGAGCTCCTATGTCCAGTTGTTGCTGGCAAAGTGCTTCAGGCCAGAGTAATGTTCTCTACTACTGGCCAGTATCTACTGGCAACCATGAGCCAGACCTGCCTCTAAGCACACAGTGATGCCAAGTGGTGCCAGAAAACCAACCTGGAACCCCAGTGTGACACTCTATGAAAGCACCAATCTTCTTTCTGCACCTTTGGCCTTACTCCAGCCAGGACTTGCAGGATCAGGCACAGAACCCCAGTCCTTCTTCCTTCTGAAATAATCTCTTGGGGACTAGCAGACAGAACAGCAGGGAGGGTCACACTGAGCAGGTCCCAATCTGGTTTTGATTCTTGACACCATGTAGTCCCTTTGAACCTCACTAGGTTGGACACCACCCCCCACCATGAGCACCTCAGTACTAAAGGGGTCAATGGCCTCTTACCCTGATTGGTTGACAATCACGGGTGGATCTTGCAGACCTGAGCACTAACTCCCACCCTCCGTGCACTCTCCACTCAATGATCACTTTGGGCCAGAGCTGAGAATGGAGCAGGGACCTTATGTCTGTACCCCATCCCCACCACACTCCAGAAAAGCACTCTGAGATGCATTTAACAGTCAGAAGAATACATGGCCAAAGGAACCTTTTCTTTCAATCCTTAATACAGCATGAGCTTGCTCCTGCTTGCATCACTTCCACCCTGCCTTGAATTCACTCAGGGATTGAACATATCTGAGAAAGGACTTTGAAAACCAGCTTGCTCAGAGCAAACACATCTCTTAACATTGCAACCAAGTGTCTGCACTCAGCCAAGAAGTGTCACCAAGCTTTGTGGAGTCTGAATTCTATTTCCCTCAACAAGCAGGAGTAATCATTAAGTTGGCCAAGTCCCTCTTAATGGCTCAGAGTTCTCGCAAATGCTCAAGAGCACGTAAGAAGCCGATGGATGGCATCATTGCTCAGGACATTCCAGCCACTACCAACATGATACCTGAGATGCACCACTGAACCCGACACCCAGCAGGCCACACCCTCCTGTGTTCACCTTGGTGCCCAGAACACCTGCCACCTTGCTCAGCAGAGACAAAAGCCCAAAGAAACTAGCATGAGGTGATGTCACCCAACAAAAGGCAGCCAGGGATGTGGGACTCACCGTCAGGTTTTCCAACTCCAGCTGCCGCACTGTGTAGTAGGACTTGACATCTTCGGAGACCAGTGTCAGTTTCAAGTTGGTGTCTTCAAAGATCATTTCTTTCTCTTCCTTTTGGGGCCAGTACTGTGCACACTTTAACTGAGGGAAGCACATGCAGTCACTCTTACTGCTCTCATGACCAGAGTATGCAGACTGTCATATGGGTGGGACAGCCTTGCCTCCTCGTGAGAGAATACGCTTCCCTGACCCCACCATGTTACTTTCCCATCATCCCTAAAGTGAGCTGGTGTGCAAGACCATTTTGTCTCACACATTCCACTTGTGCTCCTGGCTTGGTGTACCTGAGGGTGAGGGTGAATGTGGTGGGCAGCATGTGACCAGAAACAAGAAATAGCCTGGGAGAACATTCTTGAGAGGGAACAGCAAACCCCTGCCACTACCCCACACCCTCCCAGACAATCTGTTCTTGGCTATGTTCTATTTTCATTCCAGAAACTAGTTGATAGACTGGATTTAAATGTAATCCACCAAAACTTGTTTCTCTAAAGCAAGTGAACATCAAATATCCGGTTTCATTTGGGCGTTAAGGAAGTCTCCCTTGGGACTGGTGGCATGTGCTGCCTCTGCCAGGATTCTGTGCCAGATGCCGGGCGTTAGTTACAGCTGCCATCAGGGAGACCCGGGAGAAGGGGACACAACCTAGATCCAACACAACACAGCCATGCAAACTCTGTGAGCAGGTTGTGGGCAACATTAGGGCCAAACTGTGTAGGGTGTGGCATTCTGCATAGCAGGCCAAGAGGATGTGCCCAGGAATTACGGGGTGGTGGTGCTTGTGGTGATGGATGCTGGGGAGGCTGAGTACTCACTGGAAGTCTACTTGAGGACCAATACACAGTGTCACCTGTGGCCACCAGGTGTCAGGGGGCCTGACAGGGTGAAGACAAACTACAAATGCCTAGGAGACTCCACTTGATAAAATTCCTGCTGGCCCAAACAACTGAGAGACAAGCACTGTAGTGTGAGGCTAACTCAGTGGTCCCCACACAAGTCACTGGCCAGTTTGAATAACTTGGCCACCATCATTCCTGACACCTCCCTACATGGAGAATGAGTTACCAAAAACAAAAGTGGCATGGAACCCACTGAGTGGAAGCCACAGTTCCCACATGGGTCCACATGACAACCATATGAAGTCTTGAGAGGCCTTTAGGAATGAGACTGAGATGGCTCAGAGCATATGTGCTGCAGTGGGGACAAAGCCATGAGGCAGGTGTCACTGCAGAGGAGGCTAAAGTGTCAGGTCTGAAGGGCAAACACAAGTTTAAAATGCACCAGTATCCGCCTCTGATCTGTGATGCTCAAGACTGCGGGCTCCATAAGGTGGCACATGGAGTGCCCATCAGCTGAGGCCTGCCTTTAAGAATGCTGTGTGTCTGGGGGCCGGGCGGTGGCGCTAAAGGTAAGGTGCCTGCCTTGCCTGCGCTAGCCTCGGACGGACCTCGGTTCGATCCCCCGGCGTCCCATATGGTCCCCCAAGCCAGGAGCGACTTCTGAGCGCATAACCAGGAGTAACCCCTGAGCATCACCGGGTGTGGCCCAAAAACCAAAAAAAAAAAAAAAAAAAAAAAAGAATGCTGTGTGTCTAAGGTGTATGCCCTGTGCTGCCATTTCCTGGAGAAACCTCTGCTATACATACAAGCACAAGATCAGTGCCTCTGGTTATCTTTTCAGGAGGGGGTGGAGGGTCAGCAGACAGGCCTGCCATAGCCACCCTGACAGACAAAATCTGAGGGTGGTGAGGGGTGTCTGCTCCTGAACCCAGGGAACAGGGCAAGAAATATCAACCAGAAAATGAACAAGCTGTCTGCAGTTTGGAAGGAAGGAGAGAAGGAATCTGTGGAGGGACCCCAGGACTCAGCCAGGAAGAAGTGGTGAGCCATTCTGATCATTCTGGAGGCAGGGGAACAGGTAGAGAGGTCTGGGACAGAGGGACATGGGGGGGCAGGGGGGGAGCCCAAGCAACCACAACCACCACCCCTGGTCCCAGCTACAAAACATGTTCATAGCTACAAAACATGTGGTCAAGAGGCAGACAAGTAGGCTGTCAAGAGGAGGCCCTGGAAGTCAGCCTGGGTTGACTCATGTGGCATGCCGAGGTGAGCCAGCAAAGCAGATATGTCACAGTTGGCAGCAGTAATGTTGGGGAACATATCAAAACTGCCCCCACTTCTCCCTGCCACAAGAGAAGCAGCACAGGCACCCAGGATTAGAAGACATCGGGCAGAATGAGAGCTCTGGAGGGACTTACCGAGCCTTTCTCCATCACCCGATTGAGCATGACTACGCCCCTGCTCTTCTGCTCCCACACCATCTCCCAGAAGTGTCCACATGTGTTGGGCAGAGGCCCCTGCAAACAGTCCACAAAGGGCAGGCATTTGAATAGCAGCCAAGTCATCAGCACCACTTCATGGAGTCCACCCCAGCAGGACCCAACTGTTTTATGCATTACCAGGTGCTGAGGGGTCTCTTTCACAACTCTGCGTGGCACACGGCTGACCAGAGAAGAGAAATGCGAGCTCTGCTCTCTGAGGGGATGAGTGGCATATGGGACACCACTCTGGTTACTGATCAGGGTGTGGGAGTGACTCACAGTGGCCTTGCTGGGGATAAGGATCCCCGTGCCTGATTGGGGGACCCTTGGACAAGTCATCTCACTGTCCCATGCCTCAGTTTTCCTTATAATCTCACAGATTCTATTCACCAAGCCATGGACATCAACAATGTTCAGAGATTTCAAATTTGCATCATAGTGTGCTCCCACCCCTGACCCCAGCTGTGGTGGCCAAGAACAGGACAGCCTGACTGTAGAGCCTGGACCAAAAAAGCAAGAAGTGGAGCTGGAGTAATAGCACAGAGGTAGGGCATTTGCCCTGCATGCTGCTGACCTAGAACGGGGGCGGGTTCGATTCCTGAGCGCAGAGCCAGGAGTAATTCCTGGGTGCTGCTGGGTGTGACCCAATCCCCACCCCAAAATAAAACAAACAAAAACAAAAACCCTAAAAAGCAAGAAGTGGCCACCTTGTGGCTGGAGTGATAGCACAGTGGGTAGGATATTTGACTTGCACACGGCCTACCCTGGTTTGATCCTTGGCACCCCAAATTCCTCAGTAGAGCCTGTCAGGAGTAATTTCTAAGTGTAGAGCCAGGCGTAACCTGAGTGCTGCCAGGAGTGGCCCAAAAACCAAAAAAGAGAAGTGACCACCTGGTGCTGAAGAGGGGCAGGCCCAGGACTAGTGTGCAAAGCAGCTGAACTGTCTCACTCCAGCCCATAGCAGGGAACTGAATCAAAGGATTTTTCTGGTCCAGTGGCACCACATGGAAAATACACAGGTTCACCTGGTGCATCCTTCGGTGTTCCCTCACTTCCCTTAAATCTTACCACACAAGCCCTTGGGACTCTCATTTTCTTCTAGAACTCGTATTTTGGACCTAAGTCTGAACCTAAGTCCTGTGCTGCTAGAATGCAGGCAGTAGAGATGTTATTACCTCACACCCCCAACAGAAAGAAAGACTCCTGCCACCTGTTGGCTGGCCACTCAGGGAACAAGGACCAATTAGAAAATCTTCTACAGCTGCAGCAGGGTTTTTTTGTTTGTTTGTTTTTGTTTTGGGGCCACACCTGGAGGCTCTCAGGGGTTACTCTGGGCTCTGCGCTCAGAAAGAGCTCCTGGCAGGCTTGGGGATGGCGGGGATTAAATATTAAACCTGAATCCATTCTGAGTTGACAGCGTGCAAAGCCAATGCTCTACCACTGTGCTATATTCCAGCCTCCAGCTGCAGTTCTTTTTTTTTTGTTTGTTTGTTTGTTTTTGTTTTTGGGCCACACCCTGTGACGCTCAGGGGTTACTCCTGGCTATGCGCTCAGAAGTTGCTCCTGGCTTCTTGGGGGACCATATGGGATGCCGGGGGATCGAACCGCGGTCCGTCCTAGGCTAGCGCAGGCAAGGCAGGCACCTTACCTCCAGCGCCACCGCCCGGCCCCATGGTTTTCAGGGCTGACTGCTGCCTGGCTCTCTGTTAAGAGACAAATTCTCTTATCTTTTTTTTTTTTTGTTTTTTTTGGTTTTTGGGCCACACCCGGCGGTGCTCAGGGCAGCTGCAGTTCTTAAGGTTCTGATGGGCCTGAGAAATCCACTATCATTTGGGATCTGAAAGAAAATAATACACCAAATGCAGCTGACACTTCTTAGGGGACATAGGCCAGCGCCTCTGACATTATTCTTCACACTTTCACACCTCTGGCTTTGAAAGAGGCAATGACCAATATCAAAAATAAAAACATGAGAAAAATTCTCTTGGTTTTGTTTCAGTTGGCTAAATGAAGGATGCAGCTGTGGGATCAGAATGGTTCCTGCTGTGAATGAGACCACCAGGGGCAGTGGATAATGGGGTATACATTTCTAGCACTCCAATTGCCATCAGGACCATCTCAAACCTGGCCGCGGCCTCCTGACCCCAGGCTTCGGCAGCAGGGCTGAAGCCAGGAAGTGAGAAATCTATGTCTAAAAAGAGAAATCTCCAAGAAGATATTCACTCTCGACATCTTCCTACCAACTCATCACCATCAGGGACTTTCTTGTCACCCTGGCCTAAGAATCAAGCAGTGAGGGCCTGAATAAGCCAGCTGCTCTTGCATAGTAAGAATGAATGCACCCCCTCACAGGATGGAGCCTAAGGCAGACGTAGGGCAGAGATGGGGCAACGAAGAAGTGCCATGCAACTAAGAGCAGCCACAGTGCTCACACAGGTGAGGTCACGGAGAATTTTAAGCATGCTTGTTTGTGACCCCAAGTGTATGTCTCGGCCAGAGGGATTTGAATGGACACCTGGACAAGATTCCTTTTCTGCTGCTCCTCCTCCCCACCAGCACAACAAGAGTCCACAGAGCCTCTCTGGCTCCAAGCCCTGCTCTCCACAGGCGCTGCATGGCCCTGACCACAGACCATCCTGCTGCCACTGTTCCCCTAGCCCTGCCAAATTAAATCTTGGAAGGAAGAGTTTTTTCCCCTTGATGCTTTTTTGGGTTCCTAAAAACCCACCTATGCGGCGGATTTACTTGTGGAGGAGAAACATTTGAAGCTGATAGTGAGTGAGGAAAGCTCAGGCTGTATTTACCTGAGTAAGAATGTAACTTCTCTGGGCTTCTTCCATTTGGATCAAGCTAGCATTGATGTAGTCATTGTCCTCTTGATGCAGCCTAACCCGACTGTGGTCAACTGAAAGGCAAAGCAGGCCCCAGTGGTTAGAACCCCGGTGTTGACACAGGCAGTGTGCCCCAACTCTGGGACAATACAAGGGGTGGGGAGGGTGGTGGTGGCATGAGGGCTGTACTGCTGTAACTGAGACTCGTCATTAGTATTTTCAGAGAAGCTTGAAGGCTTCATTACAGAATGATAAACAGCAAGAGAAAAAAGCGAGGGGCTGGTGAGGTGGCGCTGGACGTAAGGCATTTGCCTTGCAAGCGCTAGCCAAGGAAGGACCGTGATTCGATCCCCTGGCTTCCCATATGGTCCCCCCAAGGCAGGTACAATTTTTTTTGCCAAGGGAGATTTCTGAGCGCTTAGCCAGGCATAACCCTTGAGCATCAAACGAGTGTGGCCTGAAAACAAACGAACAAAAAAAAAAAAAGAGAAAGAAGCGATGTTACAAGCCAAAACCCAACCTATCTGGGAGAAGGCTTGTGGAACAAAGAGCAACCTGGATGGGATTGGCAGCTGTGGGATCTGTTTGGAAAAACAGAGGAATGGCTTTAATCTTTAAAGGAAACAAAATCAACCCAGTTCCTGAGATGGAGATAGTACAATGGATAAGGTCAACCACGGGTTCAATCCCTGGTATCCCATATTCCCCTCCCCACCCCCAGCCCACCAGGAATAACTCCTAAGTGCAGAGCACTACTAGATGTTGATCCAAAACTTAGACAAAAATAAATCAAAACAAAACAAAAACCACTCAATCCCTCAGCCTGAGAAGCTATGCTAAGTGATCAGGTAGGATTTCTGATTACACTAAACTTCACCCAAATGATTTGGAGAGAAGAGTTAAGAGTTAAGGCAGTAAGCCTGAAATCCTAACTTTTTTGTTTTGTTTTTGTGTCACACCCAGCAGCGCTCAGGGATTACTCCTGACTCTATGCTCAGAAATCACCCCTGGCAGGCTTGGGGGACTATATGGGATGCCAGGATTCGAACCATCATCCTTCTGCATGCAAGGCAAATGCCCTACCTCTATACTATCTCTCCAGTCCTTAAGATCCTAACTTTAATTGCTTCCAACAAGTTTTGGTTTTGAAGTTTAATATCAGGAATAAAAGTGACTTGAAATTGTAAAAAATCAGAATCTGTCAGGATCACAAATTGGGGGTGGGTGGGTATGAAGAGAATTTGAAACACTAAAAATGTAAGAGATGAAAGAGATGGAACCTTCCTTTGGAGGCTCAGCCCCACAAGCATCCTGGAAGGGACATTGCTGTCCCTGTCAATGGTCCCAGAAGCTAAGGCTCTTTCCCCCAGAGCAGCTGATACTCTTGGAGACAGCGGGGATTTGTATTTCTGGCACAACACAAGGAGGTTGCACCTCTAAATAGTATCTTCTCCACAGGATTTAATTGAGATAAGTGGTTTGAGACTTGGGACTTTCTGATTGTAGGGCAAGATGATGAAATGAGCTTGCATCTATAATAATGTATGGGGTGGGTTTTTTTTGGGGGGGGGAGGAATGGAGGGTTTTTGTTCAAAAGAAAATACTCAGTCGAGTTGTGCAGATGAAAGATCACTGAATAATGCAAAGGCAGTGGGTTCAAACAGTCCTGGGTGATTTTGGGTAGACAACTTAGCTGCCAGGCTGGCTTTTCCACCAGCTAAGTGAAGATTCTGACAGATCCTGCAGAGACCCCATAACTTTAAAAGCAAATAAATTTTTTCTGTTGAAAAGTAGATGAGCGATAACGAAAAACACAGGGCAGGACTGGAACAATAGCATAGCAGATAGGGTCTTTGCCTTGCACTCAGCTTGATCTCTGGCATCCTATATGGACCCCAGCACTGCCAGGAGTTACTCCTGAATAACCAACCTGAGTGGCCCCCAAATAAAAGAAAAACAAAACAAAACAGAACACTAAGAGATGGGCATGGGGAAGTTTGGGATCTGTTTCCTTGGTGGCTAAAAATTTGCTGTTCTCTATGTAAAACTGGTACCCCCAGACCAATGAGTATTAAATGAAAGTCCATTCCAGGAATAAAAAAAAAAAAGTCCTGTCATCTAGTTCAGAGTCAGGTGAGCACAAATATGAGAACCAGGGTGACATGGGTGCAAAATGCAACTACAACAGAACCTTGGCGTGGGTAAATCACCAACAGGTATGGTTTTATTCCATTCTGGTGTGTAATAGGTCAAGGGTATTAGGTGTTGGGGCATCGTGACCCTATGAAGCTAGGGGTTCTCCAGTTGGGGGAATAATGCAGTTGTAGGAAGTATAGGAAGGGGTGTGGGGGGGACATAACTCAGGTTCTTCAAAGTCCCTGGTAGAATGACATGATGCAGAGGTGATGGCAAGCTACTACCCATCCCTGAGTGTCCATTAGGCCAGGAGGCAAGTCAGAAGGTCTCTGGGCTAGAGAAAACAACAAGTCTCTGTCCTGTGCACAGCTTTCCTGTTTCACACATACTCTAGTACATTCAGTGGGGTGGGGTTCTGTACTTGACAGCTCTGAGCAGATTGTGAGCCAGCCTGAGAAGCAGAGGCGGCTGCCCAGGAGAACAGGCAGAGCTGAGCAGGTGGGGCTCCATTGCAGGGCCCTTTTGGCGGAGGGCGGGAACTGCTCCCACCCCTTGGGTGCTTGCATGAAGCATTCCAGCACAATTCCATACTCCAGGCTCTGATGGCACAGCTGCTGAGTCAACCAGAAAAGGTTAGATTATGCCTGCTACACTCCCCTTCAGCTGGCAGGAAAATGACTCATTAAAAACAGTCTATGCTTTTTTTTTTGTAATGGGCTTCGAACTTAGTGGAATTTTCCAGAAACTGAAACCTGACCCCAAGTCCCTCATGTGTGCTTTTGTTATAGAAAATCAATCAGAAGCCTCAATTGCTCTGATTTCCCCCAACCCTGGGGCAGGATGGCAATGAGAATACTTACAGGGGCTGACATCTCTGTACCTGTTTCGGTTTTTGTTCTTGGGAAGTTTGGCCACTCGACATGGGAAGTCACTGGTTTCGTGTCGGATATCCTGCAAGGAAAGGAGAAAGTCTCTGTTGAAATCTCTGGCATTAGGACCGATTGAGATAGGCAGTTGTGCCAGGCACTGAAGGAGCCTTTGCAGATGTGAGAGTCAGGTAGTGTGGGAAAGAAAGGTGACATTTGGGGATGGGGCAAGAGGTGGGGGCACAGAAGAGCCTCAACAATGGCTCCCTGGAACATGTGTAAATAATCATAGGGGTTGGAGCTTGTTTTGCATGTGTCACCCTCGTTCAAGCTCAGGCACCTCATATGTCCTCTAAGCCCCGAGGGAAGGGATCCTTCAGTGTAGAACCAAGAGTAAGCCTTC
The DNA here is from genome assembly GCF_024139225.1 of Suncus etruscus. Classification (NCBI taxonomy): domain Eukaryota; kingdom Metazoa; phylum Chordata; class Mammalia; order Eulipotyphla; family Soricidae; genus Suncus; species Suncus etruscus. The sequence continues at coordinate 30,903,535 of NC_064856.1, read as the reverse complement.
AATACTGCAGGAGTGGTCACGCACCCAACCCCACAAAGATGTGGATAAGGGTAGAAACTAAGATGTGAACCTGAATGTTCCACTTAGGAGCCCCCAGCACAGGAAGCTAGAGTTCTGGAGCTCACATCTCATGCAAGGAGCAGAGAGTATGTAGTGTGGGGCATGAAAGATGGTGAGGGCCCACTGGTGGGCAGGGCAGGTCTGGAGAGGCAAGCAAACCAGATCTGGGGTTCCATCTGGAACCTTCCTAAAACTTTAGGGAGTGAGAGCGTACAGAAAACACTGTTATGCTAACCAACCATAAAAATACTTCCCTAAGAGACTACAATGAACCCGTGACACAACTGTCAGGAGAGAAAGTGTCCAGGGTAGAGGGCTGCACTGCCTCTGTGAGCTGCTCCTGCACTAAAGTTTGCCCTTCAGAAACAGCATTTTCACACTGAAATCCTTGTTCTTTTCTGTCCTGTTGTTTCAGGAATGGAGGAGTCCACATCCAGTCATGGAGGGCGGTGTCAGGACCTCCCACAAAGTGACTTAGGAATAAGCCATATCCCCGCCAATAAACCTTTTATGTTTAATTCATATTTTATTATTAAGAGGCAAAGCCACAAACCAAAGTGAATGAAAGCACTCAAAGTCACTAATCTGCACACCTAAAATACAGAAATGCTAAATTTATATGCTAGCCTGTTTTACTGCAACTAAAAAAATGAAAGGACCCACCCCCTAGCAAAGACAAAAAGCCCCAGAACTGTCAAAGTTGGCAATCACACGAACCAGCAGTGAGGACCTCAGGCACCACCCTGATTCCCACCAGATAAGCCTCCACAGGTTGAGGAAGGGATCCCCATAGAGGTAGAGTGGAGGTGGAATTCTATCAAGAGGGCTATGAGGGCTGTTTGAGAAGAGATGGAACATACCCGCCCCATCTGTGTTGCTGGCCACCTTGCACCTGCCTCAGAGCAATCTGGAGCTTTATCTTCTGGAAACATTGGGGGCAGAGTGCTCTAGAGATGACAATGACGTGAGCAGATGAGAGGAGGAGCTGAGGAAAGGCCCTACAGCAGGCCCCTCTGCACCCAATCAGAGCTCTCCTTTCTCCTGTCAAATCCCTGCTCCCCATCACCCACAGCTTCCAAGGACAAGTTTGGGGAAGGAAAAAAAAATCAAGGCAAAAGACTACCCACAAGACCATCATATGAAAAACATCAGAGTTACTTCAAGGAAACCTCCCAGATCCCTCAAGTGATCATCCAAAAGACAAAGTTAAGGGCCAGAAATACAACTCATACAGTGCATGTCTTGCACATCTGAGGCCCACATTTGATCCCTGGTACTGCTAAAACAAAAAGAAAAGAAAAAAGGATTCTGGTATGTACCCCCAAACCACAAGAATTCAGAAAGATACTTGCATACCCATGTCCTTTACAGTACTTAGGACAATAGGCAGAATATGGTAATTACGTGTCCAATGACACGTGAGTGGATAAAGCTGACACATGCACACACAATGAAGTATTATTCAGCTAATAAGAGAAGATGAACATTTGCAATTTACCCCAATAATGTGGATGAAACTGGAGGGTATTATGTTAAGTGAGGTCAAGGTTAAGAGGGAGGTCAAATATCAGATGATGTCATTCTTTTGTGGTGGACAAAACCAGGGACTAGACAGTACTAAGAGATGACCAATCCTTAGCCTTGGATTACAAAATTCAGATTACCAAGCAGTGAGGGTGGGGGGAGGTGAGGAAAAAAAAAAGAGGTGGACTAGATATTACATGGAGAGAGTGATGACGACCTGGGGCACTTTGACAATACTAGGGTACATCAATACATTAACAATATGTCAATACTGTGATCATGATACCTAAGATGTAATATGAAGTCAGTTATAAAAAGGTTCTAAAAATAAATATTCAGGACCGGAGAGATAGTACAGCAGTAGGGTGTTTGCTTTGCAAGCATCCAACTCAGGACCAATGGTGGTTCGAATCCCAGCATCCCATATGATCCCTCATGCCTGCCAGGAGCGATTTCTGAGCATAGAGCCAGGAGTAACCCCCGAGCACCACTGGGTGTGACCCAAAAACCAAAAACCAAAAATAAATAAATAAATAAAAATATTCTTGGGTACATTAATTTGCTTAGGGGTTGGAGTGATAGCATGGCGGTAGGACGTTTGCCTTGTATGTGTTTGGCCAGGTTTAATTTCCGGCATCCCATATGGTCCCTGAGCCTGCTAGGAGTGATTTCTGAGTGCAGAGCAAGGAGTAAACGCCTGAGTACCACTCAGTGTAGACCCACCCCCCTAAATTTTTTTTTTTGCTTACAGAATCCTGCAAAGAGCACTTTTTCTAAGTTTCTAAAAAGAAATAAAAACAAAACAGTTCACTTTATTTGATTCAAATGTCCCTAGACTTTGCAAGAACATTAAAAATCCAGATAGCAAAGGAGAAATTGATTCAGTTATTTGGGGAGGGAAAGAATGACTTCTAATCAAGAATTTTATACCCAGCCAATAATCAAGTGAGATGGGAAATAATAAAAAACATTCAAATAGGGCTGGAGAGATAGCATGGAGGTAGGGCATTTGCCTTACATGCAGAAGGACGGTGGCTCGAATCCCGATATCCATATGGTCCCTCAAGCCAGCCAGGAGCGATTTCTGAGCGTAGAGCCAGGAATAACCCCTGGGCACTGCTGGGTGTGACCCAATCCACCACCCAAAACAACAACAACAACAACAACAACAACAACAAAAACACATTCAGATACAAAAGCTCCCCCAAACTTGACCATCCAGACTCCCATTACTTGATCTACTAGGGATTATCTTCCACCTGTGTGAGGAAATTAATCCCAGAAACAACAAAGAGAAGAGCCCATAAGAAAGGGCAAAGGAAATTGCCTCCAATTGAAAACAACCAGGAGCAGGGAGTAGGCAAGTGGTCGAGCCTGGAACCACAGGACTCAGATATCAAGTGTGTGAGCCAAGAGGCCTTGTCCACCACACTGGGGTTAAACTAGGCCACCAGATGGAGATGCAGGGAATAAGGAGACTTGTGGAAAAAAAGGAAAGCAAAGTTCCCTTGACAGTGAAGGAGACACCACACCCGAGGGAGAAGGGGGCAGGTTTAAGTAAGCCAACCAGGAGGATGGCAATCTTTCTAAGAACTCTAGAGTTCAAAGATAAAACTGAAATTGAGAGATTACATGAATCCTTTCTGTCAAAGACAGCAGCCATCAGCTGCTTAAACTTACAATGACACCAGTGTGAAGAAAGATTGTATACAGTGTGTTGGGCCAGAGCAATAGCACAGTGGTAGGACGTTTGCCTTGCACGTGGCAGACCTGGGACAGACCTGGGTTTGATCTCCCACATCCCATATGGTCCCCTAAGCCTGCCAGGAGCAGCCCAAAAACCAAAACAAACAAACAAAAACCCACCTACCCCCAAATCCCAGTGTATTGACATAGTGCATAAAAAAAGTTATGCTCTCTACGTGTTGAAATAACACTCTGCACATATTGCAAACCACATAACCCACTTCACCTGCTTCTCACTGTGGTTACTAGAAAGAAAGATGGCCCAATGGGTTGTACTGCAATGCCTCTGGGCAGACCTGGCTGTGAGGCTATCAGCAGAGCACAGCAACAGTAAAAGAACATTCTGCAAATAATACAAGACAATGATGAACTACAGGGAGTCATCTGTTACCTATCTTCTTTTTCACAGGGGCATCAGCAGCCAAGTTTGTAGTTTTGGGAAACCACTTCCATCAAGACAGTGCTGGCCTGACAGTCCAACACTTGCTCCCACCTTCATCCCTGGCAGTTTTGCTGCTTAGAAAGGACAGCCAGAGTTGCATCTGGCAGTATCAAGGAAGAGAAGGCACAGGTAGTACTGTGTGAGGCTGGTGATCAAACTCAGGGTCCCACTTCAAGATCTGCATATCACTCCTTTGAGCCATCACTTTGGCCATTTTGGAACATTTTTTCTTCTTTTTTGGGGTCACACCCAGCAGCGCTCAGGAGTTATTCCTGGCTCTGCACTCAGAAATCGCTCCTGGCAGGCTTAGGGGACCATATGGGATGCCAGGAATTGATCTGGGGCCGGCAGTGTGCAAGGCAAATACCCTAGCACTGTATTATTGCTCTGGCCCCACTCTGGAACATATTTTAAAAAGGAAACAAAAAACAAAACAAAACAAAAAAAAAAGAATAAGAAAAAGGAAAGGAAACAGTATAGTCTGATTCTGTCTTTGACTCTGTGCACAGGCAAGTCATAATATGGTGAGTGTTTGGCCCACTAAGCTATCTCTAAAGTCCAAATATTTCCCTCTTAAAAACAGTATTTAGGGGCTGGCGAAGTGGCGCTAGAAGTAAGGTGTCTGCCTTGCAAGCGCTAGCCAAGGAAGGACCAGGGTTCAATCCCCGGCATCCCATACGGTCCCCCCAAGCCAGGGGCAATTTCTGAGCGCTTAGCCAGGAGTAACCCCTGAGCATCAAACAGGTGTGGCCCGAAAAACCAAAAAAAAAAAAAAAACCAATAAAAACCCAAAACAGTATTTAGAGTGTCATTGAGATAAACAGTAGATAATAGATAAGGCACTCTTTATTTTGGGGGGACTGAGTCACACCCAATGGTACGCAGGTGCTATTCCTGGCTCTGCATTCAGGAGTCATTCCTGGCAGACTCAGGAGACCATATGCGATGTCAGGTATAGAACCTGGGTTGGCTGTGTGCAAGGCAATTTCCCTACCCACTGTGCTATCATTCTGGTCCCAGGACCAAAATTGCTTTGCATCATGTGCCAGCTCAGGTTCAACCTTGGCACTGCATCACCTATGTTCTCTGAGACCTGCCAGATGTAAGCCCAGAGCAGAGCCAGGAATAAGTAAGCCCTGAGCACTGCTGGTGTGTCCCCAAGGATTGGCTCCCCAATCCCCGAAAGTATTTATTTTTATTATCTGCCATTTAATCCTCTTATGTTGTTTTACTTTAACTCTAAAAGCTTGATACTTATTATGACTACTTTAATGTCTTTATCTGCCATCTCTGGGTCTTCTGTTCTTTTCTAGCTCTTAGTGATATCATTCTGCTTATTTTTGTGTCTGATAGTACTTATCAAATCATTTTTATTTGCTGTTTCTCTACTGAATTTCCCATGTCTTTCTATTCTTGTTGGAAAGAACATGAATGAATATTCATTGTCCTTCCCACAACACTGTACACAACGTTCACCCCTCAATGTGCTCACTCTACTAGGCCAAAGATGCAAAGCTTCCAAGTCTCAATTTCGGAAGTGAGACTCTCTCTCGGAAGTCTCACTCTCTGCCTCACTCTTTCTATTGTAGGCAAATTCTAGCTATTTTGATCTCCTTCTATCCAATCTGCCTCCTACACTAAGTGAGGACTGCCAGGCAGAAAGCAAAGCATAAGGATCATCTTATGTTCTTTTTTGCATCAGAGGAATTTTGAGAGCATTCTTCTTAGTTATTACATGCACCAGAGATGGCAATGGGATGGTTTTAAGAATATCAGGCAAGGGGCAGGAGAGATAGCATGGGGGTAGGGCATTTGCCTTGCATGCAGAAGGACAGTGGTTCGAATCCCAATTTCCCATATAATCCCCGAGCCTGCCAGGAACAATTTCTGAGCATAGAGACAGGAGGAACCCCTGAGTGCTGCTGGGTGTGCCCCCACCTCCCCCCCAAAAAAAGAATATCAGGCAAGGGCTGGAGTGATAGCACAACATGCTTATTTTCATGTGAACAACCAGCATCCCATATGGTCCCATGAGTCCTCCAGGGATGATTCCTGAGTGCAGAGCCAGGAATCTGACTAGACCCCAAACCAAAAACAAACACCCCCCAAAAGAAACAGGGGAAAAAAAAAAGAATATCTGGCAAAATTCAAATAAAGCATGAGGTGACTTGTGCTATAGGAGCAATAACAGATGGTGAGAAGAGGTCATTTTCTGGGTAATTTGTTAGAAATTGTTTTTGATAAATGCTTCGTGTTTATTTAGCATGGCTTGTGAGGAAATATATATGTGCTTGGAATAAGTATCTAAATTTCATTTAATAAAATAACATGCCAGAATTAAAATCTTACCTGCCAGGAGTAATCCCTGAGTGAAGAGCCAGGAACAACTCTTGAACAATGTTGGGTGAGGAACAAGCCCAAGATAAATAAGCAAACAAATAAAATTGTGAAGGTAACTTTCCAAAAGCTGCAGAAAACCAGGTTTATAGCTTTTGCTTGAGTTTAATGAGACTTCCATTACAATAAAATATTCTTAGATCTATTATGGTGCTGATCAAAGATTAAGCCAACAACTACGTAAAATTTCCACAGTGAAAGCAAAGAAAATAAGAGTAAATAAATCTTATAGAAAAATGAATGCTGAGTAATTTTAGGAGTCAAGCCAAAGAGGAAATAATAAACTTGTAGTAAAGCAGGTTTCCAACAGTGCATCCCAAGCAAAAATACCTAACATATCAAGAATCATTCCAGGGGCCACAGAGATAGCACAGTGGTAGGGCATTTGTCTTGCATGCAGTGACCTGGGACTGACCCAGGTTTGATCCCTGACATCCCATAAGGTCCTCCAAGCCTACCAGGAGCAATTTCTGAGTGCAGAGCCAGGAGTAACCCCTGTGCGCTGCTGGGTTTGGCCCAAAAACGAAAGAAAGAAAGAAAGAAAGAAAGAAAGAAAGAAAGAAAGAAAGAAAGAAAGAAAGAAAGAAAGAAAGAAAGAAAGAAAGAAAGAAAGAAAGAAAGAAAGAGAGAGAGAGAGAGAGAGAGAGAGAGAAAGAAAGAAAGAAAGAAAGAAAGAAAGAAAGAAAGAAAGAAAGAAAGAAAGAAAGAAAGAAAGAAAGAAAGAAAGAAAGAAAGAGAAAAAAGAATCATTCCAAATATACCAATCACTCCTTTTCAGAGAAAGGAATCACTTTAGAAATGTTGCTTGTGGGGCTGAAGAGATAGCATGGAGGTAAGGCATATGCCTTTCATGCAAAAGGTCATTGGTTCGAATCCTGGCATTCCATATGGTCCCCCGAGCTTGCCAGGAGTCATTTTTGAGCATGGAGCCAAGAGTAACCCCTGAGCGCTGCCTGGTGTGACACAAGAAATAAAATTAAAAAAAAAAAAAAAAGAAAAAGAAAAAGAAATGTTGCTTGTAGGGGCTGGAGAGATAGCCTGGAGATAGGGTGTTTACCTTGCAGGATGACGTTGGTTCAAATCCTGCATCCCATATGGTCCCCTGAGCATGGTTGGAGCAATTTCTTTTTTTTTTTTTGGTTTTTGGGTCACACCCAGCATTGCTCAGGGGTTACTCCTGGCTGTCTGCTCAGAAATAGCTCCTGGCAGGCATGGGGGACCATCTGGGACACAGGGATTCGAACCAACCACCTTTGGTCCTGGATCTGCTGCTTGCAAGGCAAATGCCACTGTGCTATCTCTCCGGGCCCTCTTTTTTTTTTTTAATTTTTAATTTTTAATTATGAGAACAATGATGCAAAGAGGACAAGGTAAAGTTACAGTGGAAGGACAATCGCCCATAAACAGAGTTCTCAGAAGAAATCCCCTTGATGATGCCTAAATATTGAACTTACAGTCAAAGAACATTAAGAAAAATAAGGCAGAACCCATGTACAATTACTTTGTCCAAAAGTCCCCAGATTGTAGTACATTATAACATTTCTTAGCAGTACACAAAGCAATCTAAAGCCATGAAATTTATGTGACAGCTAGGAGCGATTTCTGAGCATAGAGCCAAGAGTAACCCTTGAGTGCTGCTGGGTGTGACCCCCTCTCAAAAAAGAAGAAATGTTGCTTGTAGAAAAGCTAAATAAAATAAAACCAACATAAATTCTTTGCCTACTCTCTCCATCCCTTGCCAATTCTTTAGTAGTTTTAAAGAGGTTTTGGTGGTTTTTTTTTTGTTGTTGTTGTTTTTTTTGTTTTTTTTTTTTTTTTACTATTCTTAGTACTTAATTCAGAACAGTAACAGAATAATATTAAAATACTTGCCCTCCTAAAGAAGAAGCTGGAGAAAGTTCCAATGAAGCAGGACAAGGTTTGATGAAAACATACAGGTCTTCATTAAACTGTATAATTTTATAAAGGCACTGGGCATACAACAGAATCTGAATCATCTCTTTAGTGAAACACTTATGAGAGAAAAAAGCATGTTCTTACAAGGTTCTGATATAGTTGGGCTAGAAGTGCTTGATCAAGTTTAAACTAGAAGTCAGAAGAAGAGGCAAGCAAGAGCAGAAAGAACTGTGAAAGGATTCACTTCTTCAATGCCAGTATTTCCGTCCCGTTCCTCCCTCATTTAACAAGGTAACAAGTACTGTGCAATGAACAGCAAGAAACACTACATCTAACAACTTATAACAGAATGAATTAGGGCCCAGAGCAAATCAATTTTTGTATGTATTCAGAAAAACAATTCACAGCCCATTATTCAAACACTTTCTAAACCCACTGAAGCAATTCAGATATAGGGGTAAAAGCTGAAATGTTTTATTAAGCTTTCTGTTTTCCTTGAAAATAGAAAATGCACAGGTGTGAAAGCCAGTTCAAGTCTTATGGAATTATTTTTGGGTTTGGAGTAAGCACTTTGTGAAGCTCAACATAGAATGTTGGTTTCACACCCTTCTCACTTCAATCCCTCACTGTTAGAAAGTGGAAGTTGCCAGTGTTACTTTGCTTTGCATCTGGGTCATACAGGCTTCCCATACGATCATCAATTAGTTATAACAGTGTGTTCTGAATGATTGGGAGAATTATGTCTACCATTCATTGCTCCAATCATCAGAACTGCAGACACCTATTAACAAAGGCGCTTTACACCATCCAAGTGTGCCTCTCCCCATCCCCCCACCCCAGCTCCTCACCATGTTGCAATTTTCTATACCATTTCATTGTGCAAGTCTTCACCCATAGTGCTGCACAGAAGCTGCTGGATCTCAGAATTAGAGTGGAAGTGAAGGGAAAAGCAGAAGTACAGTAAAGACAATACTTGAAGCAGCAGAAGAGAATACACAGGGCATATTGTTCCCAGGCATACACGTTGCCTGGAACTTTGGCACAAGTGACACCAGACCCAAATACAGAAATGGAGGGAGGCCAAAGAGATAGCACAGTGGTAGGGCATTTGCTTTGCATGCAGCATACCATATGGTCCGAGTGATTTCTGAGCACAGAGCCAGGAGTAACCTGAGCGCCGCCGGGTGTGTCTCACACACACACACACACACACACACACACACACACACACACACACATTCACACACACACACACACACACACACACACACACAAATGGAGGAGTGGGTGGCCAAAATTTCAGACATTAAATCCTCAAAGGAAGGTATGCCACATCAGTTTTTAAAAACCGCAGATCACATACAGGAGTATCATACAGGAGTATCAGAAGAAGCACATCATCAAAACCAGAAGTTAAATGTCTCTTAAATAGCACAGGAGGGAGGACTCTTGCCTTGCACATGTGGCCCCAAAGTGTGGTGGTTGCCCTAAATACAGAGACCAACAGTTCTGAGCAAGACCAGGCCATCAACTAGCAAAATAAACACTAATGTGAACTGGATATGTGAGGCTTAATCGGCCCACAGTTGGTTTCTGTCCCATACCTATTGGTGCTCAGGGAATCCTCCTAGCTCAGTTGGTGGAGATGTCATTCCTAGCCATGTTCAGTGGACTGAGAGGTGCTGCGGATGTAATCAGGGCCTCCGGAATGCAAAGTCTACACTTAGTCTATTAAGCCATCTCTCCTGCCCTGTCAGGCACTTTAGATCAGAGATAAGTGAAGAAATTATATTTAGGGGCTGGAGTGATGGCGCACAGCCGACCCAGGATGGACCCAGCATCCCATATGGTCCCCAAGCCAGGAACTGAGAGCATAGCCAGAGTAACCCCTGAGTGTCATCGGGTATGGCCCAAAAGTCCATAAAAAGAAAAAATTATATTAAGGTGCTTGCCTTGCTTGTGGTCAGCTGGGTTCGATTCCTGGTACCGCATATGGTCCCGAATGCTGCCAGAAGTGATCCCCCCAAAAATCAAACCAAAAGAGACTTATGAATAAAGCAGAGAAATGAAGAATAAGCAGGAAAGAGGCCGTGGCCCCCACTCTCAGAGTTTAGTCCACCCTCTCCTTGAGGCTAAATGTCCTATCTGCAATTGAGTTGCAGGGTTTTGGTAGAGAAAGATCTTGAGGGGACGCAGAAATTGTCAAACTGTGTGCAACTATGAAGATCATGCTGGAAGATTTGGGAACAGATGATGAAGGAGATGGTGGCCCAGTTCCTCTCCCTAATGTTAATGCAGGGACGGCAACACGGAGACAAGAGGTGGCCCTGTCACAAGGACTGTCCTCCTGAGGAAGGTGAGAAAGAAGAAAGCACAAATATCCTGCTTGGGTCCAAACATTCCAGCAGCAGTCCTTCTGGCTGAAGATAGCTTCACAGCAAAGGTTTGCTCTATTGTGACATTCAGGACTTGCCAGTCTAACCAAGAGAGAAAAAAGAAGTTCAGAAGTGTTACCATTTCAAAAAGGACTTTACCAAAGAAGAGAAAATGAAGGTCCACAGAGAGATCCAGCAGGGTTTGGAGGAGTAAAATGTTGGGCCTAACCCCAACCAACACTGCAAGGAGCATTCTTAACTCTGGCTACACTGAGCTATTTAAAACTTAACATCAGGCAAACCGTAGACAAGTGTTGCAGCAAATCAGCTATAATACCACAGTGCCTGCATATGTAGTCTTGAGTGTAGCCAAGCCTCTGGCCAACTTTCTTTGCTCAGAAGATTTTTTTTCTCTGCTCCGAGTACAATTGAGTGTGAGTTGGTTCTCTATAGAAAGTGGCTTTTTTTTTCTTTTTAAACAATTCTTTTTGTAAAGCTATTCCTGCCTATTGTCCATGTTAACGTTAGGGGGCCAGAGAGATAGCATGGAGGTAAGGCATTTGCCTTACATGCAGAAGGTCGGTTGTTCAAATCCCGGCATCCCATATGGTCCCCCGAGCGTGCCAGGAGTGATATCTGAGCATAGAGCCAGGAGGAACCCCTGAATGCTGCCAGGTGTGACTCAAAAACCAAAAACCAAAAACCAAAAAAAAAAAAAAAAAAAAAAAAGAAAGAAAAGAAAGAAAAGAAAAGTCATCATAAATAAAGGCCATCTGCAAAATAGTTTTCTTTCTGAAATTAAAAAAAGGGTGACAGGGGCTGGAGAGATAGCATTTACCTTTCATGCAGAAGGATGGTGATTCGAATCCCGGCATCCCATATGGTCCTCTGTGCCTACCAGGGGCGATTTTTGAGCAGAGAGCCAGGAGTAACCCCTGAGCACTGCCCAAAAACAAACAAACAAAAAAAAAGGGTGAAAGTAAAATACAAATCCAAGTTGGGAAATGTAATTGACATTAGCTGAAAAAAATGAAAGAAGAAAAAAAGCCTAAAAGAGAAAATAAAATGAAAGGAACCCCAAGGAGTAGTAAACGAAGGAGGAAAGAACAATGGAGCAAAGAAAAAGGTAGCAGAAAGGAGTTTTAGACACAGGGAGGAAAGATAGAAAAGTCCCTAATCCAGACAGTCAAGAACATAGGTAAAGCTGCAGATCAGCAGAGAGACTCTTCCAGATTACTCACTTTCCCTTTTTTTGTTTTGTTTAACAGAATTTAATTTTTAAAATAACTAAGAAGATACTGCCATTTAAAATAAAGTCCTAGAGCTGGAGCGATAGCATAACATTAGGGTGTTTGCCTTGCACAGGGCCAACCCCAACAAAGTTTGGTTCTATTCCCAGCATCCCATATGTCCCCAGAGCCTGCCAGGGTGATTTCTGAGAGCAGAGCCAGAAGTAACCTGAGTGCCTCAAGGTGTGCCCCCCCCCCAAAAAAAAAAACACAACTAAAATAAAGTTCTATAAACCACAATGAGAGAATTCTTTTTTTTTTTTTGAGAGAGAGAATTCTATCATTGATGATCACTCTAAATCTAGGAAGAGCAAAAATCACTTTATGCATTTGTGGCTAATAAATCTGTTTTCCAGTTATTATTGTACGGATTTGTTGGAAATGGAGGATCAGACTTTTTTAAATGAAACAGACAGTGCCTGTGGGACCATGTGGCAAAGCTTGCATCCCAGTCCTTTGAGCCATCTCTCTGGCCCCAAGAATTTTACTTCAAAAATAACTGTGTGATTTGAGAAAGCTTTATTGCAAGGTGTTCTACTACAGAAATACATTAAAGCAGATTCAAGAGAATTTGGGACTGAAGCTAGAATCTGGAAATTGCATCTCAGTTCATCAAAATCAAGCTACTGAAAGCCTTACTATGTGGACAATAGAACTCTTTAGACTAAAAAGAGATACAAAAATTGCTTTCTCAAGTATCACTGACTTTAAACCATATTTTACCATCCATAATAGTATCCTTTTTAAAAACCACTTATGTTTTCTGTTAAATGTCATGAATTTCACCTTGGGCAGAAATCAATAAGCAGAAAATGAATGAAGCAGACTTACTGTAATTGATGTCAATAAAACCTATTGGAACCAGTATGTTTTTAAATGCCGAGAACCACAAAACCATTCCTGTAAGAGAACAGTGTAAAAAACAATCCACTTTCACTTCTGTTTCATTTACTTAGAAACAGTTTTGTCTCCGAAAATGAGGACCAGCTGCCCAGAACGCGATGGGCATGAGAGCAGACAAAGCTTCCATCCATTTGAAGGAGCCCGGCCTGCCAGCCTCCAGCTCCCTCTCTTCCCCTCCTCCAAATTCATTCCTAAGCTCAGCAGTCACTGGGTGGGACCTAAAGAACCCAGATGGCATTCAGAAAATACCTGAGAGCTATACTTGGCAAATTTTGTTCAACTTACATGCAGCGATAATTCTCAAGTGAGGCCACGAAAGAGAAAACGGCAATTTGAGGAGAGGAAGCAGGAGACCAAGTTCTCAAACAAGACTTTACAAAAAACTGTGTTTGTGGTTTGGGAAGTAAGTCCTAGACTCAAGGCACCAAGTTCATTTAGATATTCACTAGGCACAACAGAACAGCAGACACTAGGAGATGAAGGTTGTCATGAAAGATATAGATTCCCTGGAGAACCAATCCCACACCTCAGCAGATGTTGCTCTAAGCACAGCAACCAGCACCCATGACTTGTCTGCAAGGTTATGGGGTTCACAGGAAATCCAAGGATGAAAGCCTTCTCCTGAGGAGCAGGAGCCTGGGCTGTTGCTTAGCTACATCCTGAGTTAGCTTTGGATCAGTGAAGATGCATTTCTCTTGTGAGTTAAGGTCTATAAAGGGGTGAGAACTCTATACAGGAGAGTCTCTTGAAATTGGCCTGTAACACACCTGCACCCCAGACCCACACCAAAGACCTCTCCTTCTGGAGAAGGTAGGAAGGAGTATTCTAGGAGCCCTAATCTTTACCTCCACTGCACCTTTCTTTTTTTTTTTTTTTTTTTTTTTTTTTTTGGTTTTTGGGCCACACCCGGTGACGCTCAGGGGTTACTCCTGGCTATGCGCTCAGAAGTCGCTCCTGGCTTGGGGGACCATATGGGACGCCGGGGGATCGAACCGTGGTCCGTCTCCTAGGCTAGCGCAGGTAAGGCAGGCACCTTACCTCCAGCGCCACCGCCCGGCCCCACTGCACCTTTCTTGCCCTCTTTCCTGAATATCATATTCCACTGAAATGGGCCTGAGAACATGGCACCAGGCTATATGCACAAATCCACAGACACTTTGCACAGCAAGGCTTCAAACTAGGGTAGCAGGAGAAAAATCTTTTGAAATCAATTTGGTGGCAGAGGGCTTACTGACAAGAATCGAAACCCCTCCATTTGGTGAATGTTTCCTCTGCCAACATATGCCTGTCTTATTCCAAGGTTCTAAAGGACAAAAATACCTATGAGCCCAGAGTCTGTGGTTTTCTATACTTGGTTTATTTGTCATTTCTTCTCAAGAAAGCAGATCTGGATGCAAGTAAATAACATCTGAAAATTCAGTTATGGTCAAGTAACTCTCCAGAGCAAAAGCACTGAAGCAGGATCACACCTGCTCATAAGACATCTGGACAAATGAGCAAGAGGCTACTATTCTGAATGGCAGGCCTGGTAGTGTTCTAAAGCAGGGCCTGCTCTTAGTACTGGGCAGGCAGATTTATATTTTTAAAAAGGTCTTGGACATCTATCTACCGGTACAGTCATTTTTCACATAGAAGATTTTCTCTGTCCTATATGCCCAAAAGGCATTTGTTTCCCTCTCCCTCTCCTCAAATACCCAATAATCTAATCTTGTTACGGTGTAGTAACAAGTAACTTAGTAGTTTTGCCTTTCTCTGGGACCCAACATATAGCTGGAATCAGATTAGTCCACATTCTTCCTATACTGTGCTTTACTTTTTCTTTAATGACTTTCAGAACTCCTTATGAAATCCTGGACAAAGTTCTTTGATACAGTATCTTGACCAAGTGACTTCTGCTTGTGTACTATTGCAAAACACCTTCCTTCCAGATTCAACTACTACTTATCTGCACCTGGCTCCAAAAACAGGCCCTTGGGTTTGCCTGGGCTGAGAAGGCTCGTCTCAGTCCATGTGACTATGCTGGGCTCACATGTGCATGTGTAACCTGCTGCTGGACCACCAGTGACTGCACATACTTGGTGTATGGTTGGCTATTGATGAAGAGTGTGGCAATCTGCAAAATCTTCAAAAAAGCAAAACAAAGCCATAGCCTTACTTGTAAGGCTTCTGTCCCTGTCATCAAAAAAGCAGTCAAAGCAAAGTATAGGGCCAAGCACCAATTCCAAAATGATTCTTCCAGGACTCATGTAGCCAGAGTGGTCTCCAAACTTGCAAGTACTGGGAAGGATTAGGGATCCCAAAAGCTGCCTCATCTAGGAGTGAGACTCAGAGTAAGTTATAGAAGCCTGGAAGGAATTTGATGCTATTCCTGTCAAAAACCTAATGTTAAGGATCTCTTCTATTTGTATCTTATTATACTTCAAAATATTGCAGTAAGACACAAAACAATTGGGGTGCCCAATCCACCAATATGTGTGGATTCCTTCATCCTTCACTGGATGAAGGAGCCATGCACTTGTGAGAACGAAGAGCACTGCCTCTATGCTCTGCCTAACGATGATTTAGAATTAATACTTAAAAATAACTGAAAGCTTTTTACACGTTTCAAAGTCATCAACTCTTTGTCTATTGCTAGAAACCACTTTTCAAGTGCATTTATTTGCACTTAGAAATTTTTTATGTATGAGGTGGGTGCTTGCCTTGCATATGGTTAACCTGTGTTTGATCCCTTAGCACCCACACCCTGGTCCTACCAGGAGTGATCCCTGATAACCAGTGGGTGTGGCCCCAAAGCCAATATATTTAATATATTTATACATATTTGTTAATATTTCATATTTATCGATATTAATATTTAATACATTATCTATTTAAATGTATGGATAGTTATATATTGGCATGGGAGAATAATCCTAAAACCATCAACCATAGCACTAGCTAGCAAGGCTGTTACTGCTACTTGGTTCATGAATGGCGAATTCTCTTCTGCTCACATTACCTCAGTCTGAATGTATTCAAACCCAGCGAACTTCCCTCTGCAAATTCTTTTACTGATGACCAAAGAGAAAGCATCTTCCTCAACATGACATATCATCTTAAAATTAAAGTCACTCAATCTGTATGCCTGAATCCCCGATATAAACAACTTTGTGAATCACGGTGTGTAAATAAAAAAAGAATTTAAAACCCCAAACCAATAAAACCCCTCATTTTAGTCTAGAATGTGGCCCAAGTGGAAGAGCACAGTTTCGCATGTATGAGACACCAGATTTGAGCTCTGGCACTGCATCCATGATTGAGTAGGTACACAGATATGGAACTCACAACAAAAACCAACAAAGCTAGAACTTTCATACATAATGCCGAAAAGATTTTTGTGCCGGTTTGCTCACTTGTTAATAGTTTTCTTGATTTCATGTCATCATTGTATATCAGAGTAGTTGTTATTCTCTAAATTCAGAGTACCAAAACAACTTCATCTGATCATTCTGATCTCAGAATTAATAAATCACTGTATTTTAAAGGCAGAGGAACCATTACAATTGGGGAATTTAAAAATATTTTTATGTATTTTAATAAACTTTTAATTGAATCATGGTGTTGGCTTTTTAGTATGATACAGACTCCTTCTTTACCACTATTTAGAAAATTAAAAGAATCAAGAACAAAAGATTAAAATATGCAGAATCTTAAAGCTAAAATGTATTTCTGGAGCAGAAAGCACAGTAAGGTAGGTAAGGTGCTTGCCTTGCACATGGCCCATTAGGATTTGATCCCCAAGCAAAGCCAAGAGTAAGCCCTACATACATCTGGGTGTGGCCCAAAAAAGCATTTTGAGGTTTTTTAAGGAAAAATGAGCAGGAGGTTCTTAAGCAGTATCTCTTTCCTCCAGGTATATCTGGTAGGATTTAGTGTTTATATAAGCTTGTAATAAAAGACAGAGAAAACAACATTTCTGTTCACCATATTCATTAGCAGATCATTTTTTTTTGGTTTGCATTAAAAAGGCAGTTTCCTTATATGTTTTTTAGCTTTAAAATAACTTTTAGGGGCCAAGAGACAGCAAAGTGGTAGGGCATTTGCCTTGCATGCTGCCAACCTGGGACAGACCCGGGTTTGATTCCCAGCATCCCATTTGGTCTGTTCTGTTCCTTAGAATGTTAGGGCACTTGCCTTGCACTTAGCTGACTTGGATTCAATCTCTGGCACCCCATTGTATCCCCCAAACCCCACCAGCAGTGATCCCAAAAAAGCAAAGGCAAAGAAGCAACAGCACTCAGAAATTAAGTAGGCATATCTCTTGCTTCTACAAAGTAAGAGGGGTTCTTTAAGAAATTTTTGCCCTCTCTCCTCTTCAGCCATAGCTTGGATAATAACTGCATGAGCTTTTGGCCTTCTGCCTTGTTAGAGATAAACACATAAAAAATACATTTACTCTATAATGCAAAAAGGCAGGAAACCTTTGCTAATAACATATGATCAATTTTTAGAAGCTTTCGAAGGCTGACGGATGCCGAATCCTTCCTCAAGAGGGTTTGCTCAATACCTCAACGCCACAACTAAAACTATATAGAGCCAAAATCCATATAGAGATTGCTAGATACAGACCTCAGGTCACTATTATTACATAAATAACTGAAACTGCTGCAGAGCTAATAGCCTTTAAAGATTCTCCAATTAGCCAGACCTGCTCTTTCTCCCAAGGCTCACAAAATGGGCCAGCAGAAAAATAAATTCTCAGGATAAAATAGATCAAAGAATTTGCAAAGAATCTTAGAAAAAAAAATCAACCTAATCACATTTTCATGTCATCACAATATATTAACTTAAAAAAAAGAATCACTATTAGAAGTTTTCCTGCAGTGTGGAGAAGCTATTTTTCACAAGAGGTAAGTGCCAGCAGACTAGGCAGAGTGAAGGAATGGCTGCTCCCTGACTGTGATGGACTAGCTGCTGGGCTGGGTGCCCACACTCACATTGGGGTGCTGTGTGCGTGAGCACATGCATGTTTTCTCTCTCACCACTGGGAACTTTCCCAAAGAGATGCTCTCTGGGCCTGTCTACCCTGCTAGGAGCAGCACTAGCCAGGATGGTCATGTAGTCAGTCCCTCAGCAGGGACTTGACCATGGCACATATGAAGGCCAGAGGCTGGAAAGGACCTAGCTGCCCAGGGGCAGGCACTGAATGCAGAGATGGAACAGCAGGAAGAGAATAGAAAACCAAGCCCAGGCAACATAAGGAATCAGGGAGAAACCTGCCGAGCCACTTCTCTTCTTGCCTGGACCCCTAAAAAGAAAGCTCTGGGTACTTTTCCAGGATCAAGCCCTTCCCTGCAATGATACCCAGGGAATGGCAAGTTGGAGAGAAACACTTCTGGGAAGAAGCCTGCCTCTTCCCTGATCCCACAGGCAGCACTGGCTCTGGTCTGTGGTAGGTTCTGTTCCTTAGAACAAGCTCCTCTCCACCCTAAAAAATAGGGAGAGACGGTCAAAGACTGCCTTTTCCACAAGGATCCCAGCCAAGCCCAAGAGATCCAGAACAGTGCAGGCACCCTCCAGCCATCAACACAGGCAGGCAAAGCAGCACTGGCTATTGGCCCCTTGAGCCCTGCACAACCCTGGGCTAGCAGCCCCACTGGAACAAGCTGATATGCACTCAATCTGGTGTCTAAGTGTATTTCCTTTCTGAAAAGAGGAGGATTTTTGTCATCTCCATTCAAGGCAGCTGAGGAAGGCACTTGCCTTGCATGTTGCCCACCTGGGTTGATCTTTCACCACTGAATATGGCCCCACATCATGGCTAGGAATGATTCCCAAGCTAGCAGGGATCGCCCCTTCTCTAGTCTGCACACACTGACCATGAGTCCGACACTCACCAATGCCTCTTTTGCAAGGAGGGGAAGTGACAGATGTGTTGTGTTTCTGAAAGATTACTCTGGCTCTATGATTCTGGGAAGTTGGTGGCAACAGAGACATAGCTCTGGACTCTCCCTGAATTCCTTCATAAAAATAAACAGGCAGTGCAGCAAAAGAACAATGGAGAACAAAGAGAACAGAGCAGAGATAACAACTAACGACAAAGCAGGCCAACTACCCTCCTGCCAGATAGTCCAAGTGGAGAGGGTTCTCAGGGGACTCGGTGGATGAGCACTGGTGTGGGAGGAAAGCCTGCACAGCACCCTCAGATCAGCACCTCAAATACCAGACACACTATCAAGGGCAACTGAGCCAGCAGCCAAACAGCGCAGATGGGGCTCCCTTCCCCACAACACACCCATCAGTCTAAGCCCCAGGAATTCTAAGAACAAAGGAACCATACACACTTTTCAGGACAAAGCTCAGAGCAGAAATTTATAGAGCAGAAGAAAACAGACTCAGGGCCAATATCAGGAAGGTTCAATGAGAGGTAGGGGACGGGAGATCTTAGAAAGCACAAAGCCAGTTTCTAAGTCACTTCGCAAAGATGACTGGAGAGAGGTCTGAGAGCTGAGGCAAGGACCCCTAGCTCCTTTCCTGTATATAGGAAATGCCCCTTTTCCTAAACTGAGGATAAGAGATCATGGAGGATGGCCTGGTGCCAAGTGAGCTAGGGAAACACCAATGGCCAACAACACAAAGTGATCTAGCCTTGTCAAAAGTGGGTAGGGGGAAAGGGTGAAAGATACATAGGAAAAACATACATGAAAATCAAGGTGATTCAGCTGGGAAAAACAGTAAAGGGTGGGAGATACAACTATGACCAATGTTTGATTTTCGGCTCCTGATCCTTGAGCAAAAAGCCAGGAGCAAGCTCTGGGTACTGCTTGGTATATCCCCCAACAAAAACAAAAAATACCCAAAACATGTGTTGGGCATACAATAAAACACACACACACACACACACACACACACAAAGAAATCAGGGCCAAAGTAATACCACATCGGTAGGGCATTTGCCTTGCATGCTGCTGACCAGGGACGGACCCGGCTTCAATCCCCAGCATCCCATATGATCCCCTGAGCATGACAGGAATGATTTCTGAGCAGAGCCAGGAGTAACCCCTGAGCACCACCGGGTGTGGCCCAAAACCACCCCCCCTCCAAAAAAAAAGCCCTTCACACACAATGAAATACAACCAATGTAGACCATCTAGTAGTGCTCACCCTTCTCCATGAATGTGTAAACATTAGTGAATGATTTTCCTGGATTTTACAAAGATGTTTAGAAGCATGCATTATTTTACAACCTAATCATGCTACCTAACAGTCATGATACCTTTGTTTGCTCTTGTGGCTGTTTTTAAGCTGGGTTTTCTAAATGTATCAATCACAGTCAAACAGAAGAAATCTTTCCTGATATTTTAGCAATAATTTGGTTTTCATGTCTGACAACTTTATCCTGAACCTCCAAAACAATGCTCAATAAAAACTGGATTAAGTTACAAGCATCAGCACTTGATGAGTTTGATGAACATGTTCTTCTGTTTAGGAAGCTTCCATCTATGTTCAGAATTTAATTACTCAGGGCAGCTGACCACGGCCAGCCAGGACTTGTCCCTTCCTATTAAGGAGAGTGATTCCAGACAGAAAGTACTGCCTACTCCTGTTGCCAGAAGCCCTGACAGGTGCAAAGGACCACATTTCCTTCCCAAGTCAAGTTGACAGGCAGTTACCTTCCTGTTTTTTGTCTTTCTCATTTCTCTCTCTTTTTTAAAATGTACTTTTTAGCTACCCCATACAATTTCACTCTGGTTTCTCTCTTGTTGTCTTCATCTTTTCTTTTTCTATCAATGGCCTCTTCCTTTTTTTCACCTCAGAACTGCAAATAGGAGGTGTTTTCTGATGACAAAGGGAATGAGTCACAAAATGAAAACCATATGGAAAAGCAGACTACAGATGAGAAATCATGCATTCACTAAAATTCCACTGACCATGGCTGTACAGTCAAGGTGGTAAGAGTCCCCTTGGTTTTCTGGCTCCAGAAGTAAAGTCAGAGCAGAGGGACAAGTGTCTCACAGCCTGAGACTCACTCAGGATTCCATCTTCCACTGGGCATGAAGGAGGAGGTCTCTTTGTTACAGAAACTTTGTCTGTCCTCCTTACTTGGCTCTATTTTGGTTCGATGTAGCCTAAATACTGATATCCCTGGAGGATCTTTTCAGTCACTAATGAGACCTCAGTCCACTAGGAAAGGCATTATATGGTTCTTCCAACTAGAAACATTCAGATGGTAGATGGGGTGTAGTCCTGGGGGGGGGGTGTCATGTGCTCCACTGATGTGGGGTGCCTGAGTGGTGGGGGCTCAGGTGTAGATGATACACAGTATTATTAAGGGCAGATTTTGTGAAGGGGAAGAAGGGGCACAATTTTGGGCCAGACCAGCTTTGAGCAGCCCATGTTGTTCTTGGGAAGACCATGAATCTGGGGACTTAAATCGTAGCAGTTCAGAGCCAGTTTTTTTTTCAAAGAGAAATACATCATTTGGGGGAGATCAGATCATGATGAGTGAAATCAGTTAGAGGGAGAGGAACAGATTCACAATGACCTCTCTTATATGTAACATATAAAGGAACTTCCCAATGGACTATCAATCATATGCCCAATGGCAGAGGAAAGGGTCGTCAGTAAGAAACTGCCACTGGAGCAGGGTCAGGAATAAGTTAGGGAAGGGAACACTAGGACAACCACAGAGGGGAAATGTACTGTGGGGAAACTGGGGACATTGGTAGAAAGTAGTAGACACTGGTGGAAGGATTAGTGTTGGAACAATGCATACCTGAAACTCAATCATAAGGCAGGTGGAATGGGAGGAACAGGAGGAGGGCAAGGTAAAGAGAAGATACTGTCTTGAGACTAAAGCTGCAGAATTGCAGACAAGTACACAAGAAGGTCAACCAAATAGTTAAAAATTACTGGTAGGTGGCGGATGAGATAGCATAAAGGTAGGGTGTTTGCCTTGCATGCAGAAGGACGGTGGTTCAAATCCTGGCATCCCATATGGTCCCCTGAGCCTGCCAGGAGCTATTTCTGAGTGTAGAGCCAGGAGTAACCCCTGAGCACTGCTGGGTGTGACCCAAAAACCAAATAAAATAAAATAAAATAAAATTACTGGTAGATAAGGCCGAAGTGATAGCATAATGGGTAGGGCATTTTCTTTGAAAGCAGCATGCTGGGTTCAATCCCCGGCATCCAGTTTGGTCCCCCGAGCCTGCTAGGAATAATTTCTAAGTGCAGAGCCAGCAGTAACCCCTGAGCACTGCCCAGTGTGACCCCCAAAACAATTACTGGGGGTCTGAGTCAGTGCAAGTAAGGAGAGATCCACATGTTAACTTGTAAGTATATACAATATTCCATAGTACAAAATGCAACTTCTAAACAAAAGTATGAAATCATCTACAGCAACCTATTTAATAGAAAAATAATGCATAATATATAAAACCTTACAGGCAACACATTTCTGATATATTTTAAGACTGTAGCATATTTGCATAGGTGAAAAATAGCTTAAGTGCTTGAGTGATTTTCTGGTAAAATTATAGACGTTTCCAGAACTGCCAGTAAATTAAAGAGAGAAGTCTAAAGTTTCATTTGGATAAAATTTTGCTAAAAGCAAAAAGTGCTGTTTAATATACTTTCTATGCCCAGGCAACACCCTTTACCCCCTTCTGTGCTCAGAACCATTATGGGGTTGGGGAATGCCAGAAGCTTCCATCACATTATGCCAGAATGAACTTGTGGAATAGTCTGTGGTTCTGCGCAGCCATGGCCCACCTCCAGCCCTACCTGACTCATCTTTGTGGCCACAAGATGCCAGACTGAAACTTGAAAAATTGGCATATCCAGCCCTCCTTTCTGGGGGGTGCATAGGTGTCCTGCTGAGAAATCAAACAGAAGCTGTCAAGTCCAGGACAAAAAGGATCATGCAAGTACACCAGGCCTCCCCAGCTATGCAGACTCCACATGCCAGCTGGAAGCAAGAGTAGTTGAACGGACATGCTTCAGACCTGCTGGCTTTATCCAATCAGGTAGCCAACTAGATCACTGAAACCAAGTCTAGTTTGTGGGGAGGAGTTATGGTATTTATGGATGACGAGAATCAAAGAGACAAACCATTTATTCCCAACACACTTTGGCCAGGCTGTGCTGTGCCACTCAGACCCTCTCTGCCTATATCCTAAAAGGATGGGAGATGAGGTGGTTAGGCCCTGACTGCTACTGTGGTGGGTAGTTTTAGAGGGTTCCCATATAAAGCACACTGTCAAGTTCGGTCTGCAAACTAACCTTAAATGTGAAAGATAGTCCAGAAAAGCAATGCAAATAAAACAAGCTGGTGTTTTGTAGATGAGTCAATTAAGAAGGAGAATCATCTGGGATGGCAAGACAACTAACCCGGCTTATGTTATAGCTTGCCATAACACATAGCTTCATGAAACAGCTTAAAAAAAAAAAAAACTCAAAGGGGAGGTGGGCAGAGCGATAGCTCAAGAGGTAGGGGCTTTTGCCTTACATACAGCCAACCGGAACACTTGGCATCCCATATGGTTCCTTGAGCCTGCCAGGAGTGATTTCTAAGTGCAGAGCCAGAAGTGACCCCTAAGTACTGCTGGGTATGTCTCCATCCCCTTAAAAAACCCCTCAAAGGACAATAAATTTATTTCACAAATGGGATATTTCAATGGACTATTTAGTTATAGAGCAGAGTCAAAAATCTTGGTTATAAGTTGAAAAAAAAAGGAGCAAAGTAAGAAAACAAGACTATTTAGACAAAGGCAATAACACAGTGGTAGGCTGTTTGCCTCGCACATGGCTGACCTGGGTTCAATCCCCCTGCATCCCATATGGTCCCCCAAGCCTATAGGAGTGATTTCTGAACACAGTTACAAAAGAAACCCCTAAGCAATGACTGGTGTGGGTCTGACCCTCCCCCGCAAAAACCCATACAAAAAAAGGACTACTGCATGGAGATTTGTGGAAAAGGTAACATAAGGGGGAAATAAGAGAGTCAGGCCCCTAATGCCCTTGGGAGAATTTATTCATTATACCCCAAATCTAGGGGCTCCTTGGAGGTAAAGAGGAACCCCTCTAGTGAAGCCCCAGGGATAAGGCTTCACTCCCACAGGCAGACATGCCTCAAGCATATTAGGCTCTAAATGATCCTGACTACAGTTTTTTACTCATAAAATCACAATTATGATAGTATTAAGTATTACAGTAGCAGTCATTATCCTATAGAGTCATTCTGTGGGGAAATTGCGTATTATATTCATTGGGGTACCACAGGTATGCAGTAGGGCAAACAAACAGGTTTTCTGGGTAAGCTTGGCACTCAACCACCATTCACAATGTTGATTGTACAGAAAAACATGTTCAGAGGTCAATGAACTCATTTCCAGTCCTCCAAAGCAGGCATACCTCTGGACTGCCTGTACTTTCATGCTTGGTTACCATTTTTGATGCCAGGCCAACCAAAAATACTCATTGTTCCAGTGAGGTGGTTCAAGTAAGATTTAAGGGAATACTCTAGAAAGCAGTGAAGTTTGAGCCTCACAAGCCAAATACTCCATGACACTCATAGGCCAGATATTCCATGATAAAAGCAAAGGCTTTTTATCTAAATGCTGTGCATGTAAAAGGACCATATGAGAGAAATGTTATATAAAACAACAACTTTTAAATGCAGTTTTGTTAGAAATGAGCCCCATTTTGTAGGTTGCTGGCATTTATTAACCATCTTTCCTGGCCTGCTTGCTTCTAACATCCACACTCTTCAATTGGCCTTGGGAGGTGACAGTGACTGCTGGGGAAACAGACAAGTCAGAGACATAGTAGTTTACTGCTATTTTTACAGTCAGTCAAATGTCATGAGGCACATAGGCTGAGAACCCACAGTTTGGTTACTGGCTCTAAAGCCAATACCACTTGCCCTATGCACCCTTATATGGAAGTAGCCCCAAGATCCAACATGTCCGGAATTGCTGGTGGTGGCTGTGGTAGGCATGGGGTGCAGGGAGAGGGTGGTGAGGTAAGGGAACCAACAGGGGGAAAAACAAGACAGAGTATGATTATGAGAACAACTGATAAACACATGACAAGAGGACCAACATTCTGGAAAATGAGCACTGGCTGCTTTCCCTGCCATCCCCCACAAGCCATTTGGGACTTACCCCTACAACCGTCTTTAAACTGTTTCTATCTTGCTGCCACCTCTGGCCTTCTATCTTGATAGAAGGCATGCTCGTGTGTAAAAATCTGGTTCAGCAACTGAATAAAAGAGAACGCAGATAGCCACGGGGTTCTTTGAGAGGAAAAAAATCTGGACAAAAATGTAGTGGTATGAGGGCTTGAGATGGGGGAAGAATCTTCCTCTATTCTGTCTAAGACAGCCACTCATCCTGGCGCAATGCAACGATCCTTAACCCATGTCCTTTACCAAAACTTACACTAAAATTGGACACAGAAAAGTGTTCTAAAAAATAATGAAGTAAAATGCCATCTTATTCTAACTTTAAGCACACACACACACACACACACACACACACACACACACACACACACTTTTTCACTTATAAGGCAAACCCACAACAACAAAAATAAAATATGAGAAACCAAACCGCCCCCAATATATTTGCTTCTCAGCCAGACTAGATGAGCTACTGAGCACCAAGCCTTAAAAAGCTAGGCTTGCCTGGGCAAGAGACATAGTTTTACGTTTATTTTATCCCTCTTCTGTTCACCATCCAAGTACTATAGCTCATTTTGTAAGATTCCAAAGATGAGGGCAAAGTTGAGCTTTGCGTGTAACAAACCAAGGGCTGAACCAAGGATTTTACATTAAGAAAACGTTGAAATGGGGCCGGAGAGATGGCATGGAGGTAGAAGGATGGTGGTTCAAAACCCAGCATCCCATATGGTCCCCTGAGCCTGCCAGAAGTGATTCCTGAGTGTATAGCCAGGAGTAACCCCTTAGCACTGCCGGTGTGACCCAAAAACCAAAAAAAAAAAAAAAAAAAAAAAAAGAAAAGAAAAGAAAAGAAAAGAAAAAAAAAAAAAGGAAACATTGAAAATAAAACAGTAGATGCTTCACCTGCCCAGAATATTTTTGCTGTGAGCTTTTCTGGCAAGATTAAAATCTCAGAAAATTCCAAAGAAATGAAACTCTAAAGGCAAATTACTTCAGGAAAAGTAACTAACCTCAGAGACTAAAACCATTCCTCCCTTTCATGACCAGGTCTTTCCTTTGACAGAGGACCCCAAAGCAACCACAGAATCAGATGCTAACAAGAGCTTTGCTTCCTGCAAGTCGACAACTCTGGCTTTTAATAAATGCCTCCATTTCCTGTCAGCACTGGGCAGCCCCAGCTCTATCAAACCTACTAAGTTTGAAGGATGGAGTCGTTCATCATTGGCTTCTCTCACTGGCCTCCACACTGGAACACAAGTGCTCAGAAACCACAGGGAAACTGGCCTTCCAGAATGGGATGGCTCATTCATGGCATGAAAAGCATGATGGGTGAGGAAGACAAGAGCTGACTATAGATGACTTAGTTCACACACACACATACATACACACACACACACACACACACACACACACACACACACACACACACACACACACACACACACCACACCTGGGACAGGGCCTACTGAAATGAAGACCAACTACATGAAAGAAACTTTGAGAGACATGGTTTTTACACATGATAGCTTTACAGTCTTTGGGTGAAGGGGGTGTGAGGTTGTCAAATAGAAAATCAAAATAAGAAAATAGAGAAAATCAAATGTGCACTTAACTTCAGGAACCTACGGTTTGCTCTATAGTTTCCAATTCAAGAGTCTTCTCCAAGAGAACAGCTAGTTTCTTCCCTTCAGGAACTATTTTCTGGGTATCTTCTATGTGCCAAACACTCTCTGAATACTCAGAGATGCAAATGCCTGGCAGGAAAGTGGCCCTACACCTCCTAGAGCTTGCCAGGTTGCTTGGTAATGGGCAAGTAAACAGTCAATTACTGAACAATGGGTATAAATGCAGGATAATTACACAAAGAGCTATGGAGAAGGTACAGAGGGCCAATGAAACACTTCACCTATGACCTGGGGAAAGAGGACATCAGAAAGAACATGCAAAAAGGAGGCCTAAGATGTAACTGGAAGGAAGAAGAATGTATGAGAATGTTCTAGGCTGAGGAAACAACCTGTGAAAGATTCTGGAAGAGTCAGAGACCATTACCATTTCAGGAAGTAAATGTGCTTCTCCAGGCTGTGGTGGAGAAATGTGTTTGGACATGCTGGGAATTCAAGGGAAATGCTGCTTCCGGGAGCAGAAATGAAGCTGGACAGCATGAGGAGACCACCCACCTGCAGACCAACAAGCAGAGAAGATGCTCCAGGGTGCAGCTAGGGCTAGAGATTCAGAAGACAAGAAAAGAAACAGGAAAAGGGCTCTAAAAATCAGTGTAGAGAACAATCAAGCTGCACATAGAAGTTAACCATGAGAAACAGTGATGACAAAGATGTAGCTATAAAGCAGATGAAAGTGGCCATGTCAAGTACTACTTCAGAGACTTGATAGGGTGAAGCTTCACCCCTCTGGGGTGGGCAGAGGCTGGGATATATGAACAAGGACACAGTGACCCACTTGTTACAAGCATTTCTACAGGTAGTGGTGCAAATGACTTGCATGTGGAGGACCTGACTTTCACCCCCACAAAATAAACAAAAACAAAGCACACACTAAAAAATGAATAAAAGCCATTTCTAATGGAGGAAGAGGCTAAGACACAGTGACAGCAGCAAGGGCCTTGCAGAAGCCTGAGAAGACAGAAATGGTATTGGAAGATGGTCACAAAACATGAAGTAACACATAATCGAGGGAGCCACACTCTCTTAGAGACAGAGGTACTCTCAAGGCCTGGAAAGCTCAAAGGGCCAATACCAGACAGGAGACCCAAGTTCACGGCCCAGCATCAAACAAAATCCCCTCCATCCTGCATCACCATGACTGACCGGGTACAAGCAGAGAATAAACCCTGAACACCACTAGGTGTGGCCCCAACCAAGAACTAAATTAACAGATGCATAAAGAAGTAAAGGAAAAGGTGTCAAGTGCAAATACACAAGGTCTGTGCAATGAGATGAAGAAGCCTGTTTTTTTTTTTTTTTTTTTTTTTTTGGTTTTTGTTTTTTTGTTTTTAGGTCACACCCGCCAGTGCTCAGGGGTTACTCCTGGCTCTATATTCAGAAGTTGCTCCTGGCAGGCTCAGGGGAATATAAGGGATGCCAGGATTCGAGCCACTATCTGTCCTGGGGCAGCTGCAGGCAAGGCAAATGCATACCACTGTGCTATCTCTCTGGCCCCAGGAGACTGTTTAGTGAGAGAGTATGGTGGGAGCCTGGTGGTGGAGTTTGATATCTGAACCAGCAGCAGAGGGAGACACAGATCTGTGCACCGCTGTGTAGGGTATTTGCTTTGCACGCAGTTGACCCAGGACGGACCTGAGTTCAGAGCCTACCAGAAGTAATTTCTGAATGCAGAGCCTGGAGTAACCCCTGAGCATCACCAGATGTGACCCTTAAAACAAAACCAAACAAAAAGGATGTGATTTCAGGGCCCAGGAGCTAGCTTCAAGAGCTAAAACCCATGAGATCTGAGATGGTATGGTCATTGTTCCCTCCATACCCATCCCAAGCACCTAGCTAAGGATATGAAAAAAGATTGCATTTCCTATAGCAATCATGAGTCTGGGCCCAGGAGGAGGGAGGCAGGCAAGGACCAGGTATGTGCCAGACATGTAGATAGCAAGGAGTTTAACAGAGCAATAAAATGCCTGGGGAAACAGGTCAGGTCAATGCCTGACTATGTATGGCCTCTGAGGCAGGAGTGGGAAGAGAAGTGGGCAGAGG
The DNA here is from genome assembly GCF_024139225.1 of Suncus etruscus. NCBI lineage: Eukaryota > Metazoa > Chordata > Mammalia > Eulipotyphla > Soricidae > Suncus > Suncus etruscus. The sequence goes on along the minus strand of NC_064856.1, from coordinate 30,875,021 downwards.
GGAAGGCCTGGGTGTGATGACATACCAACGACAGAAGTCCGATGGGAGGCACAGTAACAAGCATGGGGGAGACAGCAGCCTTTAACAGGAAAATTAATTGGAAAGGATACAGAGAGGCACAATTAAAATGCAACTACTGGGGTAGTAGGACAGGGTTTAATGTGCTTACCTTGCAAAATGCCAACCCTGGTTCTAACCTCAGCACCACACAGGATCTTCTAAGAACTGTCAGGAGTCATCCAATTGTTTTGGGGGAGCTAGCTGTGGAGGCCCCCTGATGATATCATAGGGACCATGCAGTACCAAGAACCAAATATTCCAGCCCTTTGAATTATTTCCTCATCTCTTACTTTTCACATCGATATGATCAGTGATCCACAATTATTTAAATCTAATCCTGGACTATTTCTATTCATAATTTTCATAGCTGAAATTAGAGGCCTTGGGAGAGATATTTTTTCACAAGTTAGGATGCAAATAGCTACTATATGACAAGGAATGATTTGAGTACAAACAAGTATAGAAATAAGCAATAATCAGCATAATAATCTTAAGATATAATAATAAGATATAATAATCTTAAGAATGACTCAAGGTGATTTTTGTTTTGTTTTTGGATCACGCTTGGCAGTGCTCAAGGCTTATACCTAGTTCTGCACTGAGGATCAGGGATCACTTCTGGCAGAACTAGGGGGACCATCGGGGTGCCAGGGATTGAATCTAGGTTGGCTATGTGCAAGGAAGCATTCTACTCACTGTACTATCTCTCCAGTTCCTTGGTTATAATTTTTTGTGTTGAAACTTAAGAAATCCTGGTAGGAGGTACATGAAAGAATGTTTCTTATTTACTGTAAGGGAAATAAATGACAATGACAGTTATCAACTCATACCAGTGAGGTGAGGCTGCCTGTTTCAAAATAGCTAGAAACAACCATTCCTGGAGAGGTAAACAGTAAAAAGGAATCCTCATTAATGGTAGGGATGGAAACTGATCCAGACTCCATGGAAAAGTCAGATTTTTCAAAACAGTTCTACCAAATGATCTAGCAATTCCTCTCCTAGGTTCATCTACCTGTAGAATACAACACTAATCTGAAAATAAATATGCACACCTGTGTCAGCACTGTTTACAACAGCCAAGGTTAATACACACAATGGAATACAATTCAACCATAAAGAAAGACGAGCTCTTATTTTTGCAACAATAGGGATGGAACTGGAGGGGTTGGGCAAGTGAGCTAAATCAAAAGACAAATACCGCTGTGGGTATCATATGTGGGATAGATACAGAATAGACACAGAACATAGGAACACAGTATTCAATGGAAACAAACTCTTGGGCTCTGTAGAACTGAGGTGACCTCTTGCATTGACTTGAGTGGAGGCTCATGGACAAGGAGAAGGCTAGGCACTTTAGTGGTATGGTCTGATAACATACATTCCTTAGGGTGGGAAACTATACACCTAAGACACGACGGTTTGTAAACCAAAGTCACCTTGGGGTGGGGAGGAAGGAGAGAAAAAGAAAATTCTGTAATCATAAAGCATCAACATTTATAATCTTCTCTAAAATGTTACACTGTCTAAAAATGGGCACCTACCAGTCATTTAAAAGTTAAGAAAAGTTAAGAAAATTACAGTAAACTTGTTCTTATACAAGGTACTTGACTTGAAAGCACCATTCAAACAAAGCCATCTCTGTGCTAACAGCAGACCACATAATGTGGTCCGTCAGCCAACATCATTAAAAATATCCTTTAAACCTCACAGTTGATAAATGAGCCCTTTCTCCTCATAGCATCAGCTGCAAATCAGGGGCTAGCTGCTTATTTTCAATTTTCTCATCGTGAGTCAGGTTTACCCGGAAAGGTTATTTTTCAAACTCTTTATGTTACATATTAAAGTGCTCTTAATTCTGCTATTTGTACAGGCATACTTAGTTAAAAAAAGAAAGAAAGAAAAGAAAACCCTTGACACAAACACAACCAACTCATGCAGTCAACCTGCCTAAAGAGCAATGATGGGGAGCTAGAGTGGTCAGTTGTAAAACTGGCATTAAGTTCCTTCTACAGAAGATACCTGCACCAAGCTGCTGTCCCTATAGTGAGAGAGCACACAGCTATAGGCTGCCTCTAGCCATGTTCACCATCCCTGTAAGAAGCAACAGTAGGTGATACCTAAACCAGACAGAGACACTATGAAAAAAGAAAATTACAGACCAATATCACTGATGAATGCAGATGCAAAGATCCTCAACAAAATCCTGGCAAATAGGATTCAATGCCTCGTTAAAAAGATCATCCACTACGATCCCAGGAATGCAAGGCTGGTTTAACATCCGTAAATCTATCAACATAATACACAACATCAATAACAAGAAAAATAAAAACCACATGATCATATCAATAGATGCAGAGAAAGCATTTGATAAGGTCCAACACCCATTCTTGATCAAAACTCTCAGCAAGATGGGAATGGAGGGAACCTTTCTCAATATAGTGAAGGCCATCTACCACAAGCCAGTGGCAAATATTATCCTCAATGGAGAAAAACTGAAAGCCTTCCCTCTAAATTCTGGCACAAGACAAGGCTGTCCTCTCTCACCACTCCTATTCAACATAGCACTGGAAGTACTTGCTATAGCGATTAGGCAAGAAAAGGATATCAAGGGAATCCAGATAGGAAAGGAAGAAGTCAAGCTCTCACTGTTTGCAGATGACATGATACTCTACCTAGAAAACCCTAAAGACTCTATCAAAAAGCTTCTAGAAACAATAGACTCATATAGCAAGGTGGCAGGCTACAAAATTAACACACAAAAATTAATGGCCTTTCTATACACCAATAGTAATAAGGATGAAATGGACATTAAGAAAACAACCCCATTCACAATAGTGCCACACAAACTCAAATATCTTGGAATCAACTTGACTAAAAATGTGAAGGACCTATACAAAGAAAACTATAAAACTCTGCTCCAAGAAATAAGAGAGGACACACGGAAATGGAAACGCATACCCTGCTCATGGATTGGCAGGATTAACATCATCAAAATGGCAATACTCCCCAAGGCATTATACAGATTTAATGCCATCCCTCTAAAGATACCCATGACATTCTTCAAAGAAGTGGATCAGACACTTTTGAAATTCATTTGGAACAATAAACACCCTCGAATAGCTAAAGCAATCATTGGGAAAAAGAATATGGGAGGAATTACTTTCCCCAACTTTAAACTGTACTACAAAGCAACAGTTATCAAAACAGCATGGTATTGGAATAAGGATAGGTCCTCAGATCAGTGGAATAGGCTTGAATACTCAGAAAATGTTCCCCAGACATACAACCACCTAATTTTTGATAAAGGAGCAGGAAATCCTAAATGGAGCAAGGAAAGCCTCTTCAACAAGTGGTGTTGGCACAATTGGATAGCCACTTGCAAAAAATTGAACTTAGACCCCCTGCTAATGTCATGTACGAAGGTAAAATCCAAATGGATTAAAGACCTCGATATCAGCCCCAAAACCATAAGATATATAGAACAGCACATAGGCAAAACACTCCAGACATTACAGGCATCTTCAAGGAGGAAACTGTACTCTCCAAACAAGTGAAAGCAGAGATTAACAGATGGGAATATATTAAGCTGAGAAGCTTCTGCACCTCAAAGGAAATAGTGCCCAGGATACAAGAGCCACCCACTGAGTGGGAGAAACTATTCACCCAATACCCATCAGATAAGGGGCTAATCTCCAAAATATACAAGGCACTGACAGAACTTTACAAGAAAAAAACATCTAACCCCATCAAAAAATGGGGAGAAGAAATGAACAGACACTTTGACAAAGAAGAAATACACATGGCCAAAAGACACATGAAAAAATGTTCCACATCACTAATCATCAGGGAGATGCAAATCAAAACAACGATGAGATACCACCTCACACCCCAGAGAATGGCACACATCACAAAGAATGAGAATAAACAGTGTTGGCGGGGATGTGGAGAGAAAGGAACTCTTATCCACTGCTGGTGGGAATGCCGTCTAGTTCAACCTTTATGGAAAGCGATATGGAGATTCCTCCAAAAACTGGAAATCGAGCTCCCATACGATCCAGCTATACCACTCCTAGGAATATACCCTAGGAACACAAAAATACAATACAAAAACCCCTTCATTATACCTATATTCATTGCAGCACTATTTACCATAGCAAGACTCTGGAAACAACCAAGATGCCCTTCAACAGATGAATGGCTAAAGAAACTGTGGTACATATACACAATGGAATATTATGCAGCTGTCAGGAGAGATGAAGTCATGAAATTTTCCTATACATGGATGTACACGGAATCTATTATGCTGAGTGAAATAAGTCAGAGAGAGAGAGAGAAACGCAGAATGGTCTCACTCATCTATGGGTTTTAAGAAAAATGAAAGACACCCTTGTAATAATAATTTTCAGACACAAAAGAGAAAAGAGCTGGAAGTTCCAACTCACCTCAGGAAGCTCACCACAAAGAGTGATGAGTTTAGTTAGGGAAATAACTACATTTTGAACTGTCCTAATAATGAGAATGTATGAGGAAAATGGAGAGCCTGTCTAGAGTACAGGCGGGGGTCGGGTGGGGCGAAGGGAGACTTGGGACACTGGTGATGGGAATGTTGCACTGGTGATGGGTGGTGTTCTTTACATGACTGAAACCCAAACACAATCATGTATGTAATTAAGGTGTTTAAATAAATTAAAAAAAAAAAAGCAACAGCAGGGGGAAGGGAAAATATAAACACTGAGACAAAATACCTCCACAGATATGAGTGGGGGTTGGAAGGTGGTAGGAGAAGAAGAAATGCCAAGAAGAAAGTTAATAAATGAGCCAGGCATTCCAGTCTATACTGTGGCCACAGCAAAGAGCCAGAAATCAAGGAAGGGCAAGCCCTGGATCAAGGTCTGACCAGGGCCAGGGATTCACCCCTGCTGACCCTTAGATTCTGCACTCCAATGCAGCAAAGATTAATTTGATATGATAATGCCCTCACCTGTGCTTCCTGGGCCCAGATTTAAGTAGCCACTCTTCCTGAAAGTAATCACACCACACTTGGATTGTCTCAAGGCAGCCTCTTTGCTTACAGAGGTGGTCTTCAGCCTCTGGTCTGCAGACAGGTGGTGGCTCACAGGTGTGAAGGTTGAAAAACCACTGGTCTGCTACAGTGGTTTTCACTGTTGGTCCACAGTTGGCATGCTTTGTTTTTTAAGTGGTGGGGGAAAAAAAAAAGCTGGCATGCTTGACAGGTGCCAGTCTGCAGGTGTAGAAATGGTTGGAGAACACTGGGCTAGACTCTTTAATATTTAATACAGAGACTGGCACTCACTAAAGCAGTTGCCCGTATTTTCCTAAGGAATGATGTTTGCCTGCACTTACGTGACTGAGACAACAGAAGAAACATGGAGGGCAGGTGAAAAGCTCCATGGAGAAATTGGCTTTCAGTTAATATGTACAATAATAATGTATTGTATATATATTTTTGTTTTGGGGTCACGTTGATACTCAGGGATTACCCTGGGTTCTGCACTCTGGGAGGGGTGTCATATGGGATATTGAAGATCAAATCCAGGTCAGCCCTACCCACTGTACTATTGCTCCAGCCCCCAATAATATCTTGTGGCAATTCCATAATGTCACAATTATCACTGAGCTAGCTTTGTGCTTTTTAGCATTCAGCTTTTGGGGGGGTAACAAAGTCTAGAACAAAGACCATGATTGTTTGATGGCAAGGTATCTCCCTTATCTACTGCTTGTTCTAATTTGTCCTACAAAAATAAAGTAACATGTTTGAGATTGAAGAAATAGTTCAAAGGGCTGAACAGAGGCTTTGCATGCAGAAAGGCATGGATTTGGGGCCGGAGTGATAGCTGATATCACAGTGGCTAGGGTATTTGCTTTGCACGCAGCTGACCTAGGTTCAATCCCTGGCATCCCATATGTTCTCCTGAGTCTGCCAGGTGTAATTCCTGTAATTCCTGAGTGCAGAGCCAGGAGTAACCCCTGAGCACCACTGGGTATGGCCCAAAACCAAAACCAAACAAACAAAAAAAGTCCTGGGTTTAATTCCAGGCACCACATGGTTCCCTCCAGTATTATGAGTCAGAAGTAACCCCTGAGAAGCCACTGGAAAGAGTCCTTAAACAACCAAAACAAAAATAATAAATGTTCAAGAAGGATCAATAAAACTTGTGTTGTTAGACAAAGAGAACTGAAACAGCTCATATTCCTTTCAACATCAATGATTTATTAGAAGAATCATGATTATCATTTATTTCATCTCTTGATTAAGTAGAGAAACCATCAAATCATGAGCTCAGCCACGTGACAAGAGGCTAACCAAGGCACAAAGCAAGTCATTCAAACACCACCTTGTGTTGTTAGCAAACAACTTGTGTTGTTAGCACAAGTATCTGTGCTGGCAATTCCCAAAGGCACTCAATAAAATTTCTAAGGTGGCATTAAAAATAGCTCATGGAATTAACTGAACACTGGGCAAAGCACAATCAAACACTCAGTGTCTTATAGAGGAAAAACAAAGTGGCAATGTCACAGCAGAAACAGACCAAGGATGAGAAGGGAATGAAGGGGCAAGGTAGGAAGGAAAGTGCAGCTGAAGAAAGAGAACTTCATGCAGAATCATATAGTCCAGGGTAGTCGGTAGATATGTTTACTGGTCACTAAACCTCCAGCTTGGCTGCCTTGATTTTAGGCACTTCGATAAAACTAGCTAAATAGTTTTAAAATTATCTTAATTCTAATTAATAGTCATGCCAAACACCAAGAAAAAAAGCCAGCTTAAAACTGGGGTTGCTGCTGGGAGCCAGAAGGAGTCTACCCCAGTTTGGTGCCACTGGCTGAGCAATCTACACAGTGTGAAGGCGTGTGTGTCCAGCCAACAGATGTAATGCCCTCAGCTCAGACTGAGGCAGGATCTTCAAAGCTCTCAAAAGAAGGCCAAAGTCTAAGTTGGCATGTGATTTCATAATTTGTAAACAATGGTTAAAAGCTTAAAACTCCTCTTTTTAAAAACAATGTGTGGACCAAACAAAATATGACTGTGGGTGACCAATGTGTGACATCTAGGTAAGAGGTCAGAAAACAAACATGGAGGGCTAGACAAGTAGCACAGCGGTAGGGAGTTTGCCTTGCACGTGACGGACCCAAAACAGACCCTTGTTCTATCCCCGGTCATCCCAAATGGTCCCCAGAGTCTGCCAGGAGCGATTTCTGAGTGCAGAGCCAGTAGTAATCCCTGGGCACCACCATGTGTGGCCCCAAAACCAAAATAAATAAATAGAAAACAAACATGGTAAGGGGTAAACTAAACAAACTATTTTTTGTTCTAACCAAAGGGGTTGCTCAGCTTGAGTTTCCTGCAGCCAAGGGTTACCCTGAGCATGAGCAGGCCTGGGATAGTATTCTGAAGCTGGAGTCAGGGAACCGAAGGAACCAGACTGCGAAGTACACCAAGGCTCAACACCAAATTGTCCTACTAACCCATTTCCTGCCACTAAAGAACAATTTATAGGGAACAATAAATGTCACTGCAGGTAAAGCACTTTGCACAGTACCCAAAGCACAGAACAATCCAATCTATGTGTACCACCACTCTGGAGTTTTATTATGAAAGGGGCTTCAATGGGAGAAGAAGCAAGCAAAGCAGATCTCCTTTGAAAGGGAGATTAGTTCAATTTCAAACCACATTAATCTTTAGACATGAGAAGACTGGCCAATGAAAAGGCATCAATCAGGGCCGGGCGGTGGCGTTGGAGGTAAGGTGCCTGCCTTGCCTGCGCTAGCCTAGGACGGACCGCGGTTCGATCCCCCGGTGTCCCATATGGTCCCCCAAGAAGCCAGGAGCAACTTCTGAGCGCATAGCCAGGAGTAACCCCTGAGCGGCACAGGGTGTGGCCCAAAAACAAAAAAAAACAAAAAAAAAAAAAAACGAAAAGGCATCAATCAATGTAGCATGTGGTACTTTTTTTTTCAAATTAATAGTTATGCCCTCAGAGGGTGGTTTAGTTTTCAGAGCACAATAATGAATGTCTGGGGCCAGAGTGATAGCCCAGTGGGTAGGGTGTTTGCTTTATATGCAGCCAACCCAGGATCAATCTCTGGCATCCTATATGGTCTCCCAAACCTGCCAGGAATGATTTCTGGGGCCCGGAGAGATAGCACAGCGGTGTTTGCTTTGCAAGCAGCAGATCCAGGACCAAAGATGGTTGGTTTGAATCCCGGTGTCCCATATGGTCCCCCGTGCCTGCCAGGAGCTATTTCTGAGCAGACAGCCAGGAGTAACTCCTGAGCATTGCTGGGTGTGGCCCAAAAACCAAAAAAAAAAAAAAGAAATGATTTCTGAGCACAGAGCCAGGAGTAACCCCTGAGCGCTGCTGGGTATGCCCCCTCAAAATAATAATAAAAATAAAGAACTTTGTCAGTTTTAACTGGAACTAATATGAAATTTTAAAGTGCTGGTCAACTTGTAAAATAGAGGAACCCCAGGAAGTAGGTCACCAAACTTAGTCTAACAAGGCTACTCCACACTGGCTTTTTATGGTCCAGCCATAGGAGATGGAACTGTTTCGACTCTGATCTGACCACATCTGACATACATCTGAGACTACCTTCAAGCTCCCCAACAGTTCATGGAAAACTCAGAACCCAACCCCATTTTTAGAGTACCCCTTCCCATGACTCCACAAGTCCCAGGAGGAAACCATGGTCCAAGGCTGGTGAGGGAAACGAAATCCCAGGAGAATATTCTGAAACCAGTTTTGTCAATTTACCTACAGTGGAGACTAAAGGTCAGTCCTTAGAAGCAAAATATTCATGTTTCCTACACCCCACCAATCATTTTGCTTCAATACCATCTCAGGATGTAATGGTTTAAAAAAAGTTTTCAAGGGGCCAGAGCAGTGGCACATGTGGTAAGGTGTCAGCCTTGCACATGCTAACCTAGGACGGACTGCAGTTCGATCCTCTTTCATCCCATTTGGTCTCCCAAGCCAGGAGCGATTTCTGAGCGCATAGCCAGGAGTAACCCCTGAGTGTCACCAGGTGTGGCTAAAAAATAAAAAAATAAAAAATAAATTCCCCCCCCCCCCCCGAAAAAGTCTCAGTCTTGGCAGAATCTTTAAAATAAAATCTCTAGTACCTGGGCCAGAGCTGATAGTTCAGTAGGTAAGGTACTTGCCTTGCATGTGGCAGACCTAGGTCCAATCCCCGCATCCCATATGGGCCCCTAAGTCCATCAGGAGTGACTCATAAATTCAGAACCAGGAGTAACCCCATGGCACTGCCAGGTGTGATCCAAAAACAAAAACAACCACCCATCCCCAAATCTCTACTATCAATTCTGTCCTTTTAGCCCTTGGCATGGGGCAGAAATTCCAAATCTCTATGAGATAAGCTAACTTACTTGGATAAGGATGAATGTCTCATCTCTTTTTTATTTTGTTTTGTTTTGTTTTGGGGTTGCACCCGGCAGTGCTCAAGGGTTACTCCTGGCTCTATGCTCAGAAATGACTCCTGGCAGGCTCGGGGGACCATACAGTATGCCGGGATTTGAACCACTGACCTGCATGAAAGGCAAACGCCTTACCTCCATGCTATCTCTCCAGCCCCAAATGTCTCATCTCAAGCAAATAAACCAATGATTTTATTTATTTAGTTTGGGGGAGGGACTCATCCGGTTGTGCTCAGGTAGGGTTTAAGTGACAATATGTGTTGCCGAGGATCGAATCCAGGTCAACTGTGTGCAAGGACCTTCCTGCTGTATTATGGCTCCAGCTTAGGATCAATGACTTTAGAAGAATGTTACTATTCAAACTTGGTCCAACTACCAAAGTACTCAGAAAGTCATTTTGAAATATAGCCAAGAGGAGAATATAGGTTATGTCCTACATTTGAAATATGGCTTTCTAGAAAGCATGTCTTAATGTCAAAGGATATACAGCAAGCTGTGAGCAGGCAACTAAAATTAGCACAAAACCACAAATAACCTAACACACTTATCACTTCCTTATATTGACCTACAAAAATCAAATACCAAAGGCCTTTCCAAAACTAAAGGTGATGCCAATTTAATCCTTTGAGTCCTTCCAAAATGGACCTGGCCTGTAAACATAAATAAACCTCCTCAAAAAGCATTTTGTTCATTTGAAGGCATGTACAAGAGAAACTGTTAGCTTGCCCAGGGAATGAAACAGCACACAGAGTGCAGTTCTGAAGCGGTCAGAATGGTAACACCTGCTCAAACTGCAGCTAGAAAATTTTAGATGCTGGAAGCCGCACCCACCTCCAGCTGGGCCTCATGCTAAGCAGGCTGCTAGCAGAGCCCAGGCCTCTCCTGCAGGCCTGGAGAGCCATTCATTTCCTACTTTCAAAAGTAACTTCTTCTAACAAAGTCTGTTGAGAAACAGCATTTGTCACCAGCAAGTAAAAGAACAATTGCAAAAGGAAGTTCACATCCAGAAAGAAAAAACTAGGTTTGTTGAACTTCAACTAATTCTCCCTCTGTACAATACGATGTTTTCCAGGGAAAATGCAGGGTCAAAAGATGAGAATCAGGGCCAGAGAGATAGCACAGCAAAGGCGTTTGCATTGCAAGCAGTCGATCCAGGATGGACGAATCCCGGCATCCCATAGGGTGGTCCCTCGAGCCTGCCAGGAGCGATTTCTGAGCACAGAGCCAGGAGTAACCCATGAGCAACAGCGGGTGTAAACCAAAAATAAAAGGACCAGAGAGATAGCATGGAGGTAAGGCATTTGCCTTTCATGCAGAAGGATGATGGTTCGAATCCTGTCATCCCATATGGTCCCCTGTGCTTGCCAGGGGTGATTTCTGAGCATAGAGCCAGGAGTAACCCCTGAGCGCTGCTGGGTGTGACCCAAAAACAAAAAAAAAATAATAATAACAATAATAATAATAATAAAGAAAAGAAAAAGATGAGAACCAGTGGAGAAATAAAGCAAAGTAAAAAAAAAAAAAAAAACCCTATCTCAAAGTTACTTCTATTGTACTAAAAGGCAGAAAAAATGAGAGTAAGCAAGCCTGGGTTCTTGGGAAAACAGAATGACCTAACAGACACACCCTTAAGGTATAGGAGGTAAACTGTGGGAGTCATGCAGAAATGGGCTGGGCAGTACTTCCACAAATGGCACCAGGATCAGTAACCACTAAAATCCTGCAGGGATATAGTTCTCAATGAAAGGGGCACCAGAGATGGCGCTGGAATGCTGGGGAATGCTCCAGAAATGTGGCATTGTGCTTGGAAACCCACGTGACATTGTTCAGCTGCTTCACCCTGTCTCTTCACTTTCAGGGATGTTCTGAACCCCAGCAATGAGGTGATGTCCAGGTGGTGGAGAGCAGTACTAGCCAAGCTCTTAATTCCCAAATGTTGTAAATATGCAGTTCTCATCCAGGTAAAGACTACCAATAATACCACTGCCACAAAACAAAATAACCACTCAGCCCCTGCAAAACCCAAGTAATACCTTCTTAGCATCCACTCCCCGGCGCAAAAGGAAGTTGCACCAACATTTCCCACTGTTCCCCACCCCACTGTGACTCAACAGTAAGCAGAACATTATTGAACATGGTGTAATGCAGCAGTGACCAGGGCTGGATTAGCATGAGAATCTCAGGCTAATAGGCCATATTCTCTTTTTTTTTTTTTTTTTTTTTTTTTTTTTTGGTTTTCTGGTTCACACCCGTTTGATGCTCAGGGGTTACTCCTGGCTAAGGGCTCAGAAATTGCCCCTGTCTTGGGGGGGGGGACGACCATATGGGACGTTGGGGGATCGAACCCGGTTCTTCCTTGGCTAGTGCTTGCAAGGCAGACACCTTACCTCTAGCGCCACCTCGCCGGACCCAGGCCATATTCTCAATACTGCCTATTGGTTCTGGAGTGAAGTTATATTCAAAAGTGATCTCGCCTGCAAATGTGTTTAAGAAACCCCATATTCTCAGGACATACTTCTTGGATTGTTTATTGTTCACTTTACTGTAAGCAATTCACAACAGTGGGATAATCCTCCGAGTAATCTGTACACATCAGAGTAAAAACTCTCTAAACCATTTGCTGGAACTTGATGTGGCAACTTTTAAATAAGATTCTTGAAAAGGAAGAGATGTGTCAATAACAGCCATGATGAAAGTAAAAGGGGGAGGGGAATGGTTCATAATTGAGCAAGAGAGATATGGGCAAGTGTTCCTTCTCTAATCATTCGCTAATGCGTTTAAAACACAATTTTGGAAACGTCATTTTGCTAAGCTCATCTTATCTTTGCAAGTGGTGTTGCTAACCCACAAAAGCCACAAATACAGCTGAGGCTTTTCCTTCTGTAGGAGATCTACCTACCTCTGTCTTCAGAGGAGATATCTACAAGCAGAAGAGGAGCCCAGGACATGAGACCTGGGCCCAGAGGGTCCTGTCAACCCTGCTGAACCCTAAGATGAAACTTGTAACTTCTAAGCACAGTACTTACTAGCTTACAAATAACCGTGGATATTTTCCAGAGAAAGCATAGCCCTTACATATCACTTTGCTTCTAGCACTGGGCCCTTCTTGAGTCTATAAAGTGAGTTAACATCTACCCAAGGCTAGCCAACTTCCCAGCGGTACCCATACAATTTAAAGGCCTTGGTAGAATCATTAGAAGGCACACTGCAAACTGAATTCTAACACAATGACCTTTTGAAAGAAATTGAAAATCATCTACTCGTTCTTTTGGGCTGTCGTATGGCTTGTAAAACATGCCAAAGATCAACTGATTAGGGAAGCTAGACTTGACTTTGGCTATTGATTCAGGAGGGAAAATGCCTTCCACGTAACACTGTCCTGTTTACAGCCTTCATACAAAACTCAGGCTAATGGTAGTATGGGAAGCTGCCTTTTCACCAGGCCTCCTTTAAATCCACTAAACACAAAGTCAAGCACTCCCTTTAAACAGCTGGAGACTTCGGTACTTTCCTTTCCAATACCACAGACAGGGAAAGGATCCCAGTATTCAAATGAAGGTTAGGTTACAGCAGCTGTAGGTTTCTTTATAAAATTACAACATAAAGGGTAACTACTCTCCAAGTACCTTGCCTGGGCTGAATCTTTCGTAAATTCTCAAGAATCAGTTCCTCTATCTTTTACAGGAAAAACCACCCATTTGCTACTTAGCAAAAAAACAAGTGTCAGTCATGTGGCCAAGCTACCCTACCCCTCCCTTCTCCCACATCAGTCAAATGAACCCCACTTACTGAAAAGGTAGTTCCTCTGCACAAAAAAAGACATCTCTTTTGGGTCTAACTCTACCCAAAAAATGCCTATAAATGTCTAGGCCTCACTAAACCCAACACTCACACCCCACAGAAAACTGAGTTCACTGCTGCCCTGTTTGCAAGGATCCCTTCAGGATCGGTGAAATTCTCTTAGTGAGTACATTCCAGACTTTATTACTAGACCTGAACTCAGTGACCAGTTAATCCTAGATCTTTTTGATCATGGTCAGCCAAAAAACGGGAAGGATCTTACTCTGCTATTAGTGGGGGAGCTGAGGCTAGAGGAAATGCCAGATGAAAGATTCTCTTGGTCAGAGGGTGGTCTGCTCGAAAGCCCAAAATGTTCAAGTTTACCCTTGTATTAAAAAAAAAAAAACACAACTTTTTAAGGGTCATTATTTTAGAGAGAAGCATCCTTTACAGAACACAAACAAAACTATTTGACAAACCTAGGACATGCCAAGCCCGTCTAGAAGGCATGTGAGAACAAGGAAGGCAGAATAATTCAACAATTCTCAGCAAGGTACATCACACACCCGTTTCCTATTACATTCACCTCAGCCAAGGACAAACTTGTTGCTAGTCTCTGGAAAATACAGAGGATTTAGCAGTTTCTAATGGGTAAGATTCAAATCTGGGTTGAGAAAAATAGTAGGGAGGCAAGGCACTTGCCTTGCATGCAGTCAAACCGGGTTCAATACCCAACACCATATATGGTCCCTCAAGCTCCATCAGGAGTGATCCCTGAGCACTGTTGGGTGCAACCCCAAAACAACAATAGCAAATAAAGAAATTAAAACCTTTCTTTCAAGCCACCACAGCCAGCAATACTAAAACAATTTCCTCAGGACCAGAACAAAAAACTGTCATGGCTCTGTTAGTCATACTCCTTTTTTTGTTGTTGTTGTTGTTGTTTTTTGGGCCACACCCGTTTGATTCTCAGGGGTTATTCCTGGCTAAGCGCTCAAAAATTGCCCCTGGCTTGGGGGGACCGTATGGGATGCCGGGGATCGAACTGCGGTCCTTCCTTGGCTAGCGCTTGCAAGGCAGACACCTTACCTCTAGCGCCACCTCGCTGGCCTCATGTTATTCATACTCCTTTTGATTGATCTAGTTCTATCATTCCTCCCACTAATATGGGAATAACTGGGTGCTATGTGGAAGATATGCCTTGATATCATCAGGATTTAGCTGGTGTGGACAACCAGTTCAATCCCAATCTTTCTTAAGTTCTCAAGATGTCATCCAGTATGCAGACCAGCTTCATCAAGCACAGGGCTTTAGAAGAGGTATCATGATGGTGCCTGGGTACACAGAGGGGAAAGCCAACTCCTGGGTGCAGAGGATAGGACAACAGCAGGACGGCACTTGTTTTGCATGCAGCCAAATTGAGTTCGATCCCTAGCATCTCGTATGGTTTTCTAAGCACCACCAAGAATGACTCCTGAGTGCAGAGTTACCAAAGCATCGATGGGTTACCAAAACAAACAAAAAACAAGCCTACTCCACAACGAAAAGGCATGTGAGTAAGTTGGGGGAGTGAAAAAAGGCCGCCAGTGCAAAGCACTCCCCTTAGAGTTAAGAGAAGGGCACAGTGTGGACTATGATGCCTCTCCATGTGTTTGGAGCCAAAGGTACACATGAGGGGATGTCTGGAACCTGGCTACAGTGCTAAGGAAATAGAACCTTCCAGCAGTATGAAAACATGAGAAGGCAGCCAGAGTCACTGGTTCTGTTTAATGCATTACACTTGCGATAACATGAAGGGTATATGTGTTTGGGTATATGCATTAAGAGACCATTTTCCCAGATCACTGGTTCCTCATTTCTAGCATGCAACTAAAATAGCAATAATATAGGCAACTGGGAAAACTTAAACATCAGAGGTAACCCAAAATGATTTCCCAGTCCAAAGAGACAGGTACCACACTACACTGTCCAGATTTTGCATCGTCATGAAGGGGCAGAAGAAACAGGGTCCAACCATCAATCAGTATTGATTTGCAGGAGCAAATTTGCAGGAGCACTATAGGAAGTGGCAGTCGCTACAAAAATGTGCTCAGGGAAGGCCTAGAAAAAAGTACCTGCAATTAGAAGCATAATACAGAGCCAAAACTGTTAAAAAAAAAAAAAAAAAAAAAAAAAAGATCATCTTCCAAAAGTAAGCTCAAAAAGAGGGAAAATGCAAAGAAAAAAGAAAGAAGGTATGGTTGTCACTTCAGCAGTTTATAGTCTAAAACTCCCTTACAGAAAATTTATGATTCATTTCAATCAAGATAGTCAAGATACATTATTCAATACCAGGTACTATGATCAATTTAGAAGGAGAGGGTTATGTTGATGCTAAAAAGAAAAGAGCAGGAAGAGGCCATGAAGCCCATCTATTAAGGTTTCACTTTATTTCTAGAAGTCTCGATGCATTCCTATAAATATGCCAGGATGTCAAACAAATAATGATCGCAAAAATTCCTCCATGGGGGCCTGAGTGGGAAAGAGTTTCAAGGTCTGAGTAAGTACCCGCTCTGCATACAGGAGGCCCAAGATCATTTTTCCCCTTCTATTCCCTCCTGCACACCCCATGGTCCCCAAGCCCTGAACACTTACTGGGAGTAATCCCCACATCCCAGCACCTCTGAGTGTGACCTAGTAAGATCTTCTTGCCACTGCTTTTTACCTGTGCTCAGTTCATTCGAGTCCAAACAATTTCAAGTCTTTAAAACCAGTTCCAAAGTGGTGATCTGACTCCTAAATTTAGTTCATTTGAACCAAGGCTAAACAAGAACATTTAGGCGGACTGGGTCACATTCAAGATGACTCTAACTTTCCAATCTCCCCCAAGCCATTTCCCATTTTCCCCCACCAGCAACCCCACCCCAAGTATCCTGAGTCACAGTGTATATGAAGGGAACGGTACTGAATGAAACATGACTGGGAAATATTCATATTCTCCCTTTTGGGCTCTAATAGCATGAGCATGAGCATGAGTGAGGGATTTTAGTGAACTATAATTAACATGGTTTTAACCTTATCAAGCATTAGATCATATTTCATACTGAAAACAGCTATAAAAACAGATGTCGATTTGGAAGAGTGGTTCATTTTACAAAGTCGGCCTTCAATTCACAAGCTGCAGTTGCCATCTCCTTAATCTTAAACCACTAAACCATCGACAATGAAACATACTAAATGTCAGAAGTCAATAACTAGACCAGAGACAGCAAAGGACCTGACCCCAATCTTGATGGAGGGAAAGCTCTCACTCATTCAAGTCCTCTACCACCTCTACAGAGTTCTCTCATTTTAGCTCCAGAAACCAATTCTTTTCCAGCTTTTGTTCTCTTCCCTTCGAACTGCCAGGAAGTCAACTCAAAACTCCAGTCACTATTACTTCCATTTTTTAAAGCAGACAGCAAATCACCAAACATCTACAGTACTTATGTCACCTAAAGTGGACTTGGTATAGTCTTAATTTTTATTCTTAGTATCTGCAAATTTATTAACATAAACTATTAAAAACACACAAATGCTCATTTCATCACTTGAGCTCACCTAGAATTTCTGCCTGATACCTTTGTTTTCTAAGGACCAAGGGACCACATTCTTCAGCACTCAAACAAAAATCTCCTTCACACTCTTCTTTTCCCAACTGCTTCCAAGGTTTTTCATGTTTGTTCCTGTTGGATGAGAATATAGCAAGAAACACACTCTTGCTTATACATTTTAAACAAAAAATCACATATACTTTTCGTAATCACAATAGTCTAAGCAAGCTCAAGATGACTTTGTATATGGTATCCACCTCTTGTGACATGCTATAAAAATTTACCTTTTTCGAGGTCCATTTTATATCCACTATAAACAAACACATTTCTGTGAATTTTTGAAATATAGTGGTTCTGGTAAATTGACACACTGGAAAATTGGCCACCTTACATCAAGTCATCCAAACTATGTTTTTTTTAAATGCCACAGATGACTAATATAAAGCCACTCTGTAAACTTAAAAAGGAAAAGAACTTCTGATTTCAATGTTCAGAAAGAAATTTAAAGTACAGCGATGAGAAAGTCCCTGGTGGACAATTCTCTTGAGCTCAAAAGAAATCACCTTCAGAAACATTGAACTCCACTAAGAAGCTGGAGAAACACAACACCATACAACAATCTTGATTAATTCTGGAGAGTCAATCATAGCAGAACAGAAAAGACACAAGCAAGCTCCAGGCTGGTGGCTGAACACAGGTTTCCCTGCCTAAGGGACAGGCAGGATATTTTGGTCTAAAACATTTTTCTTATTTTTTTTGGTTTTTGGTTTTTGGATCACACCCGGCAGCACTCAGGTGTTACTCCTGGCTCTATGCTCAGAAATCGCTCCTGGCAGGCTCGGTGGACCATATGAGATGCGGGGATTCGAATCACCATCCTTCTGCATGCAAGCCAAATGCCCTACTGCTGTGCTATCTCTCCGGCCCCAACAACTATTTTTTTTTCCGTAGTATGCCTGACCCCCATGCAGTCTCTCCGGCCCCGGTCTAAAACATTTAAGAAAGAAATCAGATTCAACCAAGAAAATAAATGTATGTAAATTGTAAATTGTTGCCAAGTCAATTTCCTCAGAAAGATCTATACGGGAGTCACACAGCCATTCACTTCTTCATCTAATGCTACTGTAGACTTTATAGCATGGAACCCAATGCAGGAAATCAACTCCATCTTCTGCAAGTCACCTAGAAATTCATCCGATTAACTGAGGACCACAGACAGGAGGAGGATAGAATATACTGGTTGATCAGAGAAAAAAGATAAGAGGGGTCACAAAAGTGACTCCATCAGAATCTAGCCCGGATAACATTCCAGTTCTAGTAATAAAGAATGCTGTCACATAAGCTAGAAGCAAATGAAGAAACCCCCCCCCCAAAAAAAAAGCTTGTTTGTCGAGCGTACCAAACAACGGCTTAGAGCTTTTTCCCTTTTTAAGTGGAGCTCAAAAATAGCTTTTTAATACTACCAGCTGATGGGCTTCCCTCCCGATTAGCCTTTGGAGTTTCAAGAGCTGAAAACAGAACCTCCCGGTTCTGCCCATCGCTGCAAGACATCACCAAGCTCGGCTTGCCTCTGGGGTCATCCCCGCAAAAGATGCCAGCGAGGGCCTTTACCGGGGAGCGCATTTGACAACATTTTCGCGTGTCCATTAAAGCAGACCTCAATGTCCTGGCGATCTGGGGGCTCCAGGAGACCGGTCGGTGAGCACCCCCCCCCAACTTTGTCACCTGGGAACTGTGCCTCAGTTGCACAAACAAGAGAAGGGAGGAAGAAGGGTTCCAAACCCAGGGGGGGGTGGTGAAGGGGCGCGATCGTCAGGGCCTCAAGACTGCAAATGTAAAGTCTCTTTCCCCCCCTGATGAGAGCTTTTTCTCCTCCAAAACCTCTGCACCGAGGGAGCCCCCACATCACCACCCCTCGCGCGAGGGACCAGCTGGGGCTCACCACGGTCCAGTTAGTTCCACCACCACCAACACCAACCATCTCCCCCAAAAGCTTGAGCCCAGCACGGCCAATGGGATCCCGCTGACCCCGTGCTACAAAGCCAGGGGTGGGGGGATCCCAACTCCGACCCCCTCCAGGGCCGATGGGGGGTGCGCCGAATCCAGAGCCGCTCAATGAATGAACAGGCAGGGGGACAGTGTCGGCGGCTGTCAAGTCGCGACAGGGCGAGCCCGCAGACGGGGGCTGGGTGTGTGTGCCGGGGGGGGGGGGAAGGAAGCGTGAAGGAGGGAGGTGGGGGGACCCTTTCCTCCTGGGAGACAAAGGAAGCGCGCCTGGGGTGGTCCCTTTCCTTCCAGAAGAGGAAGCCAAGCGGCGGGGCTGCCAGCCAGCGACCCCCCGGCCGCGGGGACAAAGGCGGGCGAGGCTGGGGGGCCGGGGGAGCCCCGATCTCGGGCAGCCCGGGACTGAGGGGGAGAAACTGGGCCGCCCGCGTGGGGGTGCGAGGCCCGGGATGCACGCGGGGACAAAGGCACCGGGACCAGCCACTCGGCGGCCGTGGATCGGAACCCCCGCCCCGGGGCTGAGCGAGGCACGGCGGGTCCGGTCGGGTCCGCGGAGAAAGCAGGTCCCCGCGGCCTAAGCACCTGGTAAATGGCCTGCCAGCTCCCGGCCTTGTCGATCTGCTCGAATTCTTTCTCCATCTCCATGCTGAGCCTAGGACGGCGGCTCGACCCTCTCCACGGCCTCGCCGCGCTGGTTGTTGCTGCTGCTGCTGCTGCTGCTGCTGCTGCCGCCCTAGGCCGCGTCTTCTCAAGAGACAGCTCGGCCCCGACACCCGCCGATCAACTAAGCTCCCGCCGCTGCCGCTGCCGCTGCCGCTACCGCCGCCCCAGCAGCCGTTGCTTCTTCATGTCAAGCCGGCAGCCGGAAATACGCACCGCTCGGCGGCTGGCTCCGCCCCCTTGCCGAGAGGACCAATCAGCGCCGCCGGAGCTCCCCCCGCCCCGAGCACTTCCGCGAGGCGGGGCCGGAGGGAGGCGCTGTGCTCGAGGGAAGCGGCCCCAGCCCCGCGAGACCTCCGGCTGCGCACGCGCTCTCCTCTTCCTCTTTCTCCTCCTCCCCCCGCCCCGCGGGGCTACGGGCCGGGTGGGCGTGGCGCGAGCCTGTTGCCTAGGCGACCCCAGGGAGCTCCGCCCACAATGCATGAATTTCCCCGAGCCCCTAAAGAATGGGAGTTTTTGGGCCTTCACACCCAGGCGCCTGCTTGAGTCACAGGGTGACCTTGAAGGAAGGCAAAAGCCTTTTTTTTTTTTTGCAAGTCTCAGTGACCCAAACCGGAGAATGGGCTGATTCATACCTTGCAACTCATCCATTTTCTCTGATTCTTAAAACTTATTTTTTGTCTTTAGTTTTGGTTTTGGGGTCACACCAGGCAGCACTCAGGGGTTACTCCTGGCTGTCTGCTCAGAAATCGCTCCTGGCAGGCTCGGGGGATCATATGGGATGCCGGGTTTCGAACCACCCTCCGTCTGCATGCAAGGCAAACACTCTACCTCCATGCTATCTCTCCAGCCCCCCAAAATTTTATTTATTTATTTTTTTGGTTTTACCTTTGGAAAATCCAGAGAATTTTTATTTTAGATTTCTAGAATAAGAAGTAACCGCATTGACAGTTGAAAATTTGTAATTATATTCATACATATGTGAATGTTTATACTCATCCGTGACTACATATAGATATAAAATCTATATTAAACTATATTTTATATAATTTAATTTTTTCCTAAATTGTAAGGATTTTTCCCATGGCATTAGATAGAAAACATGTTCCAACATATTTCTTTTTTTCTTATTCATTTTTTTTCTATCTTTATTTAAACACCTTGATTACAGACATGATTGTAGTTGGGTTTCAGTCATATAAAGAAAAACTTCTTGATTCACCAAGTCTGCTGGCCTGGCAGGCTCACTGCTCTTCAGTTTTGTTTTGGGTTCTGTATGGTTTTTGGCTTTTTAGGATCACACCCAGCAATGCTCAAGGTGCTCTATACTCAAGGAACATTCCTAGTGGTGCTCAGGAGACCATATGGGATGCCTAGAATTGAACCCGGTTGCAAGCAAGGCATCTGCTCTCCCCAAGATGTTTTATCTCTATGGCCCCAGACCCATCCCTGAGAATGAGCTGAGGGGCTACCCAATTCATCTTTATGCTCACCTGCTCTCTGAATGTACTCTTCTAGTTTGCTAATGCACGATTTTCATTGGAATTTCTGGTTTTGTTTCCTTCAGGAATGAAGGGATTTGGATATGGGATAATTTTTTGATATTTCCCAGACATATTACTCAAGGTGGACTCAATGGAGCATGAATTACATAGTACATTAATTTGTTGATTGATGAGGTTTTGGGGGCTAGAGTGACAGCACAGCAGGTACAAGCGGCTGACCTGAGTTCGATCTCCAGCATCCCATATGGTGCCCAAGCCTGCCATTAGTGATTTCTGAGCACAGAGCCAGGTGGAACTCCTGAGCACCGTCCAATGTGGCCCCAAAATAAAAAATATATATATATAAAAAAAGAGAAAGTTTCTGTGTTCACCTCCCAAAGATTCAATATCAGGAATCTGGGAACCTGAGTGGTACATAGTGGATAGGGCGTTTGCCTTGCACAGGCCAACCGGGTTCAATTCCCAGTATCCCATACAGTCCCTTGAGCATCCGGGAGTGATCCCTGAGTGCAGAGCCAGGAGTAACCCGAGAGCCTCTGGGAGTGACCCCCAAACATATGTTTGTGTATGTATGTATGTATGTATATATATATATATATATATATATATATATATATATATATATATATATATATATACGTGTACACACACACACACACACACACATCCTTGAAGCAGAAGGGGAAGGCTTGTCATGCCTGCCTGCTAGCAGCTCTAGTTTAAGCCCCCATTTCTCTGGAACATAAATTGTGTGAACTCTAGGGGTTCAGGAACTCAGAGGACCTAATCTTCTCGGTTCTCTTTTTTCATCCCAGCTTGTGCTAAGCAGCAACTTGGGGACCAGAAAGATAATACAATGGATGTGGCATTTTGCCTTGCATGTAGCTGACTCCAGTTTTATATCTGGCATTGAATGTAGTCCCTCAAGGAGTGATCCCTGAGCACAGAGCTAGGAATAAGCTCTAAGCACCATTGGCTGTGGTCCCAAACCAATAAGAGTAACAAAAGCAGAACCTAACATTGTTCATCCAGTTCATTCCTTGAGTTCCTGACTATCAGATAGACACTGCCTGGCATTGTACATATTCTCATTTAATTTATATACTATCCCTAAACTGAAGAGCCTGCTATTACTCCCATTTTATTTTATTTTATTTGGTTAGTTTTTTGGGCCACACCCAGCAGTGCCCAGGGATTATTCCTGACTCTGTGCCTAGGGATCACTCCTAGCAGACTTGGAGAACTCTACAAAGTACTGGGATCCAAGCTGGATCTGCCCTTGCAATGCAGACACCCTACCCTCTGTATTAGTGATCTGTTCCCATAGCAAGTTTATATTTGTTTGTTTGCGACCACACCAAGCAAGTACCTTAACTGTGTACAATCTTTCCTTCCTGTTTGTTTTGATTTTACCCTGCTGTGCTCAGGAATTACTCCTGGTAATTCCATGTACTCAAATGACTTTATGGGATGTCAGGGATCAAACCTGGTTCAGCCACATGCAAGGCAAGTTCCCTAACTGCTGTACTATCTCTCCAACCCATTATTTCCAATTTATAGAAATAACAATTGAGGCACAGAAGGCAAAATCACTTTTCCAGAGTGCATTGTATATTGATATGGAAGCTAGTATGCGAAGCCAAGACTAAGTCCAGGGAGGTCTTGCTTTAGAGCCTGGCTACCTGAGTCCAAATTCCAACTCTATTATTAATACTAACTGTGCAACTTTGGGCAAAACACCTAATCTTTGTCTATTTCTGTAAAATGAGGATTTAAGATAGAAGCTACTTCATAGAGATAATGTGAAGACATAAAATCTTTATTGATACATAAAATTTTTATTAGACGCTGGAGTGGTGACGCAGGGCATAAAGGCATCTGCCTTGCATGCTCTAGCCTAGGACAGACTGCGGTTCCATCCCCCAGCATCCCATATGGTCCCCCAGGCCAGGAGTGATTTCTGAGCGCATAGCCAGGAGTGACCCCTGAGCATCACCAAGTGTGGCCCAAAAACCAAAAAAATAAAATCTTTATTAGAGGAAGGGCCTTTCAAGCAGGGGCAGAGGGTGGGGCGGAGGAAGTATTAGGGGTACTTGGCTAACTGACCTGGTTGTGAGCATTAGGAATTAGTGAAGTGACATTGGTTTGGCCCAGCAGTGTTGGAGGTCATCACTCCAGGGCTCAGGGGCCTCTGGAACCATACTCAATGGAACTGTAGAGAAGGAAGGATCATGCAGTGTTGAGGAATCAAACACAGATCCTGTGCTCCACACCCCTGAACTACCTCCTCCACTCTAACCGTATTTTTAGTAGAGTAGATCAATAAATATCAACTTCATTACCCTCATATGGAAGACATGGAATTGACTTGAGAGCTTTATCTTTGGAAATGGGGTGTCCCATGGAGAGGAAATTGACAACCACCCAGACTGGTGAGGTTTGACAGCTCACCTGGGAAGCTGGCTAAAAGGTTTACATCCTTAATGCTGATTTTTCCAGGCTTGCAAGTCGTCTTCTCTCCCAGAGCTTATTTGTGTGTTTGCCTGAAAGACCCAGAACTGAGAGCTCTTTGTAGAGACAGAAAACAAGCCTGCTTCACTTCTAGCCCTGAAGACTAAGGTAAGTGAGTAAATCAGTCAGATGCCCATGCAGAAGAGCTGGAGTATCACTTAAGAGTGCAGTGGTTTTTATGGAGCCAGATCTGTGCCCAGGATCTTTGAGTGAGAGACTGTGGGGTTCAAGTTTAGGCTGCTTTCTGGCTACTTCAAGGCCTGCTAGGACATCTCACCACAGATTTTGTGGCTTAAAACAACAGAAATTATATTTTTGAACACTCCTGGAAAAAGAAATCTGAAGTTAGGGTGTTTACAGGGCCTTGATCCCACAGATTCTGTGGTTCCTAGTCTGTAGTGGCTTCTCTCTCCTCTTTATCTCTGTCTTTCTGTAGCTTCTCTCCTGTCCCCTCTCCTCCTTCACTCTGGATTCCCCCTGCATCACTCTGATCAGAACAGCTGCTAGAGGCTTTAGGATCTCCTTGGTCTGGGACAATTTAGCATACCTAGGTGAGCCAAGATGAGCTCATCCTAGCAGCCAGACGTGAATTTCATCTGTAAAGACTCTTCCTCAGCTGAGGTCATCTTCCAGGGGCTGCGGGTTCAGATCTGAAGCCATCTGTTTGGGCAGGAGTCCAGTCAACTTACTGCAGAGACAGAAGGTGAAACTTTGTCTTAAATACTGATCTTGAGTGAAGTCCTAAATGTCGAGGCCCAACAAAACACCCATGTCCCCTATTCTCCAGTCAGAGTCAAGCCTCTAGTATTTAGATTATACAATTCTTTCATGAAAGTTTACAGCCAATGTCTTTCCAGCCATTTCTGAATGAAACTCAGCCTATATTTTGGTTATTGTTATTTTGGGGCCATACCCAGCAGTGCTCTGCACTCAGAAATCATTCCTGGTAGGCTCGGGGAACATATGAAATGCTAGGGATCAAACCCAGGTTGTCTGCATACAGAACAAGCACCTTATCCACTGTACTCCAGCCACTGACAGTATGAACCCCAGTTTCATTTTCAGGTCCCCAGTATCTCTCCTCTCTTTGTATGCCACATGTGTCCAGGCCTCTAAAACAGCACAAGTTTCCACTTCAGGACTTGGATTCAGCTGGACCTTTGATTGGGACCAGGCTTCTTCAAGACACCTTGACAAGAAACCTTCACTTCTAACCCTAAGGTAGTGAGTAAATCAGACAGATTCAGGTCTTGAGTCCAACATCACCTCTATAAGCAGGCCTTCAAACTCTTTTAAAATTGTACATGCCACTTGGCTATAGATTTTAATTTTGTTTTTGTTGTTTTTGTCTCACAACATTTAGGGGCTACCGCTGGCTTTGTGCTCAGGAATTACTTCAGAGAGTGCTTGGTACACCAGATGAGATGGTATGCCAAGAATCCAATCAAGGTAAATTGCATGCAAGGCAAATATCTTACCAGCAATAGTATTGCTCTGGCCCCAATCATAGTACTTGCTTTTTGTCCCACAGCACCTTCCCATCTAAAAAGCTCAGTGCCAGGGCCAGGGAAATGACTCAAAAGCAAGCCCTCGGTTGACTTAAATCCTGGCCTTGCATCCTGGCTTCCATGCCAATAGACAATGATAGTTTAAAAGGTGATTTATTCTCTTTACATGTGGAAAAACTGGGTTCAAGTCCTAACATTGCATGGCTCCTGAACACTGCCAGCAACTGACTTTTGAGCACCTTCCCCAGAGAAAAATTGTCCTGACAATGAATGTAATCAGGGGCAGAGTATTTGCTTGTATATGTGAGTCACCAGGTTCAATCCCTGCATTGAAAAATATATTTTTCTTCTATTTAATTTAATTTAATTTAATTTTTGTTTTTTCAGCCATACCTGGTGGTGATCAGGGCTTATTCCTGGCTCTGGGATCAGAGATTACTCTTGGTGAGACCATATAGGAGTTCCAGGTATTGAACCCAGGTAAGTCATAGGCAAGGCAAGTGCCTTAATTGCTGTACAGTTCCCTGTTCCAGTTTTTATTATAATAAAAAAAATAAGGCCAAAGATATAGTGCAGGGGATGAGTCTGCCAGAAGTGACCCCTGAGCTCAGAGCCAGGAATAAACTCTGATACATCTGGGTGTGGCCCCAAAGGCCATCACAAATAAAATAGAATTCTTGTGTGTCCTTTGTTTCCTGGCCTCTTCCCTTACCCCTATATCAGACTGCTGGTCTGATACTTGTATGGGAGCTGGACTCTGCCATCCTAAATCAACAGCTTTTAGGCCTGGCTTCCTCTGTGATGCTGCTGCTCTCCTGGCAAGGCCTTGCCTAGACCAGCCACGTTCGAGTGTCCCCTGAATTGGGATGGTGGTAATTGGGAATCTCTGAGTTATGACTGCTTCAAACTGAACAAATGGGTATGTGTCTTGCTGGCTCCAGCCTTTTCCTGGCAGGCAGGTCTAAGCAATGTTCTCACATGAGTTCTTTGGCCTCTCCTTCTGGACTTACCTATTGGAGGGAGTCAGTGACCCATTAAACTTTGTGAAAGGTCCCAAAGAGTTGACAGCGGAAAAGTGCGGCTAGTTACCAAGTCTTCAGTGGATCATACCCATCACTTAGCAACATCAGCAAGATTCCTGGTGACAGAGGTCCTATTTTCTTTCCTAGGAGCAAACACAGAGCTCAGAGTTTGGGATTCATAAGCAAAACTGTCCAAACTGATGAAATGTCACTTCCTGGGAGTGACCCCTTTGACTCTGAAAATAAACAGTGCCCTGTCATTCTGTCCCTTTTCTTACTGACCAGACATCTGGATACATATTTTTTTCTCAGCTTCTCCTGCATGGTATTATGTTCTGTATTTATTTTAGGTGTTAGTCTTGCCTCTCCACCACTAATGTAAATTAATTAAAAAAAAAAAGACTGAGTTGATGTTGTTTGATACTGTCCTGGGCATCCACTTGTCCTTAAAATGTTCCAGAAACTGAGTTAACAGGGCTCCCTTCCTTCTCCTGGAAGGAGAAGCTTACGAGTCTCAGTCACCTAGTCCTTTTGTCCATCACCACCAGGCAGGAAGAGAGGTAACGCTACTCTGACCCCCAACATAAATAGATGATTGGAAGCTGCTGTCTTAGGAGGACTTACTACAGGGGCCAGAACCTGAACCCTGGGTGCTTGGAGTTGAGCTATGGCCCAGACAGCTTTGGGGAACAGCACAACATGCCGACTCTTCTCCCATTCTACAAGGGAGAAAATGGTACAGGGAGGAGAGGCTAATGGGGTGGGATATTAGACATCCCAATACAAAACGCTGGCCTAGGTGCCGGAGCAGTGGCGCAAGCGGTAAGGCGTCTGCCTTGCCCGTGCTAGCCTAGAACGGACCACGG
Source organism: Suncus etruscus (assembly GCF_024139225.1). NCBI lineage: Eukaryota > Metazoa > Chordata > Mammalia > Eulipotyphla > Soricidae > Suncus > Suncus etruscus. Next base: position 30,848,079 of record NC_064856.1, on the reverse strand, counting down.
TTCGATCCCCCACCATCCCATATGGTTCCTCCTCCACAAAGCCAGGAGTGAGTTCTGAGCGTATAGCCAGAAATAATCCCTGAGCATCACTGAGTGTGGCCCAAAAACCAAACCAAACAAAACAAAACCAAACAAAAACTCCACAACAAAATGCTGGCCTGGAGAAAGACACCCTCTGAATCCTGGATCTGCTCTCATGCAAGTGCTTCACTGCCTGCTATCAGGCCAGAGACCTCAAAGAAAGAAAATCCAAATATGTACCTTTCACCATCAACATGGGGTCTACAGTACTATGCGGCAGCTGTGCCAGGCAGAGCACTGTCTGCTGCTCTCTTATCTGCTTCCTAGAGTGAACTTACCCTCAGGCAGGGTCCCATGCTATAGGCTCACCCCTGAAGCTCCATTACCCTGGAGCTTAACAGGTCTGGCTGTTAATCTTGTGACTCTGATTAATTTTTTTGTTTGTTTTTGGACCACACCTTCCAGTGCTAAGGACTTATTCCACTCAGGAATCACTCCTGGCAGTGCTCGGGAGGATCATATGAGATGTCAGAGGTCAAACCCAGGCTGGTTGTATGTAAGGCTAGCGTCCTACCTGCTGTATAGGATAGTACCATCCTCTGGACCTGTGACTCCAATTGAATTTCACATACCAGCTCTGAGCTGGGCCCTCTGCGGAAGAAAATATTGGAAAGACACTAGGACTCAGGGAGGGTGATTTTGGAACCACAGTTGCACAGCTGTAAGGAGTGAAATGGAATTTCAAGCTAGGCAGCCTGGCATCAGTTCCACGAATTCCTGCCTAATGCCACGGGATCTCTTTGCTAACTTGCAGAAGCTCTGAACAATGACAAGGAGGAAATACTGATGCCACCGCTGCTCATTATCCCTGCAAGAGCACCATTTGAACAAAGGCACAGGTGAAGCAACCAGAGCTACATAGCTCAGACATGGCAGAGCCAGGACTCAAATCACAGCTGCTGCTTCCGGCTCTGAAGTTCTGGACGGTTTGGGAGTTTGTAGCTCCTCTGCACTGGACTCTCCCCATTCTCTTAAAGACCCACCCACCGCCACCTCTCTGCCCCCAGAACATATTAGACTCTCTGCCAAACCACGACATCTAAAGTAGAAATGAATGCTGGAATCAGGTTCTGATCTGCCTGTCCCACGGGGCAGCTAGGGAAGAGAGGCTGGCAGGAGACCAGGTGGGTTCCGGGAAATGGTGGTGGGATGGAGGAGGGAACTTAGCCCCAGCCTGGGAGCATCTTCTGCATCTGCGAAGTCTGGCGTAGGAGTGTTCAGAGATGACTACACCCTCAGATTTATTTTTTGTTTTATTTTATTTTAGAGCACACCCATCGGTACTCAGGGGTTACTCCTAGCTTTGCACTCAGAAATTACTTCTGAATGTCTCAGGAAACCATATGAGATGCCAGGGATCAAACTTGGGTTGGCTGCAGGCAAAGCAAATGCCCTGCCCCCTGTGCTATTTCTCTGATCCCTGTGCCTTTCAATGTAGAAGGTGGGAATGGAGGACTCTTACCCCTCCACCATTTTCCTAAGTCCTGAATTGGGATGCCTTTGTTTTTATTTATTTATTTATTTATTTAGGCCACACCTGCTGGTGCTCAGGGGTTACTCCTGGCTCAGTGCTCAGGAATCACTCTTGGCAGGCTCAAAGGAACATATGGAATGCCGGGTATTGAACCTGAGCAAAGCCCTCGCTATCACTATTGCTCCGGTACCATGAATTGAGGTGCCTTTGGACAATCTCTTTCCTCTCTCACTACTGCTTCCCTTGTTTCCAGAAGACCAGACACAGATCTGTGCTCTGGTTCACAGGAAGAGCACAGTAATTGTCCCAGGGTGCAGTTCACTAGTCACTTCCTGCCTGTCTCCAGATGTTCTCGTGGTACCTGTTGCAACCTGCTATTTTCTGTCTCTGATTTGTCCTGCCCCTGGAGGTGAACCAGGCCAGCTGTGTGGGTGGTGCAGGACAATCATTCACATGAGCCCCGTGCTCAGGCGGGCCCTGGGCCTGCTTTCACAATCAGCTCTTGCAGTTTGAAATTCTCCATTGACTTACACATACAAATATATGTTAATAGAAGCCACTCCTGGCAGTACCTGGGGCCACCAGGGCTGCATCTGGTGCTTAGGGGCCATGCAATATTGGAGACAGAATTTGGGTCTTTTGGAGCTGGAGTGATAGTGCATCGAGAGGGGTGCTTGCCTTATACATTGCAACTCAGATTTGATTCCCAGTACCCGACATGGTCATCCGAGCCCTCCAAGTGTGATCCCTGAAGCACAGCTGGGCGTGGCTCAAAAATAAACAACAGAATTTAGGAATCTACACATGGCAGGCATGTGCTCTATCCATTGTGCCACAATGGTAACCCCAGATTGTGAAGTGGTATAACAAGGGCCAAGCATATTCTGCTGGACTTCACAGATGTTGTAGATGGTTCTGAACATATAATGGGTATTTTAAAATTATTTTCTTTTTATTTATTTATTTATTTATTCTGTTTGTCTTAGGGAAGAAACATCTATCAATGTTCAGGGGTTATTCTTGGCTTTGCACTCAGGGATCACTCCTGGCAGGCTCAGGGGACCATATAGGATGCTAGGGATCAAACCCAGGTCAGCATTGTGCAAAGCAAATGCTCTATCTATTATACTAACACTCTAGCTCTATTTTTAAATTAATATTTTTGGGGGGGCACAACTGATGGAGCTCAAGGGTTACTCCTAGTAGGCTCAGGGGACCATATGGGATGCTGGGAATTAAACCAGGGATGACTGAATGCAAGGAACACTCCCAACTCACTGTGCTATTGCTCCAACCCCCTATTTTCTAATTCTTAAAAGGGCTTAGAAGTAGTTTATATATTATATATATGTATGTATGTGTATATATATTTATATATATATATATATATATATATATAGTAGTTTACATTTTTTGTTGTTTTTGGGTGACACCTGGCAGTGCTCAGGGGTTACTCCTAGCTCTGAGCTCAGAAATCACTCCTGGCTGGCTCGGGGGATCATATGGGATGCCGGGATTCGAACCACCATCCGTCCTGGGTCGGCTGTGTGCAAGGCAAACTCCCTACCACTGTGCTATCACTCCCACCCAGTAGTTCACATTTTGGAAGACACAAAACATTTTCTCTTTTGATATTGGTGGAGGGAAGATCACACTGGTGGAGGGATATTGAATGCTTGAAACAACTGTATTATGAACAACTTGACAAATCACAGTGTTCTAATAAAATTATTTAAAAATTAAAAGTAAATTAAAAAACCCAAACATATCCCCCACTTTATTCTGGAAGGAGCTACAGCTCCTGGGAAGTCTGAAAACAATGACATTATCCTGATCCAGATTGCCCAAACTGATTGCCAACAACAGTGGTGGACTTGCTTAGAGATAGAAAGGTGATAGCTGCATATTAGGTAGAAACTATGGGCCCTGCTCCAGGCTAAGTCAGCGCTTCACATGTTCAGAGGATGCTGAGAGATAGTCCGTCATTAACACCACTTCCCAGAGGGGTCACCATTGTGGTTATAACTTAGGTGTGTGGGTGGAGTAGGGCAAGGAAGAGGGAGCGTGTGAAGCTGGACGAAGCATTTTGAAGAAAAGTAACTAAGTCTTAGGTTTACATTTATATAGAAGTGTTGGAAGAGATGTACAATTTTTAAAATTACTTTATTTAAATAACATAAAATACCATAGTTATAAGGTTATTCATAATATAGTTGATTTCCCCCCACAGATACAAAGTTATTCATGATTTTCAGTCATGCAATATACAATACCCTTCACCAGTGTAGTTCCCAACACCAATGCCCCCAGTTTCCTTCCTGTCCATTTTCTGCCTTCCTCCTCCTCCTCTTCTTCCTTCTTTTTTCTTTCTTCCTCCTCTTCTCCTCCTCCTCCTTTCTTCCTCCTCTTCTTCCTTCTCCTCCTCTTTTTCCTTCTCCTCCTCTTCTTCCTTCTCCTCCTCTTCTTCCTTCTCCTCCTCTTCTTCCTCCTCCTCCTTTCTTCCTCCTCCTTTTCTTCTTCCTCCTCCTTCTTTCTTCTTCCTCTTCCTTCTCCTCCTCCTCCTCCTCCACTACTTTCTCCTCCTCTTCCTCCTCTTCTTCATTTTTTTCTTTTTGGTTTTGGGTCACACCAGGTGACATCACAGCTCACTCCTGGTTCTGTACTCAGAAATCGCTTCTGGCAGGTTTGGGAGATCATATATGATGCTGGGGATTGAACCTGGGTCCATTCCAGGTTGGCTGTATGCAAGGCAAACGCCCTACCACTGTGCTATCACTTTGGGCCCTCTTCTTTTTTTTTTAAATTTTATTAATATATTTATTTAAGTGCCATGATTACAAACATGCCTGTAGTTGGGTTTTAGTATGCCCCTTTTACCAGAGCAACCATCCCACCACCAATGCCCCTCATCTCCCTCCTCCCCCACCCTCTGCCTGTCTTTGAGTCAGGCATTCTATTTCTCTCACTCACTACCATTATCATGATAGTTGTTTGTATAGTTATTTCTCTAAATGCACTCACCAATCTTTGTGGTAAGCTTCATATCATGGCTGGTCCTTTCAAAACTCATCTCTATTGTCTCTGGGTATTATTACCATACTATCTTTTATTTTTCTTAAATCCCACAGATGAGTGAGACTATTCTGTGTCTATCTCTCTCCCTCTGACTCATTTCACTCAGCATAATAGTTTCCATGTCAGATGTGCAATTTTTTTTGTTTTGGTTTGCTTAGGGGCCATACCTGCAGTATTCATATGGGACTATATAGAATGTCAGGAATTGAGCTCTAGTCGGCCATTTGCAAGTCAAGCCCCCTACTTGCTATACTAACACTGAGGCCGAAGATGTGCATCTTTTGGTCAAGTATTAGCTATAGAAGTTTCGGTATTTAAAGATGAAAATAACCTTCAATTCTGACTCTTCCATATGAATTACAGTTTTCCTCTGACCTCAACTCTAGGCTTCCTGGGTGGCAAAGCTCTCCTCTGAAGATGGGGGAAGGTGAGCTTTATACTCTGGAGAAAGAGGGTCAAAAAAAATGGGGGGCTTCCACATCTGCTGGCAGCATAGAGGGAAAAGAAAGTAAAGAGCAGCTCAAGAAAAAGTCAGTAACAGCTATATATGCCTCCAGACATTTGTTTAACCATTTCATTTTGTGTTTTTCTTTTCTACATTGTGTTTTCTGTCTGCTAACTCCAATAATTCAATATAATTGTGTACCAAGTAGGGGCTCATCTTAACAGTTGGCTCAAATAGTGCTCAAATATCAACTTTTCTATTCTTTCATATAAATAGAATTGTGGCCAGATACCTGGCTGCCCAGCTAAAGGCTACACTTCCCCGCTTCCCTTGCAGCTAGGTCAGCAAATGAATATGCAGGTGAAGAAAGAAAAAAAGTGATGTGGCCCAATTCTAAATTCAAGCCTTTACATCTTTCCCAGTGGAGTTGGGGATCAAAATGAAGTTCTTTCTTTCACCTTCTCCTTCACCCTGCTGCCTGAAAGATGAACCTTAACTTGAACTGTACAGACAAGGGTAGTAGGCTAAGATGTTAAAAGCAAGCTAGAAGGAACTTTAGACTGTGACTCCACTGAGTTGCCCCATCATCCCCAGACTGATCACACAAACTGCAGCACAGGGAGCATTAAAAAAAAAACAAACATTGTTTTACTGATATGGATGGGTCTAGTCATCCTCATGCTTAAAGGCATCATTCTAAGACTAATAATCCAAGAGTTAGAAGTTAACTTCTGGGGCTGGAGCAATAGCATACTAGGTAAGTCATTTGCTTTGCATGCCACTGACCTGGGTTCAATTCCCAGCATCCCATATGGTCCCCCGAGTCTGCCAGGAGTGATTTCTGAGTGCAGAGCCAGGAATAATCCCTGACCACCATTGACTGTGGCCCCAAAACAAAACAAAACAAAAAGGGAAGTAAACTGCTTTGTTAAAACCACTATAAGTGGGAATCTGTCTCAGTTACAGTAACTGAATTATACTCAAATTAGCCCAATCATGCATGTAGGGGGGTAGGGGACTGTTAAGAAATAGGTCTGGTTACTGTCTTCAGAATGGTATTATGGGCAGAGTTAATTGCCTGTTGCAATTTAAAGATGGCAGACCCAGGAAAGGATGGTTGACTGATGCTGACAAGCAATCATTGGATGGTTCATAGGACCAATGAATATCCCCCAAAGAGTCTGAGTAATATTCTATAGAAAGAACCTAATAAAAGTTGGTCTTCTTGGGTGAAAGGAAAAAGTTGGTTATAGAGTCATGGGGTCCTCTCGTCCATCATTAAAGAGGAAATTTGGGGGGGGGTGGTGGCGGCAAGGATTATAAAAGGCACTTGGTGAATGTTAATTCCCTCCAATAGAGATACGGTTGGTCACCCACTTCCTATCACTCTCCTCCCCTTTCTAATAATCAGGGAGCCCCTGATTATTAGAGAGACTGGAGAAATTACAAGCTACTTTTCCAGGCCACCTCTGAACTTAGAGTTCAGAGAGAACTTGATACTGGCCAGTGAGCAGGAGGCAGAGCTGCTTAGGAGCTGCTCACTCTTGAGAGAGACATAGAGAAGAGACTGGCCTCTTGTCCTGTCATATCATAGAGGTGCTGGACTCCCCAAACCACCCCATTTTCAACTGCTTTGCTTATCTCATGCTTGGGTTTTGTAGGGAAAGCCACTTGGTGCTACATCTTTGTGACTTATAGTTGGAAGCACCCCATCTGTCTTCCATTTTGCCCTCTGGATTTCAACCTTCACTCCATACCTTTGTTCAATGGAGCCCCAATCACCTTAGAAGTTAAGTACTGGGGCTGGAGAGATAGCATGGAGGTAAGGCATTTGCCTTTCATGCAGAAGGTCATTGGTTTGAATCCCAGCATCCCATATGGTCCCCCGAGCCTGCCAGGAGCGATTACTGAGCGTAGAGTCAGGAGTAACCCCTGAGCACTGCTGGGTGTGACCCAAAAACAAAAACAAAAAACAACAACAACAACAAAAAAGAAGTTAAGTACTTCAGAAAACTACCAGTGTCGGCACAGCACCATGGCCCTTTAACAAGAATATCACTGGTCACCTCTTCTTTAATTCTGGAGCAAGAAATGCATCCGAGTGACTAAACTAAGGTTTATCTTTGAGCAAAACTCCCTTTGACCTGGCTGATCCTTTTGTAGAGATCTCCTACATGTCCTTTCTATGGCCTGTGAGGAGGCCTCATTGGCATGTACTGTGCCTGCTTACAGGGCTCTGGACAGGGCTACAAAAGGTGCTCACTGAATCTTTGTTGAATGTCTTTATGAAATAATGAATCATCAATACCCAATTTTTTCCACCTCCCTAACCAGGGCTCAGGGCCCTCCCCTCTTGCCCTGTGACATGACTCAGAACAAGCCAGTTCTTGTAGAATGGGCTCAGGAAGAAGCTAATCCAATTCTCATTTCCAAAGCTGCTTCTAATCCTTCTGCTTAAGTTACCTTTCATCCACCCACCAACCTCATCTAAGGTTCTGAGCCAGGGCTTCGCAAAGGAAAAAAGAAGAAAGGAGGAAGAAAAGTAAGCTCTCTTCTAAAATGATTTATTTCAAAAAACTTTGAAGAAAGCTGAGAGATAAGTGAGGGAGTCAAGTATTTGCATTACAATTGGCAGATCTGAGTTTGATTCTGGTACCACATGTGGTCCCCTGAGTACATCAGAAATGATTTCTGAGCACAGAGTCAGGAGTCAGCTCTGAGCACAGTGAAGAATGTGGCCCAAAACCCAAGAAAAGGAAAGAGAATCAAAAAGAAACTTTAAAGTGGGAGATAGAGAATGGGCTTCTATCTGTCTTCTCACAGGGTTATAAATTCTAGGAGAGGAAACTATTTTGTTCTTATTTATTCTCTGTCTAATCACAAAAGTAGTACATTTGATGAAAAAAATCTTGAAAAGTTCACATGAAAGGTGAGGTGTGACCACTGGGTACATCAAGATCATGTATGTTGGGGCTGGAGAGATAGCACAGTGGTAGGGCATTTGCCTTGCACGAAGCTGATTCAGATAGATGGTGGTTCGAATCCTGAAATCTCATATGGTCCCCCATGCCTGCCAGATAGACTTCTGAGTGCAGAGCCACAACTAACACCTGAGCGCCGCTGGGTGTGACCCAAACCCCCCCAAAAATGATCGTGTTTGTTAACACTATTATAACATGTGACATAAATGTAAGAACAATTTTTTTTATTTAAACACCTTTATTACATACATGATTGTGTTTGGGTTTCAGTCATGTAAAGAACACCACCCATCACCAGTGCAACATTCCCATCACCCAATGTCCCAAGTCTCCCTCATCCCCACCCGACCCCCGCCTGTACTCTAAACAGGCTCTTCATTTCCCTCATACATTCTCATAAAACAATTTCTTTTAAATTTTCTCTCGTTTACCTCTCTTTTTTGATCTTTGGGCTATGCCTGGCAGGGCTCAGGGGTTTCTCCTGGCTCTGTGCTCAGAAATCACTTCTGACAGGCTCGGGGGGGGGGGGGGGCGGGGGTCAGCTGCATGCAAGGCAAATGCCCTACTGCTGTGCTATATTCAAGCACAAACAAATTTTAAATGTAAGTATACATGAAAGAAAAACAAACTTGGGGTTGAAGCGATAGCACAGTGGGTAGAGCATTTGCCTTGTACGTGGCCTGTTAGAGTTCAATCCTTGGCATACCCATATGGTCCTCTGACTCTTTTAGAAGCAATTTTTGTTTTGTTTTGTTTTTTGGGCCACACCCGGTGACACTCAGAGGTTACTTCTGGCTATGCACTCAGAAATCGCTCCTGGCTTAGGGGACCATATGGGACTCCGGGGGATCAAACCGAGGTTCGTCCTAGGCTAGTTCAGGCAAGGCAGACACCTTACTGCTTGTGCAACTGCTCTTACCTTTCTTTCGGAGCAATTTGTAAGTGCAGAGCCAGATGTAACCCCTGAGAGCTACCGGGTGTGTCCCTAAAGCAAAACAAAAACAAAACAAAACAAAACAAAAAAAAAAAACAAAACCAAAACAGTCGAAACAAATCTTGAAAAGTGCACATACCAAAGGGGTGCCCTAGAGTTAACACCCACCCAACTATTTTAAAAGGCATAAAAAGGACACATATCTTTTCAACATTTTATGGGTGTTTTCTTTGACGGCTATAACTTTTGCTAAATACTTTCTTATACAGTGATGATCCCCCCCATGTTTTTTATCTTCTCTTTGTGAACTGCTCAATATGGAATTTGGTGTGAAAGAATCCCTCAGTTTAATACTTATGTTTGAACCAAGTCATGGGTCTTGTTGGAAATGTTCTTATGCCCCCATATATCTGATAGCACCACGTGGCTTTATATCTTGTTTGCGTAGGCACACTAACATGGGAAAATACTATACATACCAATAAGTTCTTATCTAATAGAAATGGGAACACACAAATCTTGTAGTGCAATGAGACCTTACACCCTGAACATTGACATAAAGACCTGGCACAGGCCTCAGAAGAATGGGCATTCTCCATTTACCCCTTGATCTACAGAAGACATTTACAAAACATCCAAGGTTGTATATAACATCACCCGGAGGCATTCCTGTACCAGGGACGACCCTACAGCTGCTCTGACATCGATCTACTCAAAAGAGACACTCCTTAACACTGAGAAGACAACAAGAACAATGACCTGCTTACTGGACAGGGCTTGCTGTATTGCCCCTTTATGGTGAGGTTTGTCTTAACATCACCTGGAAGCAATCCTCTACCACGGAAGACCCTACCACTGCTCAGACATCGTCCTGCTCAAAAGAGACTTCCCTTAACACTGAGAAGACTTAACAACAACGACCCGCTTACAGGACAGGGCTTCCTGCATTGCCCTTTCATGGTGAGGTGAAATGAGAAGGCACTCCACATCATGACTTCAATGTAGGACATGCAGATTCCAGAATCTTTAATACAGAAACATGAGACCAACAACAGAGACTGTGTGATAAGTGTGTTGGCGCTACGGACAATGTCTTGGAGCGAACGATAACTTTCCTGAGGCCTAGAGCCGGTCTTATGCCAGGAAACTTCAGGGGTAGGATCTCTTTGTATTTAGGCCAAGGTTATTCCTTTCCATGCCTCTCATATTTTGGTGGGCCTATGCAAACAACAATTGCCACTCTAACACCGTTTTTACTGTGCTCCTTTGACTCTAATCCTTAAAACGCACCCACTTAAAATTTGAGGTTAACTTAAGCTAATATGCATGTACATGGAAATGTAAAAAGTACTATGCCTCTAATGTTTAAGGAGTTACGTAAGTTTGATGGCTTTAGATTGCCTTGTGTGCTGTTAAGAAATATTATAATGTGCTACAATCTGGGGACTTGAGGGACAAAGTAATTGTACATGGATTCTGTTTTATTTATCTTAACTTTCTTTGGTGAAAGTTCAAAGTTAAGATATCAGCAAGGGGACTTCTTCTGAGAATTATGTTATGGCTGATTGTCCTTCCACTGTGACTTTACCTTGTCCTCTTTCTTTGCATCTTTTGTTCTCATAATTCAAAATAAAAAAATTATAAAAAAAAAAAAGAAAAGTGCACATAAAAGGCTAGGTGTGGTCACTGGGTACATAAGATCATGTATTAACACTATTATAAACACATTACAAAAATGATAATACAACAATTTTTTGTTTTGTTTTTGGGTCACACCCAGCAGTGCTCAGGGGTTACTCCTGGCTCTATGCTCAGAAATTATTCCTGGAAGGCTCGAGGGACCAAATGGGATGTCGGGATTCGAACCACCGTACTTCTGCATGCAAGGCAAACACCCTACCTCCATGCTATCTCTTCGGCCTCAATAATAAAACAATTTAAATGTAAGTATACATGAAAGAAAAACAGACTTGGGGTTGAAGCAATAGCATAGTGAGTAGAGCATTTGCCTTGCACTCGGCCTATCGAGGTTCTGTCCCTGAGATTCCCATATGGTCCACTGAACCTGCCATGAATGATTTCTGAGTGCGGAGTCAGGAAATAACCTATGAGCACCATGAGGTGTGGTCCAAAAATCAAGAAAACAAACCAAAAAAAAAGTCTTATTGGCCACATCTCTTGTGATGGTCGCTGCTAATATATAGCACAATTATTTCCACACTTGTTTGGTTTTTGGCTTTTGGTTTTGGGCCACACCTAGTAGTGCCCAGGCATCACTCATGACTCAGACATCACTCCGACATGATGTCCCACTACTCAAGGGATCACTGCTCAAGGGATCCTATGTAGTTCCAGGGATTTGAAATGAAGTTAGTAACATGCAAGTCAAGTGCCTTAACCCCTGTGCTATTCTCTCTTGATTTTGTTTTTGTTATGTTTTGTTTTTGTTTTTTGGGCCACACCCATTTGACACTCAGGGGTTACTCCTGGCTAAGCGCTCAGAAATCGTCCCTGGCTTGGGGGGACCATATGGGACGCCGGGGGATCGAACCTCGGTCCGTCCTACTCTAGCGCTTGCAAAGCAGACACCTTACCTCTAGCACCACCTTCCCGGCCCCATGTTTTGTTATTGTTCATTTCCTCTTCTTCCTCTTTCCACTCTATCTCTAGCCTCACCTTTACCTCAGCCTATCACTTGCTTTTTTCTGTTGGTCTCTGGGTTTTTCTCTCTTTCTCTGTCAAAGTTCTCACTCTTTAGCAGTGCCCCCACTGTAATCACCCCACCACAGCCTCTGCTCCCTCTCTCCAGAAGCTGGAATAGAAGTTCCCTCTCTGACCCTCCTTCCTGAAAAAGTCTCAGGCCTGTGCCTTCAGCTCCTGTCCTTTCTCTTTCTTCCACCTCTACTGTCACTGCTGGCTATTGAGCTTCCATTTAAGTTTAAAAGGACTTCAGCAGATGAGTGTTTCTTTACCCCACAGAGTAAGTTGAAGAGTAGATGAGTTCTGGCCTAACTATGGCCTGATCACTTCCCCTCTGTTCATCTTGGTGCCTAGAAATCTGGGGGGAAAGGGCTGAGAGCAGGACCAGGGTATGAGGAAGTGAGTGCCAGAAATGGAGAGAGGCCTGGAGTAAGGAAATAATTACTAGGAGGGGGAAAGTAAAGACTTGGAGTAATGGGCCTGGAGAGATAGCACAGCGGCGGCGTTTGCCTTGCAAGCAGTCGATCCAGGACCAAAGGTGGTTGGTTTGAATCCTGGTGTCCCATATGGTCCCCCATGCCTGCCAGGAGCTATTTCTGAGCAGCCAGCCAGGAGTAACCCCTGAGCACTGCTGGGTGTGGCCCAAAAACCAAAAAAAAAAAAAAAAAAAAAGACTTGGAGTAGGGGAGTGACTACCTGGAGTGGGGAAGGGAAGACCTGGAGTGAGGGAGTGAATGCCAGGAGTGAGAGAATGAGGGAGTGAGGTAGTGAAAGCCTAGAGTAAAAGACTGATGAGGGAGTAAAGACTTTGAGAGTCTAGAGAGAGGGTATGAATGCCTTTAGTGAGGGATTGAAAGGCCTAGAGCCTGGGAGTGAGTCCAGCCTTCAATCACTGACAAACAGACATTGTGGGAAGAAACACTTAACTATGGCTCCTCAGGTCAGGCAGTTCAAGGTGCCTATTGAATCTCCAGATGCCCCTAAAAGGAGTGGGACCTTATTTGTCACAGTGGCAACCTACTACTTCTTTTTTCATAGCCCTTTTTCTTTAGCCCTTTTTGTGAAGGGATACTTTAGAAGATCTCCCCTCAAAGTAGTGGGGTCCTTAACTCCCAAGGGCCCCAGGAGGAACTCCTGTCTAACACCAGGCTTCTGGATCTTCTTTTTGTCTGAAAGATTTCAGTCTCCAACCAACCACAGATCCATAGACCCATGGCATCTTCCCAAGAGCATGACCTCCAACTTCCAGTCCTCAAGATAGCAAGAAGATTGGGTCTCTGCCTAGAAACCATTGTTGAAAAATGAAAGGAAATGAGAGATCATGCTGGAATAAAATAAATATAATCTTCATGACACGTTTCTGCTCTATTATTGGATGATTTATATTATGCTTACCTTGAAATGCAAGCCATTTCAAGAAAATTTCTGGCAACTATATTCCCTTTACATAAGAGCTCTAAAGTATACCGATGGTCATGCAGCTTAAATCTCATCTCTCATGGAATGTTTACTACCAAATATATACATATATGTTAATGTCAGTAAGCACCAATCTTTTGAGAAGAAGAAAAATGTCTGAGGCCTCTTTCAGAAATAAAATATGATTTTAAGGGGCTGGAACAATAGCAGAGCAGTGGCCAATACAGGATAGACTGTGGTTCAAATCCCAGCATCTCATATGGTACCCCGAGCCTGTCAGAAGCGACTTCTAAGTACAGAGCCAGGAGTAACCTCTGAGTGCCACTGGGTGTGACACCCCAAAATAAAATAAAATAAAATAAAATACTTTACTTATGACCAGGAAAGTGGCCCTGTGGTAAAGCACACACTTTGCACATGAGTCAATTTCTGGTATTTCAAAGGAAAACAGAAACCAGAACAGGCTGATGCTGTGTGTTGGTTTCCATCAAGGAATTCCTGTTACTCCTTTGAATTGGGGGCTGAGTGAAGGAATGATAGAACACTCAGAGTGGTGCTAAGTCCAAAGTTACTCAACAACTAGGACCTGCTACCTCTCTCCAGGCTTTCTATGAAGTCATGTGAGCAGAATGACACTCCATTTCCTTCCTACCTTTCTCTTTCTCCTCGAATCAAGAGTCTAGAAGGGGGGTTGGGGCTGGGCGGTGGCGCTGGAGGTAAGGTGCCTGCCTTGCCTGCGCTAGCCTAGGACGGACCGCGGTTCGATCCCCCGGCGTCCCATATGGTCCCCCAAGAAGCCAGGAGCAACTTCTGAGCGCATAGCCAGGAGTAACCCCTGAGCGTCACAGGGTGTGGCCCAAAAACCAGAAAAAAAAAAAAGAGTCTAGAAGGGGGCTGGAGAGATAGCATGGAGGTAAGTCATTTGCTTTTCATGCAGAAGGTCAGTGGTTCAAATCCTGGCATCCCATGTGGTTCCCCCCACCCCCCAGCCTGCCAGGAGCGATTTCAGAGTTGTAGAGCCAGGAGTAACCCCTGAGCACTGCCAGGTGTGACCCAAACACCAAAAAAAAAAAAAAAGTCTGGAAGAATGGAGGATAGAGAATGTAGAAGGATGAAGGATGGAGAATAAAAGGGTGGAGGATGGAGGAGGTGGAAAAATGGAGGATGGGGATGGCAGATGTGAAAGGATAAAAATTGTAAATTGTAAGAAAGTTGTAAGATGTGGAAGGAAGGAAAATGAATGGAGGATGGAGGGTGGAGGATGGAGGATGGAGGATGGAAGGTAGAACATGAATGATGGAGGATGTGGAAGGATGGAGGATGAAGGGTGAAGGGTGAAAGGTGAAGGACGGAGGGTGGAAGATGGAGGATTGAGGATGCATGATGCAGGATGGAGGGTGGGACCAGAGCAATAGCACAGGTTCAATCGCAGAGTCAGAAGTAAACCCTGAGTGCGACCAGGTGTGGCCCAGAAGCTAATAATAATAATAATAATAATAATAATAATAATAATAATAATAATAATAATGACCTAGACTTAATAATTTCCACAAACTGACATACTCAACAAACCCACCATCAAGACAGGGAACTCCATCAGCTCCCCTAAAAGCACCCATTCCTTCAGGTTGCTCAGCATTCCAAGATCTAACCTCAGGTGTGGGTGTTGCCTGCTTTGGAAACTTCATGTAAGAGAAACCATGTGTGTTCTATATGCCCTTCTTTTTTTTAATTAAATTTATTTAAAGAAAATGCATCATATAGTTGACGTAACTGATCATAATACATTTGTTTCAAGATGACCAGAAGCAAAGTTATTAAAAGATAGAAAATAGAAAAAAAAACTGAAGAGAAAGGAAAGAAGAAAAAGCTCAGTAGCAAGTATATTTTGAAAATTATTGAATCACCAATGAACTCATTAAAGCACTAGCTGAAGGTTTAATAAGCTCTTCTTCTTTTGTTTTATTTTTTAAGGATAAGAGTTAGGATTGGAGAGATAGCAGGGAAGTAGGGCTTTTGATTGCATGCAGAAGGAAGGTGGTTTGAATCCCGGTATCCCATATGGTCCCTGAGCCTGTCAGGACCAATTTCTGAGTGTAGAGCCAGGAGTAACCCCTGAGCATGCCAGATGTGTCTCAAAAACAAAAAACAAACAAACAAACAAAAAAAAGGTTGAGTTAAAGAAATACAGTAAAAATTGTGTGAGAATGGTGCAAAATATGGGGGAAATGGAAAGGAAAAGCCTTGGCCTAAATACAAGGAGACCTTGCCTCTGAAGTTTTCTGGCATAAGACCAACTCTGGGCTCCAGGCATACTAGGTTGTCCAACCCCTGAGTCATTCTCTGTGGTGCCAATAAAATTTTTTCAAACAATCGCTGTTGTTGGTGTCAGGTTTCTGTAGTTAAAAATCCTGGTTTCTGTGCATATCCTACTTCAAAGTCAGGATGCTGTGGCGCGTCTTCTAGTTTTACCTCACCATTAGAGGGCAATGCGGAGAGCCCTGCCCAGAAAGCAGGTTGTTGCTGTTGCTAAGTTGTCTGGGTGTTAAGAGAACCCCTGGCATCAACTTATTTCAAAGAGGGTAATTTGGCCTTGTGGAGTCTGATATGGAGTCCCATATCAGGAAATGTTCATGAGTGGTGTATGCCCCTTCTTTTAAAATAAAAAAAAAATTGCTTGACTTTTGGGCCACATCTGGCTATTCTCAGGGGTTACTTCTGGTTCTTTGCTCAGGGATCACTTCTGGTGATCTGAAGGACCATATGAATGCTGGGAATTAAGCCTGTGTCAGCAAGGCAAGTCCCTACCTACTGCTCTATCCCTCTGACTCGTGTTTGGTCAGCAGAGTGCCTCAATGCTCCTCTTTGTGGATGGGTATTGACCCCTTGGTGCCACCAACAAGCTGCCAAAGAAAGGCAGAACTTTTTGGGGGGTGGCACGCCTGGCAGTGCTCGGGGGTTACTTCTAGTTCTGCACTCAGAAACTACTCCTGGAGGGGCCAGAGAGATAGCACAGCGGTTAGGGTGTTAGCTTTGCATGCAGCTGATCAGGGTTCTATCCCCAGCATCCCATATGGTCCTTCCCCTGAGCCTGTAATAAATGATTTCTGAGTGTACAGCCAGAATTAATCCCTGAATGTGCTGAGTGTGTCCCCAAAACCAAAACCAAAAACCAAAAACCACAAAACAAAATAAACAACAACAAAAAGAAATTATGCCTGGAGGTCTTGGGAGGGGGTGTATGGGATCTTGGGGATGAAATTTGGGTCTCTACCACTGTTCTGGCATTAACTTACTCCAAAGAGTGCTCTCAATACCCAGATGATTTAGCAACAACTTGCTTACAGGGCAGGTCTCTTCATCTAATGGTGAGGTGAAACTAGAGGATGCTCCACATCAGCCTGACTTCGATGAAGGAAATGCACAGAAGCCAGAATCTCTAAATACAGGAACCTGACACCAACAACAGCTAAAGTGTGAAAAAGTTTCACCGGGACCATGGAAATGACTCAGGGGTTGGACAGACTGGTATGCCTGGAGCCCAGAGTCAGTCTTATGCTAATAAACTTCAGGGGTGAGGCCTTCTTATAATCAGACCAAGGATTTTTTTTCTTGTTTTCCCCATACTTTGCTGGGCCTATGCAAACAACAGCGATTGCCACTTTCACACCTTTACTACTGTATATTTTTTAAACACTTATCCTTTTTTTTTTTTTTTGATTTTTGGGCCACACCCGGTAACGCTCAGGGGTCACTCCTGGCTATGTGCTCAGAAGTTGCTCCTGGCTTGGGGGACCATATGGGACACCGGGGGATCGAACCCAGGTCCATCCAAGGCTAGCGCAGGCAAGGCAGGCACCTTACCTTTAGTGCCACCGCCCGGCTCCCTAAACACATCCTTTAAGAAAGAAAAAAACAGCTTATTGAACTTAAAAAAAATAACTAGTAGAATGCCTGTCTGGAATACAGGCAGGGGATGGGAAGGAGGGAGGGGGGCATTGGGGGTGGAAATGTTGCACTGGTGAAGGGGGTGTTCTGTTTGTGACTGAAACCCAACCATAATCATGTTGTAATCATGGTGCTTAAATAAAAAACAACAACAACAACAACAACAACAAAAACAAACTTGGGTCTACTACATATCTATAGCTATGCTATCACTTCAGCCCCCAATATGGCAGAACTTTTAGACAAATGGCTTCACTTCTTGTTTCTGTCCCATGAGAATAATAGCAGCCATCTTGGAGTTGGGAGAAACTCGGGGAGCACTATGGGAAAGCTCGGTGCTATGTGTCCTCCTATCTCAATGGCCAACACTACCATTTTATAATTTTAATTACCCAGAAGAGAAATGCAGAATTCTACAATGACTACATGGTAGTCATTAGTATAAAAATACAATGATTTCAGCATTGCACTTCGACAAGTTGGGACAGATCATGGAGCCAGCTAGACATGCATCATCTTGACTTAGCCTATAAAGAAGTCAGTAGGAAAATGCCCATTTCACAGATGGAGCATCTGAGTCTCCCAGGGAGAAGTAACTCCCTCAGGGTTATGGAGTAAGGTGTGGGCAGCAAGCCTTCTCTGACCACAGTCCTTCTTTTCCTAGTTCTCATCTCCTGTAGGAACTAGCCCACCCTAGCATTACCCCATGAGGCTACCTCTCATCCCACGCATTGCTGATTTTGGAACTTACTGGAATGTTGTCAGTGCTGGTTTTCCCACTGAGTTGTGTGCACAGCTTATCCTCCTTGTGGTCTTTCTAAAATGTGGTTGGGGGATAGTTGGTGAGTGGTTCAGAGTCCGAAGCCAGATGCAAAGGGAGCCTGGGGTTCTGGATGGTTTCTAGCAATGAGGGTCTTTTCTTGAAGCGAGAGGTCAGCTGAGGTAAGACAATTCACCCACTGTACATCGCAAAAATTGGTTTTGGCCAATAGGAAAAGAAGAAACATTTGTGGCAACAGATGGACACTATAGACATGGTGAGAGAAATCTCCAGAAGCAGGTTTGGTTGGGAGGGAAACTGGATATCTGAAGGATCTTGGCTACATAAACTGGCCAGTGAAGTTCTCTTCATCTTTCATGATACATCCCTTTAGATCTTTGGCTACAAGAAAAAGCTACTGAAACTAGAGTCAGTGGTAAGGGATTTGGTTGTTCTGACAGCTCCAAGCTTGGTTGACTCAGGGGTTCAAGAATGTAATGGAGAACCCAGTTGTCTCTTTTTCTCCTCTGCCATTCACATGTGGGCTTCATTTGAAAGCTGGTTTCCTCTGTGGCTTCAGACTGGCTGCCAATAGAAATCACACTATAAAATTGCTGCCATCCGGTGGGTGAAGGGAGAGAGAGAGAGTGGTTTGCCCAGAACTCTTAAAAAGTGAGCAAGTTTTGCTGCCAAAAACCTACAGAGACTATCTTGCTGTGTCATTGGCCAAATGAAACCAATCACCAGTAAAAAGCACAGACATACATAGACTCCAGAGGACATTTGACAATGTTGGTAGGTATTTTGGGCTATAGCAATGAGGAAGGTATGGAGTCATCAAGAGTGGCATGTCAGGCATGCAGCACAATATCCTATCATGCCCAGAACTACTTTATACTCCAGAAAATGACCTATTTCCAAGTCAAGACACTTTGGTTTAAACTTCAGGTTGATCAGACCTTCCTTAGCATTTACGAGATGTTAGGGAGTCACTCAGAGTGCTCTTAGCAAACTTTACTTTCCCCAGATTCCTCTGGAGATTCGAATTTCCAAGTTTGTTTGACTTGGCCTGTCTCTCTTGCCCACTCATAGGCTGAAGAGAATTTAAAGCACCATGGTTGACCAGGAGTACCCCCCACAGAGAGATTGGATGCTGCTGAGTGGGAAAGATGTGAACACAAGCTGAGCCTAACAAACCCACCTCAGTTTCTCAAAAAAATTAACTCTTATGGCAACACATTTTATGTCCTAACTGCAACTCCCAAAAATGTGATAAGTTTTGTCAATACTATTCCAGAATGATAGAGGGAAGTGGAAAGCATCTGAGGTTGATGTGAAGGAATCATAGAAAGAGGAAGGATAGCTTGACTACAAACATGGCTGTTAGGTCAGGTTTTGGTTCAGTAGCAGAGTATTTGCCTTGGGGGAGGACCTGGGTTCTTCCCTAGCATCATCACCCTGAAAAGATGGTTGTTATCAATCTCTTCTTGTCCTTGAGAGAAGGGTCTCCTTCACTCCTTTGCATCTAGAATTGTCTTAATCTTGTATCTCTTTTGACAATAGAGCATGATGAAAGTGATGCTGGGTCTATTCCGAGCCTCCTGCCTCATGTAGCTCTAAGCCAACTTGGAAGAAATTCAGACATCTACACTGGTAGCTCATGAGAAGCCCTTTTGGATGTTTAGTTCAAGTCAAGATGGTATCAACCCCAGGAGTTATGACCTAAAAACTGCTTGTGAATCAGAAGGCAAAAAAATCTTGGCCTCTTGGACCAGAGAGAGCACAGTAGGAAGGGTGCTTACTTAGCATGTGGCTCATCTGGGTTTGATTCTCAATGTCCTATATTGTTCCCTGGGTGCAGAGCCAGGAGTAACCCCTGAGTGTCATTGGGTGTGGCCCCAAAGAAAAGCAAAAACAGAACATCTTCTGAGTCACCCCACAGAGCTGTGATTTGTGTAGCATATTTAAATTTTAATTGTTAAAAATGTCCTAATTGTTGTAACTTTAGCAAATTCTTTTATAACCAATGTTTTGGGGTTTTGGGGGGTTTTTCCCTTTGGTTTTTGGTTTTGGGGCCACACCCAGTGGTGCTCAGAGGTTACTCGGGGCTCTGTACTCAGAAATCACTCCTGGCAGGTTGGGGGAACCGTACGGATGCCGAGAATCAAACCTGATTGGGCACATGCAAGGTAAACACCCTACTCACTGTGCTATATGGTTTTCAATTACTAGCCAGGGAACAGTATAACTATGTCATATATCATTAAGGTATTTCTGTTTTCTGATTTACTATTATCAGGAAGGGCAGTGTTGATAATTGAACCCAGAGTGAGTGACATACAAGAAAGGCTCTGTTGCTGAGACACAACCCTGACCTTATTCATATTTTTATTAAAAAGTATTATTGTTAGACTGGATAGACAGCATAGGGCTTCATCACTTGCCTTAAATGCAGATGATCCTGCTTTTATCCTCAGCATTACAGTTCTCTGAGTAAAAGTACCCCAAGCATAGAGCCAGGAAGCAGTCAATAAGCACTACTGGGTGTGACCCCCCCAATTTATTACTTTTTAAATTATTTAAAAAGTAATTTTAAAGTGCTATAGAAATGGAGGGAAAATACTATTTGCTTTTTTCTATTGTATTTTTTTGGTCAACCTGGTTGTGCTCAGGACTTACTTCTGGCTCTGTGCTTAGAAATCACTCTTGGCAGGCTCAGGACACTGTATGGGATGTCGGAGATCAAATATGGGTCAGCCCTGCGGAGGAGGCAAACTCCCTACCAGCTGTATTATAGTTCTGGCCACACTTACATAGATTCAACATCAATCACAATCAACTTTTGTTTGTTTTGGTGCTACACCTAGTGACACTTACTCTTAGCTCTATGCTCAATGATCACTCCTGGTGTGGCTCTTGGAACCGTATGGGGTAAATCGGACCAAATCTGAGTCAGTCACAAGCAAGACAAGCACCCTACCTGCTGTACAATCTTTCTAGCCCACAATTGTTTTTTTTTTTTCTTTCTGTTGTTTGTTTTTGGGCCACACCCAAGGGTTACTCCTGGTTCTGCACTCAGAAATTACTCTTGGCATGCACAGGGGATCATATGGGATGCCAGGGATGGAATCTGGGTTGGCTGCATGCAAAGCAAATGCCCTCACACTGTGCGATAGCTTTGGCCCCCACAATTAGCTTTTGAAATATATTCACCCTTCTTTCCTGTGTAAGCTTTCCACAGAAACACAGAAAGTGGAATTTCTTCACCATTCTATCATCATCATTGTTCCACAAGCCATAGCTTTCAGAACCAGAAAAATTCACTAGTAGTGCAATAAATAGCTACTTAACGATGGGTAAAATAAAGAGCTATCCCCCAAGACATGCCCTGAACCGTATGTTACCATGTGTCAAATGGGGATTGGCAGGTAGGAAACAGTGGGGTTTTGAGGTGGGGAGGTTATCCTGTACTATACTGGTGGATAGTCAGGTGATGATGGGAATGCAAGAACATCAGAGGGAAGATGGCAGAATTCACATCATGGTAGAGTCATGCATAAGAACGTGGCTCTGCCAATGTCTGGCAGTTGCGCCAGAAACTCCAACTTGATTATTTTTGCTTGGCAAGGAAGGCATTACCCCCATAAAATTCAAGGGCTACTTGCAGCTTGTGGCTTGGGGGATTGTGTATTGCTGGGGATCAAACTTTATTGGCAGATCTTGCACTCTGAGCCTCTCCATGACCAAGACCCAGCATTTGCTTTCTGATATCCTGTACTTAAGAAAAAATGGTTTGTTCCTTTATTTGTATCATACCTACTGATGCTCAGTTTTACTCCTAGTTCTGCACTCTGAATTTACTCTTGATGGTACTCAGGGGACCATATGGGATGCAGAGAATTCAACCTGGATACAAGGTAAACTCCTTATTTGCTGAAGTATGGCTCTGATCACTCAGTGATAATTCTTGGCTCTGCATTCAGGAATCACTCCTGGTGGTGCTTGGGGACTATATGAGTACAAAGCAAGCACCCTACCCACTGTACCACGGTCCCCAGATTGGTTATAGCTGATAAAGCTGCTGCCTTTTAAGCTATTACTTTTTTTTTTATTTGTTTGGGGGCCACACCTGGCAGCACTCAGGGGTTACTCCTGGCACTATGCATAGGAATCACTCCTGGCAGGCTCAAGGGACCATATGGGATACTGGGTATAGAACCCTGGTAGGTTACGTGCAAGGCAAGTGTCCTATCTGCTATGCTATCACTCTTGCCCCCTTAAGCCACTACATTTGTAAGAATCTGACAACCCTAGGAAATGATAAATGTCTTTATTGAGCAATTTACAAGATCTCTTTTTAAATTCTCATAACAGGGGCTGGAGAGATAGCACAGGCATTGCCTTAGACTCATCAGGCCAGTGGTTCAAATCCCGGCATCTCATATGGCCCCCCGAGCCTGCCAGGAGTAATTTCTGAGCATAGAGCCAGGAGTAGCCCCTGAGTGCTGCTGGGTGTGACCCAAAACCAAAACCAAAACCAAAAACAAAAAGAAAAAAAAAAAAGAAGACTAAATTCTCATAACAACCCTCTAAGTCAAGGACTATAACTGCTTCCAATTAGAATGAGGAAGTTGGTACCCAGAGGGGTGAAGGAACTTCCTTCGGGCACACAGTCATAAAAGGCAAAGCCAAGGGCCGGAGCAACAGTGGTAAGGTGTTTGCCTTGCACATGGCTAACCTAGGATGAACCGTTATTTAATCCCCCGGTGTCCTATATGGTCCCCCAAGCCAGGAGCAGTTTCTGAGCGCATAACCAGAAGTAACCCCTGAGCATCACCGGGTGTGGCCCAAAACAAAACAAAACAAACAAAAGGGACAAACCAGGGCCCAAGGGTGGCCATGGTACACAACTTGTGCCAGCATGTGACTTGTTTGCACTAGTGTAAATACATACGAACATTGGTCTCGGGCTCTGCCACCTTGCTGCCCATTATTTTACAGCCTGTTCCTGAATTGACACTGTGAGTTCTGTGGAAGTCCCCTGCAGCCATCAGATGAAAACCACAGCCTGGAAATTGCCAGAGTTATTGACCTCTTAGTCCTTATTGTTTATGGGATAATTGGAAAGGATAAAATCCTGATTCACTTTGGGGTTTGGAAGGGACAACTAATTTCCCAGAAATTATCTAAATCTAAATCTCTCTGTGTCATCCCTTTGGAGACTTGCTAAGAGTAGACATTTAAACAATATTTAAACAGCTGTACTCCTATCTCTCTATGCCGCAAATACTCTTGCTCTATTGCTGCTCTCCCTCCAGCCTTCTCTTCCCTAGATTCTCTATCGCCTGACAGAAACACCATGGGAAAAAGCTTTTGTGTCTTTCTAGTTCCTTATTGCATATAGTAACTGTGCTGAAAGATAGGAAAAAAATAAAAACCATCTTTTATCAAGCACCTTTTAAATTTTGAGGACAGCAGGAGATATCTCTTGATGATTTGCTGAACACTTGGGGGAAATTAAATGTATGTGAAGGTGGGAGAGAGGGCAGGAGTTAAGGATTGCACACGGCTTAACCGGGTTTGATTCCCTGGCACCTGACCACTGTTGGAAGTGACCTCTGAGCACAAAACCAGAACTCAGCCCTAACTAAACACCAGTGAGTATGAATCAAACATCATCACTCACTTAAAAATGTTTGTAAATGAGACAGAGAAGGGGAAAGGAGAGAGGGAGACTGAAAGAGGGAGATGGGAGTCTTGAGTTAATTACAGCTGAATGTCTAGTAGAGCCACTCAGTTGCCAAGTAAATAAGAGCAAATGCACCCCCCACTACTTGAACCCCAGTTTGCTCAGCTGTATGATGGGAATTAACAGGTACAAGAGTAAATGCACTCATAGATGTCAAGTTCTTGGCAGATTCTGTGCCTTTCTCTCTCTGTGATCTTCCTCATGGGTTTCCTGGAAATATTCGTACCCACTGCTGTGCTTGCAGCCTAGTTCTGTCAGCATCTTATCTCACTCTAGGGCAGGATGCTTGCTGTACCCAGCATAACATCAGCCACTGGGAGAATTTGGAAGCTATTCTAGATTATCTCTTAGGGACCTCCACTGGGCTGGAGCTCCAATTCCCTCCAAGTTCCAGGTAAGCAGCTCCTTACACATCTATTTTTTGTTCATTTGTTTGTTTTGTTTTTGGATACACTCAGCAATCCTGGGGGGTAACTTTCCTAGCTCTGCACTCAGAAATCACTCTTGGTGACGCTCAGGGACCCATACTGGTGCCTGGGATGGAACTCGGGTCAACTGCCTGAGAGGCAAATGCCCTCCCCGCTGTGCTATTTATTACTCTGGTCCCCCTTACACACCCTTTTTTGACTTCCCTTCAGTACCTGCCCTTCCCACTCTCTTGATTCTCCTGGAGTTTCTCCCAATGGCGGTCTGTGTCTTTTACTTATTTTATTATTTGGGGGGTGGGGTTGGCCACACGCTGTGGTGCTCAGAGGTTACTCCTGGTTCTATGCTCAGAAATTGCTCCTGGCAGGCTCAGGGACCATATGCGATGCCAGGGATTGAACCTGGGTCTGTTCTGGAACTGCAGCATGGCATGCAAGGCAAATCCCCTACTATTGCACCAGCCCTGGTCTGTGTTTTTCAGATCTGACCACTCTCCCCACTTCTAGTATCTTCTGCATCTCTCTCCCTTTCTCTCTCCTCTCTCTGTGTCTCTCCTCTCTGTCTCCTCTCTCTGTCTCTCTCTTCTATTTCTCTCTGTGTCTCTCCTCTCTGTCTCTCTCTTCTATTTCTCTTTCACTATCTCTCTCTCTCTCTCTTTTGACTTTTGGTCACACCTGGTGGTACTCAGGGGTTACTCCTGGCTCTGTGCTCAAAAATCACTCCTGGCAGGCTCAGGGGATTCACTATGGGATGTGGGGGATTGAACCTGGGTAGGCCATTTGCAAGGCAAAGGGTTTACCGGCTGTACCATCACTCGGACTCCTAAGAACTGCATCTCTTTTGCATTGATTTCCTCCTTGGCTCTTCTGGTCAGGCAGGGAGATTGGGGTGTGTGTGTTTCCTCCTTCCCCGAAGGAGCCGTTGAGCAATGTAGGGAAATAGGCAAAGGTGAATCCCCCCCAGCTTCCCAGCCCCTTCGATAGGAAGAGCTGGCGCTAGTGGGGTTAAATTCCTGTGTCCTTGGTACTATTTTTGTTTGTTTGTTTGTTTTTGTTTTTAACTTGCTTCCTTCTAGTTGTTCACCCTTTCCAGGCTCACTTTTTGTTTCCCTCTTGATGATTTCTTTACCTTCCAAATAAACTATCTGTCTTTCAATCTTTGGTTACTGGTCTGCTTCTGGGGAAACCCAAGCTAAGATACAAAGTCTGCTATTGGGGATTTCCAAAACAGAATGATCAATTATTCAGTGCAAACAGTCTTGCTTTCAATTTCCCTCAAAGAGCAGGGTGGAGCTTTCAGCTCTTAAGTTGACTAGTGCTCCCATAATAAGCCAGAGTGGAAGAAGAGTTTCTGTTTTCGGGGCCCTCCTCTTTCTCCTTGCAGTGAGAAGCTTCAGACCCCCCTCTTCGGAACATCATCGTCCACTCTATTTCACATGAGCCCTTTGCTGAATTTCACAGAAAGTTCCTGAAATAGAAGTTGTTCTTGTCCATAGCTCTGGAGAGATTCCTTGGATCTCCAGCTGGGGGCGTCTCTTGCTGTGATTTAAAGTTCGCCACTTTCCTGGGCTGGTTTCCCTTGTTGAACTTTGGCAGGGAAGAGTCAATGCCGCCATTAGCCTAAAAGGAATTTGATTGGGACCTACAGTAACTTCACCCCAGGACCTACTTGATCATTTTCTCAGATTTCTTTGTCTTCATACCGCTGGGTTTCAAGACTGTTGAATTGAGGTTCTCCTGCATCTAGGACAATCTCTTCTGAACCAAGTACTCGGCACTTCCCTTAGACACACCCTTTCTGGGAATTCTGTGTTCTTGTGAGGTCGACAAAGGACTTGATGCCAGCCAATCAGAAAGCCTGGCGTGTAGAGGTCACAGTGATTGCTTCTGGGATGATGCAGAGAGAAGAAATGCTCTCACCAGACCCGTCTGAATTAATGTGGTGCCGGATGGTGTTTGGGAGGTTGACTTTATTTATTTTGTGTTTTTTGTTTTCACTTGGGGGGCATACCCTGCAATGCACAGGAGTGATGATGATGCTCTGGAATCACTCTTGTCAGTACTTGGGGAGCAATCTTTGGGGCTGGATATCAAACCAGGGGTGACCGGATGCAAGGCAAGACAAGCACCCTCAGTTTTGTGCTGTTCCTCTGTCCTGTTTTTGGTTTAGTTGGTTTGTTATTTATATTTGTTTTGGGGCCATACCTGTGTGTGCTCAGGACCTGGATAGTCTGTGTGCAAGGCAAGTGGCATCCTGGATGTACTATGCTCAGGCCCCTGTTGGTTTATTTTTTATATTGAACACTGCTCCTTGCTATTATGCAGAAGCTTTTGTAGAGCAGATTCCTCAGTAGTTTGTAGCTTCACTCACTTTTCACTTATTTCTAAAATTTCAACCCTAAGAGTTCCCAAAATGGAGTAAATATCAGATTGAAATTTTGTTTTGGTCAGGAGATCTTATCACCCACAGTAGTAAAACAAAAACAAAAACAAAACAAAACAAAAAAAAAAAACCTTTAAAAAGTGATTGGAGTGATAGCACAGCGGGAAGGGTGTTTGCCTTGCACTCAGCCAACCTGGGTTTAATCCTGGCATCCTATTTGGTCCTCTGAGTTCTCCCATGAATAAATCCTGAGCACAGAGCCAGAAGTAACCCCCAAGCATTGCCAGGTATGGACCAAAACAAAAACAAAAATTCTAAAAATAAAAACTGACTTGAACAAAATAAGTTTGGTCTTACTCACAAAAGACTCATGCTGTGAACCATAGTGCCCCACCATTTCTGGGATTTAGACCCAGAATTTCTTGTCAGCCTTCGCAATACTCAGTGTGACTCCCAGATGTTGTCTAAAGGGGCTGCTTTGTGCCTGCCATCACATCAATATTCTTTCTTGCCATGGGAAGTGTGGATGTGGTGGGGGCAGGCACTATGGTTCTTTCTGAATATTCAGGCTGGATGTTGGTTGTCACAGAAGGCTGCAAATTCTTTTTGGCTTTCTGGCTTCTAGTTGGGTCTGAGATCCTGTCAGCAGACTGGAAGGAAGCAGGGAACAGAGCAGGTGTACTGGTTCCCATGGCCACTGTGTCCCTGAAACAGGTTCTTGTTCCTGCCAAAAAGGCCCTTCTTGCCTTAATCCCTAAAATAAACAAGTCAAGTCCAGACAAGTAGACTAGGTATCTGTTATTTGAACCCAGGTCGTGTGTCTCCATGACTGTTCTTGCACCCCCAAGTCCAGCATTTCTTTGCAAAGAAAGGAACTATAGGTGACTGTCCCCAGGTCATTGCTGAACTCAAAGGCATCTGTCTCTGCCTCCTCAATAAGAGGTTACTGGACCTAGCACAGGAGCCCTCAGACCTACAGGGGCTAAGGAGAAAGAACACACAGAAGGGGTCATGGCCAGATAAGAAATATGGTTCCTTCTCTGTTGCTTCTCTTCACATATTTTTGAAAAGTCACTTGCAGGGGTCAGAATGGTGGCACAAGCAAGCAGTTGTGTGTTTGCCTTGCAAGCGCTGACCTAGGACAGATTGCGATTTGATCCCCCAGAGTCTCATATGGTCCCCCAAGCCAGGAGTGATTCCTGAGCGCATAGCCAAGAGTAACTCCTGAGTGTCACCGGGTGTGGCCAAATAAACAAAACAAAACAAAACAAAAAGTCACTCGCAGAGTTGCTGAGTCTTACTCCTGGTTTAGTGCTCACTTCTGATGGACTCAGAACCCAATGTGGTGCCAAGGATGGAACCAGAATTGGCCAGGTGCAAGATAGCCCCTTTCCCTCATCTCTCTCTCTCTCTGGCTCACTACTTTCTTGAAACAGGAGACGCCTTAATTTCTTTTCCCTTTCCCTGCTGGGTAGAGAATAAGGAAAAGACAGAAATTAGTAAGAAATTGCACTGCTACCATCTTCACAGCAGAGAAACAGCCAGGTTCCTCCACCAAGCTCCAAAAGAAAAAATTATATTGCATTTCCCAGATAGCCCTCTCCTGCCTGATCTCTCTGTGGCCTTCTCAGAAAGGAGGTGGGGGGTAGAGTCCCCTTTCTGCATAAAACTACAGCAGCCCAACAGATCTGAGGATCTTCCATCTTCAGACAAAAATAGCCCTGCTCCACAACTTAACTTTATCAAACTTCCAAGTCACCTAATTGGCTTCAGCTATATAAATCTTGGACCCCTCAATATTTTATAGTAGTGTCAGCCCAGTAGTGTCATAGGAAATGTGATGGGAAAGTATTATGGTAATACCAAGCTCATTGAGCCTAAACAGTAACACAGAAGGCTCAAGTAGCACCAACCACAGCCCAGGAAATCCTTAGATACTGACTTTTGTAACACCATGAAGGGATATAGCAATCATTTCAAATTGACCCTTTCAATCTAAATTTTGATCATTCCATTTGTCTTTGTGTTGTAACAAGCATTAGGAAGTCAATTTGTTTGTGCCTGGACTAGAGAGATAGTACGGTGGGTAGGGTTCTTGCCTGTATGCACAAACTCATATGGTCTCCGTGCACCATTTTATATGGTCCCCTGTGCAATGCCAAGAGTGATTTCTGAATTAAGAGTCAGGAGTAACCCCTGAGAATCACTGGGTATGATTCAAAAAAAAAAATTGTTCGTACCTGCTTGAAGGCAAGTTAGGGTGGTGGGTGGGAAATTGGGGACACTAGTGAAGGTAAGGTCACACTGGTGGTGGTGGGATTGATGTTTGAATTTTTTTTTGTTTTTTGTTTTTGGGCCACACTGGTGTTGCTCAGGGGTTACTCCTGGCTGTCTGCTCAGAAATAGCTCCTGGCAGGCACGGGGGACCCTATGGGACACCGGGATTCGAACCAACCACCTTTGGTCCTGGATCGGCTGCTTGCAAGGCAAGTGCCGCTGTGCTATCTCTCTGGGCCCGATGTTTGAATATTTAATGCTTAAAGTGACTGTATTATGAAACTTGGTAAATCATGGTGTTATAATAAAAATTAGGGGAAAAAAAAACCAAGTTCTGAGCAGTGGAAAACAAAAAGAAATTACTAAGAAATTGCACTTGGCTGAAGACATCTTAGTGGCTTAAGCAAATATTTATTTATTTGAGTCAATCTCTCTACTTATAAATGTTGTAGAGATGTGCTCAATCATCATTTTTGCATGGGAACTAAGCAAAACCCTTCTCTATTCTCTGAAATAGTTATGGAGCACAGATTGGGGGTTGCCAGAGGCTGAGGAGGAAGTGGGAAGGAAAATGGGTAAAGGAGTCACAAGGTAGAAAGTTCCAGAATGAAACGATGAATCACTGGAATAGCATTACAGCAGGGGAATCTGGCTCATGAGATTGGTGGCATATGTGGAAGTGGCTAAATGGGACCATCAAAGCCTTCCTCATGACAAAAGTTCCCTTCTTATCTGTAGAGAAAAAGGGAGTATATGTGCTGACAGAATTTGGCCAGGTCTAGCTCTGGGAGCATGTCATGATATATACCAGGACTGAATCATTATGTTGTACACTTGAAACAGATAGAATATTCTATGTCAATTAAACCTCAATTAAAGTAAAAATAAAACAGGCTGGAAGTCAGCATAATCAGGGACAAGTGAGGTGGTTCCTGATGTGGTCTGAGAATATTACATTTTCTTCTGTTTTCTTCACAAGAAATTTTATGTTTTATTTCCATATATAGGGGCCCTGAACCCCTCCAAGAGAGATCCCTGAGTATTAACCCAGGAATAAGCTCTGAGCACTGTTGCCCCAAGACAGAAGAAAGAAAGAAAGAAAGAAAGGGGCCGGGCGGTGGCGCTAAAGGTAAGGTGCATGCCTTGCCTGCGCTAGCCTTGGAGGGACCAAGGTTCGATCCCCCGGTGTCCCATATGGTCCCCCAAGCCAGGAGCAACTTCTGAGCACATAGCCAGGAGTAACCCCTGAGCGTTACCGGGTGTGGCCCCCCCAAAAAAAACAAAAAAAAGAAAGAAAGAAAGAAAGAAGGAAGGAAGGAAGGAAGGAAGGAAGGAAGGAAGGAAGGAAGGAAGGAAGGAAGGAAGGAAGGAAGGGGGGGCCGGGCGGTGGCGCTGGAGGTAAGGTGCCTGCCTTGCCTGCGCTAGCCTAGGACGGACCGCGGTTCGATCCCCCGGTGTCCCATATGGTCCCCCAAGAAGCCAGGAGCAACTTCTGAGCGCATAGCCAGGAGTAACCCCTGAGCGGCACAGGGTGTGGCCCAAAAACCAAAAAAAAAAAAAAAAAAAAAAAGTAATAAAGGAAGGAAGGATGGGGGGGGGGTGGGAGGGAGGCAGGAAGGGGGAAGGGGGGGGGGGAGGGGGGGTGGAAGGAAGGAAGGAAGGAAGGAAGGAAGGAAGGAAGGAGGAAGGAAGGAAGGAAGGAAGGAAGGAAGGAAGGAAGGAAGGAAGAAGGAAGGAAGGAAGGAAGGAAGGAAGGAAGAAAGAAAGAAAGAAAGAAAGAAAGAAAGAAAGAAAGAAAGAAAGAAAGAAAGAAAGAAAGAAAGAAAGAAAGAAAGAAAGAAAGAAAGAAAGACCATATGGGATGCCGGTATTCAAACCATTGTTCATCCTGGGTTAGGTGTGTGCAAGGCAAATGCCCTACCACTGTTCTATCTCTCCAGCCCCGTCTCTCTCACTTTCTCCCTTCCCCTCTTCTTCCCCTTACTCAGAATATCTAAATAAAACCCATTTTTTACTTAAAAAATAAAAAAAGAAGAAAGAAAGAAAGAAAGAAAGAAAGAGGAAGGAAGGAAGAAAGAAAGAAATGAAACAATGAAAGAAGAAAGAAAAAGAGAAAGAATGAGAAGAAAGAACTAGAAAGAGAACGAGAAAAAGGAAGAAAGAAGGTAGGAAGGAAGGAAGAAATTTTACTTTAAAAGTGTTCTCTTAAACTTCAAGTATGTCCATAACACATCACAAATAGGGGTCAGTGCGATAGCACAGTGGTCCTATATGGTCCCCCAAGCCTGCCAGGAGTGATATATGAGCGGGAAGTTAGGAGTAACCCCTGAGCACCATCAGGTGTGGCCCCAACCTCCTCTAAAAAACAACAAAGATTACAATTAAACATTGAAGCAGCAGGCATGTCGACAGAATGTTCACTTAACCCACTGAAACATCTCAAATCCACCCTTGACTGAACTATAAAACAACTTTTATTTGCTGTCACCTTTCTTTTGAGGAAGAATACCCCTAGTGGTACTTGGATACCACACTTGATCTTAGCCAAAAGGCCGAGAAGCGATCCCTAGTGGTACTTGAAGGTGTTACTCCCTGCTCAATATTCAAGAGTTGCTCAGACTGGGGTCAGTTGTGTACAAGCAAACTCTTTTTTTTTTTTTTTACAAGCAAACTCTTAAGCCCTGTACTATCTCTCCTGCTTCCTTTTATTTTTAACTTTATTTATTTATTTGTTTGTTTATTTTTTGGCCACACCCAGTGGTACTCGGGGATTACTCCTGGCTTTGAGCTCAGAAATCACTCCTGGCAAGCTCTGGGGACCATATGGGATGCCAGGGATTGAACCATGGTCTGTCCTGATTCAGCTGTGTGCAAGTCAAAGGCCCTACCACTATATTGCTATGGCCCCTCTCCTGTTTTCATTTTACTCTCTCCCCTCCCCCTAATCTATCCATCCATCCATCCATCTATCCATCCATCCATATATGCCATACCTGGTAGTGCTCAGATCTTACTCCTGGCTCTGCACTAAGGAATTACTTTAGGCAGTACTTAGGGAACCATATGGGATGCCAGGGATGGAACTAAGTTTGACTATATGCAAGGCTAGTGCCCTCTCTGCTGTACTCTCTCTCTAGCCTCCATATTTTTTGTTTGTTTGGGGCCACACCTTTTTGGCCATTCCTTTTGGTGTTCAAGGCTTATAACTTTGCACTCAGACTCAGGTAATATTTCTGGTGGGCTTGGGGGACCATATGGGATACCAGGGATCTAAATCATGTCATCTACAAACAAAGCAAGAGCCAAACCCTCTGTACTATCATTCTAGCTTCCAAATATCCTCTTTGATAACTGTGTCTCCCTCATGTGCACCTACCCTAGAATGGAAAAGGTAGAGAAACGTTCTGCTTTCTCCTGTCTCTTCCTGCTGCCTTCATCTGTGTTCAACTTGAACACATCCTTGCCACATTTCCATCAGATTTCAGTGGCCTTTAAAGAAAGATCGCCACTTCCATTTGGATAAAATTCTTTGGAGAGAACTTGATTTTCAAAGTAAGAGTTCTCATCCAAATATAAACCTGTTCTGAGGCCAGAGCGATAGTTAGGGTGTTTGCTTTTCACGCGACCAGCCTGGGTTCAATCCCTGGTATTCCATATGATCCTCTGAGTCCCTCCAGGAGTGATTCCTCAATGCAGAGCCAGGAGTCATTTCTGAGCACTGATGGGTATTACACAAGAATCAAAAAATTAAAATAAAAAATAAACACAAAAATCTATTCTGCCACCTGATTTCATAGCTTCTAATCCTGCCTCCTCAACTCTTGTTGAACAAGGCACGACAGACACTTAGCTGTCTCTACGTCCCTACTCCTAAATGTGGGAATCGGGTGATCAGTTCCAAGCAACTGTAGTCTGTGAGCCTTCTGTTCTACTTCCCAAATCTCCTGCCTGGTCAATTCCTTCTGTCTGTCTCTCCCATTCTACACTGCAGCAGAATGTTCAGTTACTTCTCACTGCTCTTTCCCTCCTTTGCAAACTCAGAGTTTCAAATCTTCTCCATTAGAGGCACAGTGGGCAATCTTGGTTTCTTTTTTTTTTTTTTTTTTTTTGGTTTTTGGGCCACACCCGGTGACGCTCAGGGGTTACTCCTGGCTATGCGCTCAGAAGTCGCTCCTGGCTTGGGGGACCATATGGGACGCCGGGGATCGAACCGCGGTCCGTCCTAGGCTAGCGCAGGCAAGGCAGGCACCTTACCTCCAGCGCCACCGCCCGGCCCCGCAATCTTGGTTTCTTGGTCTGAGGTCGGAGAGAGGCTGGCAAGTCTCAGGTCCAGGTCCAGGAGGCGGGAGCGGCAGGACTGAAAGGAGCCAGGACCCCGTAATGCCTGCTTTGAACCCTGGTCATTGTGTTTGGACTGCAGAGAGGGACGAGTCACACAGTCCCCATCAACGTTTACGCACAAGAATTGTTCCCTCTCCCAACAGTTCTCTGGGGCATCCCTGACTCTGCAGCCCTGACTATGCCCACTAGAGGGCAGTGGTGCTCCCTCCCAGTGGTGACCCAACGTCTCTGGGGGACAAAATCACTTTTGACGGAGAACACTGGAGGAACTTAGAATCAAGAGAAGCTAGAATTGTGAGGACCTGGAGGTTCCCATGAAAAGGAAAATGGTGGAGATGACACACGGCAGTAGCAAGTAAGCAGCCTTAGCTCCAAAGATAGGAATAGTGTCAGTTTAGTGCAGGAGTAATAGGGGCAGGCGGGGATTACAGCCATGAAGAGTTTCCCCACTTTTCTCAAGGGCACTGAGATTGGAATTGAACTTTGGATTAATTATTTCAGAAAAATCTGGAAATCCAGAATTTTATATGCAACCTCATTTTTGTTTTGTTTTCAGGCCACACTTGGCAAGGCTCAGGGTTTATTCCAGGTTCTGTGCTCAGGAATTACTCCTGTTGGGATTAGGGGACCATATGAGATGCTGGGGATCAAACAAGGGTCCCTGTTTCATGTAGGGCAAATGGACTATCTGCTGTGCTATCGCTCCAGCTTCAACAACCTCCCATCTGCAAAAACTGTCAACCAGGGTTGAGAGCTATAGTACAGTGTGTAGGGCATTTGCCTTGGATGTTTCACAGCTACAGTACCCGGCATCCCATAGGGTCCTCCAAGACCTGCTAGAAAGAATTCCTGAGCAAAAAGCCAGAATAAAGTCTTGAGCATGGCTAGGTGTGACCCAACAACAAAATTGAAAAAAGCAATCGCAACACAAATCTAGTTACCAGGGACCTTGCATGCGATGAACAGGGCTCAACCCCCAGTAACCCATAAGGCCCTCAGGAGTGATTTCTAAGTGCAGGAACCAGGAGAAACCCTGAACATTGCAGGATGTGGCCCATAGGCAAAAAACAAAACAAGACAAAATAAAAAACAAACTCCCCCAAATTAAACCAAAACCAAACCTGGTAACCAGATCAACTGGTGGTGGTGGTGGGGGGGTGTCTGTCACACTTGAAGGTGATCAGGGATTATTCCTGTGCTCAGGAGTGACCCCTGGTGGTACTCAGAGAACTACATGTGGTGTCAGGAACAGATAGGATTGGCAGGGTAAATCAAACTCAATACTTGGGGGCCGCAGGAGGCAAAGTCAGGGTGATCCTTGAGTGCAAAGTCAGTAGTAAGCCTTGAACATTGCGGGGTGTGACCCAAACAACTAAAAAAAAAAAACACCAAACAAAAAAGATTCCTCTAGGGCAAGGCCACAAAATGTTGTACGGAGGGCCGCAAACGGCCCGCGGGCCGAGAGTTTGAGACCCCTGAATCCCTGTATTATCTCTTGAACCCTTCTGGGGGTATAAACACAACTTTTTAAAATAGGGATTATGCCAGAGTTTCTTCAAGAATGGAGCACACGGCTGGAATTTAGAGTTTTTTCCAACATTTTTCAGTCCCTGCTGCAGCCAGGACTAGGGTGCTTCCCACCTCAGTCCTGCCAGCTCCCTCGTGCTGACTAATTTTTGACCCTGTACTTGCTCACTCATCCAGGCCTTCATTTTCTTTTGTGCAAAACAGGGAGAGCAATTCCAGCTCAACTCCCGACAATGATGCAGGGAGAAACGTAATGAAAGGATTGCACATGCCTTGTGCAATACCAAAGTGCTTAATAATTACCGCAACAATAGCAGCATGCTTGAGGTTCTGATAAGCCCAGAGCAAAGCCAGCCTGGAGTAAACAGAGCTGTCTGTGAGGTAATGAGGCTGCTAATATCACGACCCCAGATAATCGGTGCCAAGCTGCCCTCCTTCCCCGAAACCTGCCTGCCTGGTGCTTCTATTTATACATGAAAATGTTTGAGCTGCTTGGCAAAAGTGAAGATTCAAAATCTGAACTCCCAGTTTGAGCTGTTAAAGGGTGAAAGATATCTTGCAGTTCCTAAATTAGAAGATAGTTTCCGGGTGTCTAAATATCTCCCTTTATCTCTGCGCCTTCTGTACAATTGCTGACACAGCCTGGGGGATGGGTGGGGCTCGGGTCAAGGGAGGCTGCCGGTGCATTTCTCAGGCATTACTCCACGGGTGCCTGCACCCTCCCTTGGGTGCTGCCCTGCTTTGCTCGGGACACTCCCCAAAATTTCAGGGGACCCATGCTATTTTTCAAAGGGCACTTGGTGGCCCTCATTGGAATTGGCTTCAAATAGCTCCAACACACCAGAAAACTTGGGTGTTTTTTGGGGTGGTGGTGGTTGGGGGCGTTATTTGAGTTTTAGCTCTTCTGGCCTTTGCAGAAGAACCAGACCATTTCCATGTTAAAAGAAATAAAGGAAGGAAGGAAATACAGAAATAAATACAAAATGAAGGAAGGAAGGGAGGAAGAAAGGAAGGGAGGGAGGAAGGGAGGGAGGGAGGGAAGGAGGAAGGGGGAGAGAGGGAGAGAAGGAAGGGAGGAAGAAAAGAAGGAAGGAAGGAAGGATGGAGGAAGGAAGGATGAAGGAAGGGAGGGAGGAAGGAAGGAGGAAGGAAGGAAGGATGGAGGAAGGAAGGAAGGAGGAAGGAAGAAGGAAGGAGGAAGAAAGGAAGGAAGGAGGAAGAAAGGGAGGGAGGGAGGAAGGGAGGAAGGAGGGAGGGAAGAAGAAAGAAAGAAAGAAAGAAAGAAGAAAGAAAGAAAGAAAGAAAGAAAGAAAGAAAGAAAGAAAGAAAGAAAGAAAGAAAGAAAGAAAGAAAGAAAGATGAGAGAAAGAGAGAGAGAGAAAAGGGCCCGGAGAGATAACTTGGAGGTAGAGTGTTTGCCTTGCATGCAGAAGGACGGTGGTTCGAATCCCGGCATCCCATAGGATGCCCCATGCCTGCCAGGGGCGATTTCTGACCCAAAAA
This sequence comes from Suncus etruscus, assembly GCF_024139225.1. Classification (NCBI taxonomy): domain Eukaryota; kingdom Metazoa; phylum Chordata; class Mammalia; order Eulipotyphla; family Soricidae; genus Suncus; species Suncus etruscus. Next base: position 30,812,057 of record NC_064856.1, on the reverse strand, counting down.
CAAAAAACAAAAAACAAAAAACAAAAAAAAAGAAAGGAAGGAAGGAAGAAAAAAGAAAGAAGGAAGGAAAGACAAAGAAAGAAGAAAAGGAAGGATGGAAGGAAGAGAAAGAGGGAGGGAGGAAGAAGAGAACACCAACTTTGCTTCATCTTTCTCATTATTGAGGCACAAACGCCAGCTAAGGGTGGGAGATAAAACTCAGATGGCAATTTTGAAAGTCCAGCTCTCTTCAAGGGACAAATTGGTCACCCCCAAGGTCAGTTTCTGGCTGAGAGTCTGAGGAACAGTGAGAGTTCTTGTTTCCGGTCCTGTTCTCTGATAAATACTGGAGGTTGGTCCCTTTGGAGATCATTTTATTTCCCAATAGCCTGTGGATAAGGGCCACCATGTGTATTTGAGCACAGTGAGCCTGATGATAGGACGTGGGCTCTGGTAGTGATGTGACTGCTCACGGGAATAGGCCCTACCCTCAGTTTATCATAGTCATTTAGCTCGTGCTCAGCCCTAGGGAGTCAGTAATAATGAGTGAGCCCCACCAGGAGGCTTGCTACCTCTTCCAGGAAGTTCTCCTGTTCCTGTACCTCTTGCACTCACTCATATTGCATACTCTAGTCTATACTATGGGTGATTAGTCTGGTAATTTGTTCTCCCAGAGTTCTCATCATGCCATCTGGAAAGACGGGAAAAGTCTTTCATGTCTTTAGCCAGCATATCTAGTTGAAGGTACCAGCACATAGTAAGTACAATACTGATGTTTTTTGCATGAGTGGAATAAAAAAATGTGGCCAAATTCTCCCATTTTCTCCAAAGGTGTCTTTTCTCCTAACACATAAGAGGATGACAGCAATATTAGGCATAGCTCATGTCAAGTCCTAGTTCGACAGAGAGGACTTGCCTTCTTCCATCCTAATAACTGATCCTTCAAACTTGATTCTGAATCTGTCCCGAGCAGCGAGGTGCTCTCCTGCAACTACCGGGTGGGACTAATAGTTGGTAGATGCATACTTTTTGCCCCTCTCACTTCCTCCTTCTTTCTGCCTGGAATTTGGGTGTGATGGCTGGCACTCTTTCAGCTATTTTGATTTATGAAGTAATCTTGAACCTGATACAACAAAAAGATAAGAGTGTGGTATCTTGATAACGATGTATTCCTCAATCTACCCTAGATGTCATCTACTCTAGATGTCACATTTTAATTGGGTGTGCAGGGGGAGGGAGAACAAGAGGTAGAAGGGGAGAGTAAGAGTGAGTGAGACTGTGTGAGTGAGAGTAAGCGCTATCTTTTTTGGGGGCCCAAACCCACAGCATTCAGGGATTACTTCTGACTCTGTGCTCAGAAATCACTCCTGGCATGCGTGGGGGACCATATGGGATGTGGGAAATTAAACTCATGTCAGTTCCGGTTGGCAGCATGCAAGGCAAATGGCCTACCCCTGTGCTATCTCACTCCAGCTCCTGTGAGCTCTATCTTATTTGAGTTATTTCAAATGGATTTTCTGTTCTATAGTGCCAAATCTATTTTTAGTTGGCCAGTTATGGGATTATTGTACATCTTAATTTATCTTCAAGCAATTGTTTGAGGCAGCCCTCATCATTATCATTTTATTTTGTTTTATTTTGGGACCATATTCATACCCAGCTTTACTCCTGGCTCTGTGCCTGAAGGATCAAACTGAGCCAGTCACATGCAAAGCAAACACCTTTCCTGCTAGATTATCTCTCTTGAGCCACTCATTTCTATTTTATAGGTAGTAATTTCTTTTGTTTTGTTTTGGGGCCATACCTGATGGTGCTTCAAGCACCAGGCCCTTCAAGGACCAAGTAGTGTTAGACATTGAACCAGGGCCTCCCATATTCATTCTCTTCCCAAAACTATATATATATATATATATATATATATATATATATATATATATATATATATATATATATATAATTTTTTTTCTGGGCCACATCTGGCGGTGCTCAGGGGTTACTCCTGGCTATCTGCTCAGGAATAGCTCCTGGCAGGCACGGGGGACCATATGGGACGCCGGGAGTCTCAGGGATTTGAACCAACCACCTTTGGTCCTGGGATGGCTGCCTGCAAGGCAAACGCCACTGTGCTATCTCTCTGGCCCCTAGATATATTTTTTGGTTTTTGGACTACACCCAGTGGTGCTCAGGGATTAGCCCTGGCTCTACACTTTAGAGGTCATTCCTTGCAGTGCTAGGGGAACCATATGTAACTGAATGTGAGGGTTGCCAAAAATTTGACAACAGTAAATGTTTCTGACACCTACTGAATCTGAGGTGCCCAGGACAGCACTTACAGCACCATATTACTCTGGAGAAAAAAGGGGGTTTGGAGGAGTGAGTTTAAGCAGCCCTGTGCCAGGTGAGGGGTCAGAGTCTTGGGAGGTTGTGTGACTGAGATTAAAGTGGAAACCCCCTGTAGAGTATGCTCCAGTAGATTTGATCCCAGGTGGGCTGAAAAGGGCTTTGGTCTCCCTGAGCACCTGGGGAACATAGGTGTTCTGCTTACTTACTCACTTACCAGCCATTTACTGAGTCCTTAGTTACTGAGAGTCCAGGGAACCTTAGGTCTGGGGCTTCTGAACGTGGTTGCTGTGGGCCCTGAACTCAGGCCACTCTGTGCTCTCTTGCTGTGACTCCAGGACACCCAGTGGGCTGGTCTCATGAGCCTTCCAAGCCCAGGGCACCCCTTACCCAGGCTTTATTGTCAAGGGCGCCAGCTGGAGTTGCACAGTTCACAAGTTTACACCAATTCATATGGCGGCCCAGAGACAGACCAGGATGCAGATCCTTTTCTGCATGCTCCTGCCCAGATGCCTTTTAATCTGCTCCCTGCCTATCCCAGCTACGGTTGTCCTTGCCAGTTTGCCTTTCCTGCTGGCAGAGTTTTGCTGTTGCCACAGTTCATTGGCTCCATGTTCTGTTTGAGAGGCTGGGGCTCTGTATGTGTTTTCCCTGCGATGGGGCTGATCAAAGGGGGCCGGGCTTCCACACTTCCCCATCACTCAGGACTTAAGCTGAGCAGGTCACTTCCCAGGGAGATTCTCCAGGGTCCTACCTGGCCAGACTGCCCATGTCCTGGACGCTGAGCCAGGGGAAAGAAATCGATCTGACCATTGTGATTTGAGCTCTTTGCATCACCTTTGTTTGCTCTCTGCAATGTCTGTCTTCCCCATTATCTGTCTTCTCTGACTTCAAACAGCTCCACAGTCCTGCCAAGGTGAGGGACTGACTAACTGACCACACAGACTGACTGATTCAGGTGGGGAAAGTTGCTTTCTCAGGCCACTATCTGGTATCACAAAGCTTTTTTTGCGGTGACAGGCAAACCTGGGGTCTTACGCATGCAAGACTTGGGCTGTACCACTGAGCAACCTTCTCCTGGCCTGAGGCTGGGTTGGTTTGTTTGGTTATTGGACACACCCAGCCATGCTCAGGGTTTACCCTGGCTCTGCACTCAGCAATAATTCCTGGCCATGCTCAGGGACCATATTGGATGCTGGGGATTGAACCCATGTGTAAGGCAAGTACCTTACCTGCTGTACTGCTGTATTGCTGTACCTGCTGTCATTACTCTAGCCTCCACGAAGCTGGCAGTATGATGTGATGAATAAAATGTTGACATTTAAATTTTTGTGCAGGATTCAGAGAGCTAGGAAGTGATTAAGGTGCTTGTCTTGCATGTGGCCAACCTTGGTTTCATCCCCTACATTTCAACTGGTTTCCTGGATACACCAATAAGATCGCCAATAAGTGATCTCCGAGCACAGGGTCAGTAGTAAGTCCTAAACACTGCTGGGTGTGGTCCCAAAGCCTAAATAAGTAAATGTAGAAATAAATAAAATAAACATCTACTAGGAAAAAATAAATAAGCATAAAATAATGGCTGAGAAATATCTTATAGGGCTGGTGCCATGTGCATTGCTGGATCCCCTGCACTACCAGGAAGGATCCCTGAGCACATAGCTTGGAGTAACCTCTGACACAGCCAAGTGTGCTTCCAGCCCCAAAATGAAACAGAAGTCATTTTTAAATGTCAAATTTAAGATATAGTCTTTTTATATGGCTCAGGGGTCCATATGGAATGCCGGGATTCGAACCACCATCCTTCTGCATGCAAGGCAAATACCCTACCTCCATGCTATCTCTCCGGCCCCTAAAATATAATTTCATTCAGAGTGATAGTGCAGTGGCGGGTCATTTGCCTTGCACATGGCTACCTAGGTTCAATCCCTAGCATCCCATATGGCCTCCTGAGCTTGCCAGGAGTGATTTCTGAGTACAGAGTAACCCCTGAATACCACTGGGTGTGCCTCCCCCCAAAAAACTTTTACTCCTAGAACAATTAGTTTCCAACCTTTTTGTTTGTTTGTTTGTTTGTTTGTTTGTTTGATTTTTGGGTCACACCCGGCAGCGCTCAGGGGTTACTCCTGGCTCTATGCTCAGAAATCACTCCTGGCAGGCTCAGGGGACCATATGGGATGCCGGGATTTGAACCACCAACCTTCTGCATGAAAGGCAAGCGTCTTACCTCCATGCTATCTCTCCGGCCCTCCAACCTTTTTCTAAAAGTAAGAAAAAATTGTGAAAACAAGCTGCTAGAAGCATAATTTTTCAGCTATTTATATCTGCTTTCATATGAGTGTGGTGATTTTGTTAAGATGATGAAATTCACCTCTTTATTAAAACATTAAAATTAAAATCTGGGGTAGGGTAATTAAAATTAAAATCTAGTATGGAGGCAGGGCATTCGCCATACAATCAGAAGGATGGCGGTTTGAATCCCAGCATCTCATATGGTCCCCCGAGCCTGCCAGGAGCGATTTCTGATAATAGAGCCAGGAGTAACCCCTGAGCGCTGCTGGGTGTGACCCAAAAACCAAAAACCAAAAAAAAAAAAAGAAAAAGAAATCTGGGTCCTGGAGCAATAGAGGAGTAATTCTCGAGCACTGCTGGTGTGGCCCAGAAACCAAAAAAAAAGGGGGGGGGTGGGATTCTCAGGACATGATCTTGGCCTCTGCCTTTTTTTCTTCCCTCAATCCTGGTGGACTAAAGGGATTATATGGGATGCCAGGGATGAAACCCCAGTTGGCAAACATCCTCCTTGTACGATCACTCTAACCTCTGCTTGTTCCTGCTTTTGCTCAGATCATGCTTGTGATATTCCTTCATGCTGCACTTTCATTTTTTAATCTTTTGCTCTTTTAGCATTAAACCCTACCCCAATTGCACACCATATTTATTCTCTCTGCTGTTGACTGTTTGGACTATTACCTGTTTGGGCTATTATGAATAAAGCTGCTATGAACATTTTGGAATGGGACCTGGGTGGACATGTGTCCTATTTTCTCCAGGGACAACAGAAGGTCTGTCCTGATCTTTCAGGATGTGTCATCTCAGTTCTTATTCTCTCACCACCCTACCTCTATGGTCAAGCATCCTTCTGTAGCTTGATGGTGCTGCAGAGACTTTGTGATTTCTTTATTTTTAGTTTTTGGGTCACATTGGGCAATACTTAGAGATTACTCCTGAATCTGCACTCAGGAATCACTCTTGATGGTTCTTAGGAGACCACATGGAGTGCCAGGGATTGAGCCTCAGTTGACTGCACATAAGACAAGCACCCTCCCCACTGTGTTATCACTCTAGCACTGTGACTTTACCAATTTCTCAGCCTCAACAAGCCTGTCTTTAAGGGGTCACTTCTAACCTCCACCCCATGGCTTGTGATTGGCCTCAGCCTCCATCCTTCCCTTCACTTCCATGACCCCTCTAAGTGCCAATGCTAGTGAGAATCTCAACAACTTTGCATCTTCCAGCCCAGACGCCTCCCCACCAATACCCCCCTGACAACTAGCTAGTGTCCCAGTGGGTCTCCCTGCTTCTATTCTGCTTTCTTCTTCAAGGAGGTTTGCCAAATGGCAGCAAGATATTCTTAAAATATGGATTATATCATGTTCGTTTTTGGAATGTCTTTTGGACTCAAGACCTGATTCCTTAATGGTCTCCAAGGTTCCAAAAGCATCTGGCCACCACCTGCCACAGTCAGCCTTCCCAGCAAACCCCTTCCTTGTTCTTGGAACATACTACCCTCTCTCTACCTTGGAGCCCTATGCACATTCTCTATCCTTCAACAGCATTCCCAGGACTTTCTGTATAGAGAAGCAAGAAGGGAGCTGTGTTTTCTTCCTCTCCACTCCTTGCCTGTAAGTACACACTACATGCATGCTTTCTGCACAGAATTTTCTTTAGCTTTTGCCATCTTGGCCCAAGTATTCCTTAGCAGCTGATACATAGCTGCTTCCTCTTTTATACTGTTGAATGCTACTTTCATTGTGTGAATGGACTGTAGTTTAGCCAGCCCTTTATTCAAAGGCATTGTTCCTATTTTTGCCTATTAAAAAGAATGTGGTCAAGACTAACTGTGCTTACATGATTCAGCATGTGAATGAATCAAGTTCTGAAAGACTCATGGGGGTAACAGGTATGGGCCATTTAAATGGAATGAATTCTGCTGAAATCTTTATGTGACTTTGTATCGTTTTATGCACACATGCTTATTTTCTCAGATTTTTTTCTAATACAGCAAGTTGTCACACTGGGATTTCCTTATCAATATGGGATAATATGGTGGAAGAAGATGGTCTATTATTTCTTATATATGTGAAATCAAGCATTTTTTGTTGGGGGATGGGTCACTCCCAGAGATACTTGGGCTTATTCCTGGCTCTGCACTCAGGAATTACTCTTAGTAGTGCTCATGGGACCATATGTGTTGCCAGGGACACAACCTGGGTTGGCCCTGTGCAATGAAAATGTTCTACCCTCCATTTTCTCACTCCAGCATTTTTTAATTTAATTTAATTTTTATTTAGTCTATTTATTTATTTTAGTAAAAGGCAAAAGATTTATACTATCTGAAAACCAAAAGAGTATGCAAGTATTTTTTTAAATGTTTGAAAGTATGTTCTTATGTTTCTGCTGTATCCTGCTAAGTTGCTGATCTTTTTTTTTTTGGGGGGGGGGTCACACCCAGCAGCACTCAGGGGTTACTCCTGGCTCTACACTCAGAAATCACTCGGCAGGCTTGGGGGACCATATGGGATGCCGGGATTCGAACCACTGTCCTTCTGCATGCAAGGCAAACGCCTTACCTCCATGCTATCTCTCTGGCCCCATTTGCTGATCTTTTAAAATTGATTTGTCAGAACTCTTTATATATTAGATAAACATATAAAGTTTTTTGCATGGTTAATAATGTAGGGCTATAGATTCTGAACAAGGAGAGACACCATTTTGTAAAGGACCACATGTTGTAAACCTCTTAGGCTTCTCTTTAGTAAGTCTAAGTTTCCATTCACACCTCCCTGAGATACCTGGCCATACCAGGTAGCCTATCTGGAAAGGACATGAGGGAAGGGCTGGAGAGACAGCACAGTGGTGTTCGCCTTGCAAGCAGCTGACCGAGAACCTAAGTGGTTGGTTTGAATCCCGGTGTCCCATTTGGTCCCCCATGCCTGCCAGGAGCAATTTTTGAGCAGATAGCCAGGAGTGACCCCTGAGCACCTCCGGGTGTGGCCCCAAAACAAAAAACAAAAAACAAAAAGAAAGGACACGAGGGAGAGGTAGGAAGGTACCCTAGACAACAGCCTTAAAGATCTTAAAAAGTCTTAAAGATCTTCAGACACTAGAACCTCCTCATCCCCTCCCTATATAAACTGACTTGTGACCTTGGGCAGGGTTCATCTCCTGCAAGAGACAACCCTGCCCAGCCAGTTTGGAGCTGGCGATAGATGAATTAAAGTTTTGCTTTGCTTTTGTGTGGTATCGTCTTTGATTCTGGACCCTAACAACACATATTAACTCGATTTGTGTTTTATTTATTTTGGGGGGTTTGGGCCACACCCAGTGTTGCTCAGGGGTTACTCTTGGCTCTGCACTCAAAAATTACTCCTGGCAGGTTCAGGGGACCATATGGGATGTCAAGGGATTGAACACGGGTCTGTCCTGGCTCAGTTGCATGCAAGGCAAACGCCCTACAGCTGTGCTATCACTCTTTGCCCCCCCTCCAATTAGTTTTTAAGCATTTAATTCAATAAGGCTGGCTATGCCACAAGCATGCCTTTATTTATTTATTTTGGTTTATGTAGGCCACATCTGGCAGTGCTTACTTCTGTTCTATGCTTACCTATCAGATTGGCAAAAATCCCAACATCTCCAACTCCCTGCTGACAAGGCTGCTGGCCACACCATCTCATTGCCTATTAGTGGACAGTGCCCAATTCTAGGAATTGGACCAGATCCATCAAGTTGACAGATGCCCTTTAATACCGTGGTCCTAACTCTGGAAAGTAAAGACTTGGGTAACTCTTATGCAAGGGAAAAATGACATCTGCTCGGAGCTCTGGCTCAGAATGTGGATTTTACAGGGGAAGTTTATGAAGGGAGAAAACTTGTTCATTAGTCCCCTGAACATAACAGAGATGTTAGCCACTCAAGGGCTATGATTCTCTGCCTTTCCCAGCCTGCTTTGAAGCTAGAATAGAACTTGGGAGGTTCATTTCTGCCCCTCTGGTGGTGAAAGTCACTTCCAGGGCCACCCCTGAATAAACCCCTCTGTCCTTATCCCCTCTGTCCTTTCCTGCCCAGCCTCAACTCATCCTGTCCCAGACAACCTAGCAAGAAGCCGAGGAGCTCAACTTGCACCTGAAAGCAGAGATCTTTGTCTTGTGAGGTGCCTGGGATTTAGGGGTTTGGTACTGCCCAGCCTGGCTCAGGGTAGGTGCTCATGATGCTGGTGGAGCTTGTGGTGCTAAGGACCTTTGTGTGTACCTCGCTGCCAAGTGTCTGACCCACTTGCTGTTGAATCAGGGAGGACTCTTAGCATGTGGGATATTGGGGGGTGGGGGATCATCCTTCAGCATGTCGGCACTGATACATATTTCCACTCGGAGATGCAATGCACCCCCAGAGACTGCAGCTTCTCCAGGTAGTTCTGGGCGCTGGCATATTAAACATAAACTTACACTCTCATATCAGCCTTGGGTGGTCAGTGTCATGGCTGGATCTCCTTTCCTCATCAGAGGGTGCAACACAGGAAAACACAGGTTTGCCTAAGGTCGTACAGGGCTGGCTAGATGGGAGAGTTTTTTATTGGACAAGTTGGTAATATTCTGCTTCTTCAAGGGAACTGACCCAGGCCCAGGAAAGTTAATCACCTTAGCGACTCAAGGCTCAGAAGACTTCAAGATGCCAACAAGTATTTATTACTTATTTTCTTATTTATTCTGTTCTTTTAGCTACACCTAGAGGTGTTTAGGAGCTACTCTAAGCTTGATGCTCAAGGGTCACATCTTGTGGTGTTTGGGGGATCTTGCAGTACTGAGGATCAAACTCCAGGCTCCTGCATGCAAAGAACATGCTTCTACTATTTGAGCTATCTTCCCGGCCCAACAAATGCTTTGGTAAAGCTAATAAAGAGCACCCTAGGAGACGAACTTCCTCCAGATAGTCTTTATTGACAAGAAAAATAAGTCACGATGCCTGAGCCATAGTACAGTGAGTAGCGCATATGCCTTGCACAAGTAGACCCAGGTTTGGTCACTGGGATCTGAAATGTCCTCCAACACTTCCAGGAATGATTCCTGGGTGCAGAACCAGGAGTAACCACTGAGTATCACTAGGTGTGGCTCAAAAAAAAAAAAAGAAAGATAAGAAAAATAAGACATTCCTATGATATTAATAAGTCAAATTATGTATTTTTTATGTTCAAGGGAAAAGGAGGGGGGTAGAGAGCTAGTCTAAAGGTTAAGGCCCTTGCCACGCATATGAATTACTCTGGCTCCATCCCTCAGCACTGTAGGGAACAGTTCTTGAGCATAGAACTGGGAATAGCTCCCAACACGTTTGTCTGTAACCCCCAAACAAAAAGTCCAGCAGACTAAAAGAAGGATTTATTCCATGTATAAATTTTCTTTTTGTTTATTTTTTGGCCACACCCAGCATTGTTCATTGCTTACTGTTTTATGGCAGATCAACTTCTTTGGAAGTGTTTTATTTATGATACAAATTCTGTTGTATGACACATGCCAAAGATATGAGATTGAAATGGGCAAGACCTTTCTCTTTCATAAGGAAACCTGAGTTGGGGGTCATTGTCACACACTATGAAGTTGGGCTCCTGACTTGTCGCTCCATCCCTATTAGCATGTCATCCCCATTCCTCGTCCAAGAGGTGACCACCTTGTTTGAGAACCTGTAATTTATCGCACTCTATTGGCCACACCCGATCACGTGGCTGTCCTGCTGCAAAGGAGGCTGGGGGATGTAGTCTATATTCTAAGTACCCCTGAGCTTTTCAGGAACTTGGGTTATCGCAGGAGGGTGATGGATATCTTGGGGGGCATCTCTCCCTTTCCCAATAGGATGCATTATTCAAGAATTTTGAACTTAGATTGTGGAGGAAAAGAAATTACTCATTCCCAATAGCAGCACTATGCCATATGGTTTCAGAATTTCAGCTGACCATGGCTGCCAACTTCAGGCGCCCCCCCTTGGTTGATCTGGGGGTTTGTGGGATGCCTTATGGTTGTGTCATGCAGTCAGCGCATGTGGGACCTCAAACTAATCAACAGGATTAGGTTAGAGCCAACAGGATTTATTTTTACATTTCTTCTCTAGGGTGTCAAAAGAGAGATTAATATTTTGCTGATTATGTAAGAAGTTGCATGTAGAAAACGAAGATTTCTTTTGGCTCCAGACTTCTCATCTCTTTCAGCAATGTTTCAGTGCTATGATGAGATTAGTGCCACAGATCAATTAATGTCAGGGGATCGCTTGAATTATCGTTCCTTATACTCAGGATCTCTCTGGTCATTTGTTTTGGTTTGTAGGCAACATCTGATAGTGCTCAGGGGTTACTCCTGGCTCTGAGCTTAAGGGTCACTCCTGTTGGGCTCAGGGGGCCATAGGGGATGCCAAGGATTAAACCCGAGTTGGTCTAGTGCAAGGCAAGTGCACTACTTGCTGTGCTATCGCTCCGGTCCAATATCTTTGGTCCTAATGAAGTTTCTTCCACTCACCCCACTTAAATACACTAATCCAATAAAGCTCCTCCTTATAGGACACACAGGGGAATGATTGCCTGTCTGCACTGGATGGCTATTGTTTCTGCATCTACTTTCCTTTTTCGATAACAGTGCCACCTTACTAGCAGCTCACCATCAGCTGCCTCACAGCTTACTCTGTTTTTGTACCACACTTGGTAGTGCTCAGGGTCACTCTTGGCCCTGTGCTCAGGGATTACTCCTGGTTGGCTTGGGGAGCCATCTGGGATGCCAAGGATTGAACTAGATCATCCGCATGCAAGGTAAAAGCCCTAAGTGTTGTACTATTACTTGGGGCCTCTACTCAGCTCATTTTGTGCCTGGCCAGTGGCCAGAAGCAAGTTCTGCCCTTAAATTTGAGCATGTTACCTAGGGCTGGCCAATCAGTGTGTTTTCTTTCTCTGGGGGACAGTACTTCAGGGAGAAGTAGATGAGCTGAGGTAACTAATGAGACTTCTCATTCCAGACTTCCGAACCACTGGAAAGAAGTGGTCTTGAATCAATAGGATCTGAAGGGGAGTGAAGGGGAACCTGAAACTGCTTGGATTTCCCCTGGCCATCATATACTCATTCCTTCATTCACAAGCACTTATGTTCCAGGAAAGTTCTAGGAAAGATCCCAGTGATAAAAACAAAACAAAACCCAGGGGCCAGAGAGATAACATGGAGGTAGGGCATTTGCCTTGCATGCAGAAGGACGTGGTTTGAATTCTGGCATCCCATATGGTCCCTGAGCCTACCAGGAGCAATTTCTGAGCGAAGAGCCAGAAGGAACCCCTGAGCGCTGCCGGGTGTGACCCAAAAAAAACAAACAAACAAAAGAAAACAAACCCAGAAACAACAATAGACAAAACTCTTGCTTCAAGGGGCTCATATTATAATGGGAAATATAGACCATGAATACAAATTTTGTATTAGAGGGTGATAGGTGATATGGAGAAAAATAGAAAGATGTAGATTTGGTGGGTGGGAGATTGGGGGAATCGCTATTTTCTTTGATGGTATAGGAAGAACTTTTCAGGGATGTTCTATTTAAGCAGATACAAGGGAGTGGAAAGGGTTGTCCCACTTTTTAACTAATGGATCAGCATTCCAGGCAGCACATGCTGGTGCCCCAGGGCGGAGCCGGTTTCACTGTTTGGTGGATAACCAAGAAATTCCTGTGATTGGAACTTAGGTGACTGAGACTAGAGAGTGGAGAGGGGACAAACAAAAGGCCTAAAGAGTGAGAACTTCCAAGGAAATATCTAAGAGGCAGGAGCAGCAAAAGAACTCTTTCAGATTTGTACTTTTATTATTATGTTTTTCTTTTCTTTTTTATTTTTTGGCACAACCAATAGTGCTCAGGGACAACTCCTGGCTTCATGCTTGGGAACCACGTGGTGTTGGGGATCAATCCCAGGCCTCCCTATACATACAATACATGAGCTCAGATTTTGTTTATTTAAGTTCCAGCCCCAGAGGAGCACTTATAAAAACTTGAGCTTCCTAGTAGAAAGTGAACTAGAGAGTTGTATTTTTTTTTTTAAGTTTTGGGGCCATACCCCAAAACTGAGTGGCTCTGCACTCAGAAATTACTCCTGATAGTGCTTGGGGGACCATATGGGATGCCAAGGATTAAACCTGAGTTGGTGTGTACAAAGCAAACACTCTACCCTCTGTGCTATTACTCTGGCTCCAGGATTACGAAATTTTTGAGATGTGGGTTGGATGAGGTTTTGGGGACTCTGAAACAAACCTGCAATTTGGGATGGTAATTTTCACATATAAAAACTTCCTTAGAATTTCCTAAACTTCTGTCATCCAGTCACTGTATCACAATGCATGTACCCCAACTGCCTGCATCATTTCTACTTAGTATTTCTTCCCTAAATTCACACACTTATTTTTACTCAAGTATAGTTATTGTTTTTGTTTGTTTGTTTCTTGGGCCACCCTGTGATGCTCAGGGGTTACTCCTGGCTATTTGCTCAGAAATCACTCCTGGCTTGGGGATCATATGGGACGTCAGGGGATATGGGACGGAACCTCGGTCCATCCTAAGTCAGCCGCATGCAAGGCAAACACCCTACAGCTGTGCCACCACTCTGGCCCCAAGTATAGTTATTGTTAAAGGAACCATTTTCTCTCCATTGTATGAATCAGATCAGACTAGGGTCGCTGCAATAATAAATATGCCCAGCATCTCAATGGAATGTGTATAACCAGGGTTTATTTTTTATTCTTTGTTTTGTTTTGTTTTGGGGCCACACCTGGCAGTGCTCAGGGGTTATTCCTGGCTATCTGCTCAGAATAACTCCTGGAAGGCATGGGGGACCGTATGGGACCCCGGGGAATTGAACCAACCATCTTAGGTACTGGGTCGACTGCTTGCAAGGCAAACGCCGCTGTGCTATCTCTCTGGCCCTTATTTTTTATTCTTACTTCATGTGGTGCAGGTCTGGTTCAGATGTCCTGTGTACTCTGGGATGCAGGTTGAAGAAGCAGTTTGTCCCCGGGACAGACTTCCAGCTGAGACCAAAGTGCAAATACAGAAAGAACCACACGTGACTGCTTCCCAGAGCTGCTTCTAGGAAGCTTGGTTCACATTCCATCTGCGAAGCTAGTCACATGGTCTAGCCTGACAGTGGTAAACTCACCAGCAAATTATCAATAGGAAGAACAAATACTACACACTGACAATAATACAGACTTGCCACCTGGAAAACCAGTATCATTTGCTCTCAATAGGAGGTGATCATAGAAAATAAACATAAAACATTTATGTTTATTAAATTGCAGTCCCTCCCCTAATTTGCCTTTCAAAGACTCTAAGTCTGAGTCTTCCTTTTTGTTCAAAAGGGATGTTAAAAGAATTCAAACAAGTTGGTTAACAGAGACATGTATGGATGGCTTCAGAGTAGCTGGAAGTAGACTTGTCGTGGATTGTGTGACCATCTGTCTACCTACTACATTTTCTTGCAAAGTCTCTTTGGTACTTGGGCTGCTCTTTGGGGGACTCTGGGAGGGGGTGGAATGGAGCTGAAAGTTCAAGGGAGTGATAATACTGAGTTGCACTATTTCATGCTCCACTCTCCCCGTCAAAAGTTGTGCAACATAGAAACCCTGGATATGACTTTCATGGTTATCTCGTTTAATCATCACCTCTACTCTACAAGGTAAGGCTTATCATTCCATGGTACTGCTATGAAAACAGACCCAGAGAGGTCTAGGGTCTTGCTCAAGACTGCACTGTGAAGAACAGCCAGGCTAGTGAGGAATCTGAGAACCTACGGTGTAGTTCCAGGGCTGACCACTTGGTGTCAGTCTCTCCAAACTCTGGGGAGACTCCGGTTCCCTTGGGTCATGGATTTGGGACTGCCAGTCCTTTGTAAACGGATTCCAAGCAAAGCGAAAGCTCCACTTCCCCATTCTGTTCTCTGCGCTCTCACCCTTGGGTATGCAGAATTATTCTTATTTTTGCAACATTCATTGAGCTTCATCTAATGTGAGGCACTGTTCATTATTATGTGCTTCCCCCCTATATTTTATTGATACCACTGATGTGTAATATTATAAAATTTGAGGAGCACCACTTGGTTGTGCAGGATTCTTGCTCATTCCCTGTTTGAACATTGTGTAGAAGAGCTGTCAAGTGCTCTGTGTGCACTCTGATCCAAGTGCTCCATCTCACACAGCCGGCTCGCAGATGTATGGAGTATCCATGGTATAGATAAGGAAAGTGAGGCCAGGATGTGGGGAAGTAGGTGTCCAGGTAATAAATAGAAGATTCAAGGCAGATCCAAGCCCTTATTGAGCCTGGGGGTGGTGGTGGTGAGGCAAATGGGGGAGCACTTCTTAGCAAGACAGCGGGACAATGTAATGTGTTTGCAGCTTCCAACTTCATGTTGGAAGGGCCTGTCATGTTCTTGGCAATGGAAAGGATTTGACTGCTCAGGGTGTTGAGGGAAGCATATGTTTTTGATGTGGAACTTAATTTTCCTTTACTGTCAAGTAAAAACAAGGGTTTAGTGCAAACACTTTTACAGGACCAGTATTCCTTGATTATGATGATTTTATTGAAAAATGCAACTAAGGGGCTGGAGAGATATCATGGAGGTAAGGCGTTTGCCTTTCATTCAGAAGGTCATCAGTTTGAATCCCGGTGTTCCATATGGTCCCCTGTGCCTGCCAGGAGCAATTTCTGAGCATGGAGCCAGGAGTAACCCCTGAGCACTGCCAGGTGTGACCCAAAAACCACAAAAAAAAAAAAAAAAAAAAAGAAAAGAAAAAGAAAAAGAAAAAAGAAAGAAAGAAAAATGCAACTAAGAAAAATAGAAGGAAAGTCACTCAATTCATCTCAACCACCCAATGCAAATGATGCCTGATTCTTTGTAGCACAACTTTCCAGGAACTTCTCTCTCTCTCTCTCTCTCTCTCTCTCTCTCTCTCTCTCTCTCTCTCTCTCTCTCTCTCTCTCTCTCTCTCTCTCTCTCTCTCTCCCCCCCCCCCCCTCTCTCTCGCTCTCTCTCTCCCTCCCTCCTTCCTTCCCTCTCTCCTCTCCCTCTTTCCCTCTACCTCCCTCCCCCTCTCTTCTCTATCCCCCTCTCTGCACCCCGTGCTCTCTTTTCTTCTCTCTTAATGTCTAAAAAAAAGTTAAACGAATTGATAAGGAAACACATTCAGTGAAAAATAATCCTGAAGGTTTCAGAACCTGTCTCCCAGCTGGCTGCCCCTCCCCAGAAACCATCCCAATTCTGGGCAATCATTTCTGGGGATCAGCAAAGATCTCCAGAGTACAGATAAGCATGTGCATGGATTCCTGTAGCTGTTTCTCTAAATAGAAGCAGACTCCACACCCCGTTCTGCATTGGTGGGTCTTTTTTATTTTTATTTTTTTAAACAATGTACCTTGGAGATCTTTCCAGATCAGCACCAGGAGAGCATTCTTTACATAGTCCATTGTCTGCATATAATAAAAGTCATAGCCAGTCTCCTGGTGACAGTGAAATGGTTGAGTCTTGCCTTTGTAGGACAAATAGCATTATAACCAGCAGCCCTTCCCAGAAGTCTTTCCATGGGGGAGGGGGGACATAATTTTTTTAAGCCACTCCTAGCAGTGTTCAGGGCTTACTTCTGGAAGTACTTGGGGGACATGGGGTGCTGGGGATCAAAATACTCAGCAGCATGTAAAGCAAGCATCTCACTTGCTGTTCTATCTTTCTGGTGGGGGGGGACAACACCTAATTCTGAAGGAGAGATTTTCTAGGTGGACCAGCCTGGTGGACCACCTGGGGCATTGCCACACATGGCCACACAATGTCTCGTTGCTTTCTACAGCCAAACCCAGTTGACATTTAGACCCACAGCTTCTGTCCAAGTCACCATGGTTACCTCCATCTTTGCCTGGACAGGGGATATGTCCATGACCCTCTGAGTTGCTCTTCCTCTCCCTTCTGAGTAGGCTGACTTGAAAAATAGAGCTAAAGGTCTTTTGCATTTCTTGGCTGGGAATAAAGCACCCAGGGTTTGGCGAATCATCTTTTATTTGCCACTGGCAAAAGCTTTCTCTATGCTAAGAGGATTAATTCTTGGATTGCCATAGACTTTTTAGACATAAGAATCTGAAAACAGACACAGCGATCGAGGAGGGGAGTCCAGGTGTACGAATGTTCTGAGGCCTGTGGCCATTTGGCAGTGGACTGGGAAAGGAGCTTTTCTGTGGCAGTGAATGTGCCTGAATTACTGCCAGTGTGATGGCTCTGTTGGAAGTTTACTGAATGCAAGGACTGTGGATTTGTCTGACTGTGAATGTACCCAGAGAGAGGCATTCAGAGGCACTCCCCGTGTACCACCTGTTTGTGTTTGTCCTTTCCTTTAAACCTCCAGGCAACACCATGAAAAAGTATCATCCTCACTTGACAGATGGAGAAACCGAGGGCCTCAGGACTCATGGAATTGTCAAGGAATCCCTGCTGTTCTGGAGCAACCTGATTCAAAGCCATGTCAGTTTGTCCTCCAAACCTTTGCTATCAGCTGAAACCCTCATACACTCAGCTGGTCTGAAAAGCAATCCTATCCTCCGCACCACCATTGCCCTACCTTTTAGGTACAAGGCCACCAGGAGGCGCTAGGGATGCATCCCTCACCTCACCAGTGCCACTGGAACTCTATGGAGGCCCAAGGGGAGAATCCTGGGGGCCTGGTGATCTCAGAGACTGGGGTGGCTCAGGGCCAGTGGGTGTGTCTCTTGCTGTTCTAGGGTGCCTTCTAGTCCTTATCTCCCTGAAAGAGCCCCCCTCTGGAACATTTAGGAACATTCTGGAACCCTTCTGGAACCACTTGGAGGTCTTCTGGAACCTTCTGGAACTCCCTCTGGAAGCTTCAGGGTTTCTGGAACCTTCTGGGAACCCTCCCTGAAAACCTTCCGGAACCTTCTGGGCCTTTTAGATATGAGGCTCCCATTGGGCCTGCTGACGTCTTTCTCTCTGTGCTCTGCATGCAGAAGGTTTATATGCATCTCTGGCATCTACCTGCCAGCGCCCAGCAGCGCTGCCCCTCAAGTAGTGACAGGCCAGTGTCTAGACATTGCACATGGCTCTGGCCTGTGTCCTTCACTGAGTGTCTGAGTGACCAAAGCCTTTTCTGTTGCAGAAGAGAGAGAGAGAGCAGCTTGCACACAACTGCTGCTGGGACCTTAGAAACTGAGTGGCCAGGATGGACCTTGCTGGCTTTCCTAAAGGCTTTCCAGATGGGGAAGCTGAGGCACAGAGAAGTTCAATAACGTGTCAAGCCTGCACAGTCAGTCCACAGCACTGCTAGTGCTTGAGCCTAGGGTGTCTGGCTCTGGTGTCTGCCTGGTGCCCTTAGCAACACACCTGAGCTTCCCTGAGGTTTTTCTCCTTGGGCCCCTGGAAAGTTTCTTTCCCCCCCCAAAAGCTTCTTCCTCTCCAGGTTTCTACTGCCAGTTTCCCTTTCTGTTTGGGGGGAGGATCAAACACTAGAGTTTTCATTTTCTTTACCAGCTGGCCTCTCAGGGGTTTCCAGGCCCCAGAGCCAGGCTGAATGTCAGCTGCCTCCCGGATTGCTGCGAAGTGCCAGACTACAGAGCAGAGGGCTCAGCCTTGTCAGGCCCGTTCTATGGTACCCACTATCTGCCCTGGCCCGATTTTGCAAAAGAAGCCAGAAATCTAAATTTCTAATGGGAAATTTCCTAATTTTTTAAAGCATGACAATTAATTAAAGGAAATTAAAACCCTATGACCACCAAACAAAACATTCAGGCCTGAGAACTGCCAGTATGCTACCTTCTTAAAGGCATATGTCGCACCCCAGAACAAAGATCCTCACCCCTGTTCCTGCTGCCATCATTATTCTCAATAACTTTGACAAGGAAGTTTATTTAGTAAGTCTTCTTCCTTCCTTCCTTCCCTCCTTCCTTCCTTCTTTCCCTTCCCTCCTTCCTTCCTTCCTTCCTTCCCTTCCTTCCTTCCTTCCCTCCTTCCTTCCCTCCTTCCTTCCTTCCTTCCTTCCCTTCTTTCCCTCCTTTCTTCCCTCCTTCCTTCCCTTCCCTCCTTCCTTCCTTCCTTCCTTCCCTCCCTTCCTTCCCTCCTTTCTTCCCTCCTTCCTTCCCTTCCCTCCTTCCTTCCTTCCCCCTTCCCTCCTTCCTTCCTTCCCTCCTTCCTTCCTTCCTTCCTTCCTTCCTTCCCTTCCCTCCTTTCCCTCCTTCCTTCCTTCCTTCCCTTCCCTCCTTTCCCTCCTTCCTTCCTTCCTTCCCTTCCCTCCTTCCTTCCTTCCTTCCCTTCCCTCCTTCCTTCCTTTCCTCCTTCCTTCCTTCCTTCCTTCCTTCCTTCCTTCCTTCCTTCCTTCCTTCCTTCCTTCCTTCCTTCCTTCCTTCCTTCCCTCCTTCCCTCCTTCCTTCCTTCCCTTCCCTCCTTCATTCCTTCCCTCCTTCTCTCCTTCCTTCCTTCCTTCCCTCCTTCCTTCCTTCCCTCCTTCCTTCCTTCCTTCCTTACCTCCTTCCTTCCTTCCTTCCTTCCCTCCTTCCTTCCTTTCCTCCTTCCTTCCTTCCCTCCTTCCTTCCTTTCTTCCCTTCCTTCCTTTCTTCCCTTCCTTCCTTCCTTCCCTCCTTCCTACCTCCTTCCTTCCATCCTTCCTTCTTCCCCCTCTCCTCTTTTCCTTCCTGTTGAGCCCATGTCTCGCATGAAGTAACTGCCTTAACACTGAACCCCATATCAACCTCTAAATTGAGAGAAACTCAGAAGATGAGGAATGAAAGGCAAAGATGGAGCCAATGAAGTGAAGTCTAGGTTGTGCCATTTACCAGCTGGGGCACTTTGGTAGTTCAGGGTGACCTGCAGAGCCTCAGTTTCCCCTTTTGTAGAAGTCTGCTCAATCAGGGCTTGGACAGCTCTGGTCCGAGCTGTACATAGAGTGGCCAGCACACCCTCCATGGAGGTGGTCGTACATTTTGCGTCAGATTGCAGGACACTGTGGCGTCAGGGTTACTGGTTCAAGGAGGCCTCGGGGCAGGGTGTGGTGGCATCCAGAATGTTCCTCAGTGCCCAGAGTTGGAAGAGGAGGTGCTTTGTCATTATTCGCCAACTTCCCCCCTTCGGCCAACACCATCGGCCACTAGAACAGGCTGGTTTTCCTCTCTTGCTTCACCCCCAAAGGGCAGTTCTTTCTTAGACCGGCCACCCCGCCCCAGTTTGTGTGAAAACTGTGGGGACAGAAAGGGCTGGCAGGCTGCTTCTTCTCTAGATTTGCTGTTAGTTTTTCTTCATTTAAATCGAAACCATGCTTATTAAAGAAGATTAGGAAGAAAGCACGTCAAACAAGGAAGGAAAATGTTCTTTGTCCCCTCCTGCCATGTGGCCACAATAGACCTTCTGCCTTTATCCTTCTCGTGTGTGTGTGTGTGTGTGTGTGTGTGTGTGTGTGTGCATCTGTGTAAGTGTATGCACACACATTGTTGTAAACCACACTGCCAAATTATTTGCCATTTTTATGAAAAAAAAAAAAAAACTTTCCAGCATCTTGAAATCATTTCCCTCTGTAGCTCATATTTTTCTAACATATTGGGAGTGCTCCTTTTCTTTCATCAAATGCTAAGTGAGCACCTACTATTGTCTGTGGGAGGGAGGAAGCTTGTCAACACAGCATTACACTGATGTGGTGTAAGCTCGGTGTCAGGTGTTGTTCTCAGCACTTGGGTTAAATCACTTTTTCCTCTCAAGCATCCTAGGAAGTATCATGAGGCCCATTTTCCAGATAAGAAAACTCGGGCCCCAGCTTTTGAATTCAGGTGGACTCTTCAGAGACCCTGGACTCTGGCCAGAAAGACACCTTCAATTTAGAGTAGTTAGAGATCAGACAGAGTATGCAAGGGGCTGTATCGTCATTGAGAGAGCTCAGAGCAGTAGGCCTCCATGTGGGTCCTCAAAGAAGGCTTTCTGGAAGAGGGGGCAGTCCCTCAACAAGGAAGGGAGAGCAGAGGGTATTACAAGCGGAGTTGGGACCTGAAGGAAGCTAAGGCACATTGTTGATGAGCTTTTACTACTCAGACCTGGAAATGACAGCAGAGGCTCCCACTGCCTTGGGACTTCTTGTCTGCCACATCTCCACCCAACTAGGTATAAGAAAGTTCTGGAAAGGCCAGAGTGACAGCATAGCAGGTAGGGCTGTTGCCTTGCAGTAGCCGACTGGGGTTCGGTTCCCTCTGGCATTCTATATGGTCCCTTGAAGTAGTGCCAGGATTAATTTTTGAGCACAGAGCCAGGAGTAATCCCTGAGCACTACTGGGTGTGGCCTAAAAGCAACAACAACAGAACAAACAGAAAAGAGAGTTCTGGAAGGTGCATCTGAGCCCCAGCGTTGCTTTCTGGGGCTTGCATCTGTGTGGGACAATGCCATCTTGAGTCCATGCTAGGTAGTGTGAGGGCCTTTGTTTGTAGACTGTGCCCACATGGTCTGCTCTGGACACCGAACCCTACTGTGGCCCTCAGGGGTCCCTCACTAGGTACAGGGGACCAGGCCTCTGTCACGTGCCATGTCTGATGTTTGCCTGGGCTCTGCTGGAACTTGCCCCTTGTGTCCTCTTTGGCTTCTGAGCGGCCCCAGTAAACAAGTCGGCCGTGGCCCTGCCCTTCCGCGAGATCCTGAGGAAGTGGGGCTCCTGCCAGCCTCCGCCTCCCCAGCCTGTGTGGGACCCTACCGGGCCACGTGGCTCACAGAGGAGGTGGGAGGAGACTGGGGGGACCATGGCCCCTTCCTCCGCATGCCCGAGGGCCTCCAAGGTAACTATTGACTCCTGTTCCCCTCAGCCAAGTTCCCTATCTTATCAGCTTAAACACTTTAGACTCCAAGCCAAGAAGCCAAAGTCAATTTTGAAAAAGTTTTTCAAAGACCAAAACACAAACAGCAGCGAGGGACTGCAGAGGGGACAGAGATGAAGTGGGGTTGGTGCAAACCTGAGGTTCCTGTCCTTCGTTGGCAAAGAAACATGGGGAGCTGCTGTCCAGGACCCCCTGGATGGTGTCAACGTGTGAGCCGTGACCAGATACCAGGTCCCCCTGGGAGTCTCCCAAGAGGGGCTATATAGATACATTGGGGGTTGGGGGTGGACCCAGTCTCTAAAGGGAGACATTCTACGCAGCACTAGAGAAACTGACTGAACAGTGGGGGAAGTCAAAGTGGGGTGTGGGAGAGAGAGAGTGTGAGAGAGAGACACACACAGAGAGACAGGAGTGAGAAAGCAGAGCCAAGCACAGACAGATCCTTCCTGCATGAACAGAAAAGCGTGGATAAGAGCCTTGTAGAACTGAGGTTGCCGAATGGGTGTCAGTGCTTCCTCGGTTTTTCTGGAAGATTAACTGCTTCCTAGGAGAAGTCGGGGGCCGCAGTCTTCTCCACATGCTCTTAAAGCTCTCTGGGACAAGACTGAGTTTACGCATCTTGTAGACAGAAGTCGATGCAACACTATGGGTGATTTAACCTCTGGCAAACCGCGAGGAACACAAAAAAGCAAGGCAGTGGTGACAGTGCTAGAAACCCACAGGCCAACTCCAAGGAGGTGAGCTTATTGAGGGTGTAGCTCCAGAGGAAACAGGAGCTTGTTCTGGGGTTTCTCTCTAGGGTTCACCATCTTCCAACATGACTTGGCCAATGTGGCTACCCAGATCATCTCATTAAATGTCTCCTAAGTAGACTCGGGTGCTGGGTCGTACGATGAACTTGGTCAGCAGATTCTGATGATCTGAGGTAGGTGGTGAGGCTGGAGCCATGCGGAAACCCTCAGAGAAAGAGGGGTTCAGGGTAGACATGGAGTGCTGGGACTATCACAGGGAAAGTGAGTGGGGGTGAGGCCAGTGAAGGGACCCTCTGAGGAAGTGACTTGTAAGCCAGACGTGAATGAGCAGGAAGAGGGGAAATCAGGAATTAGAGCAGAGAGACCCAGATGAAGACGCTGCCATGAGTCCAACTCAGAGTCTAACTTAAGAGTCAGAGCAGCAGGCAAGCCATCTAGGAGGTCAGCAGGGGCTGGACCCTGGGCCTGTGTGCTCAGTAAGGAGTGCAGATGAAGAAACTGAAGCTCAGAGATACCAGGGCATCTCCCTAGGCCAGTGGTCGGCAACCTGCGGCTCGCAAGGTACATGTGCTCTTTACATTTTTTAATTTGGCTCTTCTGTGTGCCGGGCGGCCGCCCGAGGAATCAGGACTCTGCTCCTAGCCTCTGTCAGTGCACGCCCTGTGTGACTCTCAAAATAAATTTCAATCGTGGTTTTGGCGAAATTTGGCTCAGTTGAAAAAAAAAAGGTTGCCGACCACTGCCCTAGGCCACCCAGTGCCCAGTGACTGAGAACAGTCTCAGATAGGTCTATCCTCCAGCTCAGCCTATGCAATTTGCACACTGGGGTTCTCTTGCACAGCCCCGAGATTCTCCTGTAGAGGAAGCACTGGGAGAGACGCTGTGAGTCTGGTTTCCTGCTGCATTACGAAGGTGGATTTTAAGTGATGCAACTCTGAATGAAGGGCAAGCCAGTGTGATGCCCCAAATCAGAGCTCCCTGAGTAGCCAGGTGAGTGCCTAGAATCCAAGCCAGGGGGGAGTGTGGCAGTGAAGCCCTGCCAGGAGTCTTGCTCCATGCAGGGTGCTCAGGACCTTGGGTGGGTAAAACACTCAGCATCTGTGACATGCAGTAAGAGACTCTGAACTCTGCGTGCAGCCAGCACCATGATGAGCAAACAGAACATTCCAGAAGCCTTGTTCATGTCCCCTCTGGGTTAACCACGGTCCCAAGTTCTAACCCCATGGATTACTTTGACGGCATCGGAACAGGCTGTGCAGGGAACCCCACAGATCTTGCCCGGATCCCTTTTCACTCAGCATGAGGTTTGGAAGGTCAAGACATTAACTTTGCTTTGTTTTGGTTTTTGGGTTTTAGGCTCCACCCAACAATGTTCAGGGCTTCTTCCTGGCTCTGCATTCAGAAATCACTCCTGGTAGTAGTTGGGGGACCATGTGGGTTGCTGGGGACTGTGAAACCAGGTTGGCTGTGTGCAAGGCAAACACCTTCCCCTCTTTATGGCTCCGGCCCTTGTTAGAATGATTTGATAAGACTTTTGCTGTGTTTCAGTCCTGACCCAATATTGGGTGGGCATCTCTCAACATGAAACAGGAGAACGTGCCCTCACAGGAAGCAGTTCTTGTGTGTGATTAAGGCCAGGATGTAACCACTCTGGTCTGCTGAGGATCTCTGGAGAGTGAGAAAATAATCCCAGAGGGACAGAGCAGGAGGGTTTTGGGGATGGGTCTTCTGACAGAAACAGTATGTAAGTAAGAAGAAAAGCTCCTCAAGGCTAGAGCCATATAGAGCCAGTAAGGTGCTTGCCTTGCATGAGGCCAACTTGAATTAGAACCCAGGCATCCCATATGGTTCCCCGACACCACCAGGAGTAATTCCTGAGTGCAGAGTTAAGGGTGACCCCTGAGCCCTATAGAGTGTGGCCCCTCCAAACAACAACAATAACAAAAGAGCTGAGAAGCCATGAGAAGGCATTGCACCCCTGGTTTTTGCACGGGGGTCACACACCACAGAATAGAGGCCCAACCCTTCTTCAGACCTGTGTGAGGTGTGAGGCTTCCATAGAATTGGGGACAGCACCCCCATAGGCACACATAGTTCTGGACCCAGAAGAGCTTCTTGAGGTACATGATGATGGAGGAGGAGAGACAGGGCCCAGCTCAGACCAGACAGCAAAGAGGAAAAGCCTAAAAGCTCAGGCCTGACTTTCTCCTGGGGCAAATGCCTTGTCTTCTCCTTGGCCTCCTGAGAGTTTCTATTAGTTCTACTCACTGCCCACTTGCTCTAGCAGAAACCCCTCAGTGAGGCAGGGGCTCACTCTGCATTGCTTGAATCACTAAATAATCATCTCTTTAGTTTTGGGCCACTCTGGACAGTGCTCAGAGGCAGTGGTGGGGATGGACGAGGCTTGGCTGTGTGCCTGTGCCATCTCCTGGTCTCTATTCACACTATGTAGTCAGTAGTTTGGGGACTAATCCTGGCTCTGTGTTGGAGAGACACTCCCAAAGGTGCTGGGGGGACCATGCAGTGCTATGGATGCAACCCAGGACTCTTACATGCATAGCAAATGCTCAGTCCTCTGAACCATCTTGCAGGCCCTCAAAGGGTTCAAGACACCATGCCTGATGCCCAGTCTCAGGACAGCTGCATGAGGGGTGTATGACGTGTCAGCCTTCCAGAAATTGGTTCTGTGTAAACACTCCTGCACCAGGCCACAGTGGAGGTTCTCTCTCTCTCTCTCTCTCTCTCTCTCTCTCTCTCTCTCTCTCTCTCTCTCTCTCTCTCTCTCTCTGTGTATATCTCTCTCTGTTATCTCTCGATCTTTTTCTCTCTCTCTATTTATTTCTCTATCTCTTTTCTCTCTCTTTTTCTCTCTCTCTTTCTCTCTCTCTCTCTTTTTCTGGACTCTTTAGAGCTTCAAGCTCCTGTCCAATAAGACTCAGCAGCAATCTTTGGCATTAACCTAGAAAGACACATCAAGAACATTGGAGCAGGCACAGGGCATGGCTAGGTTTGATCAGAGCCAGGGAGATCTGGGCACAGAGGAACAGTGGGGCCTGGCCCTGAGGTTGCATGGAATACTGAGTATGGGGGCTAGGGGTAGTAGGGAGAGTCGGGGCATTTCTCAGGAGAGAAGGACAGCACATATGTCTATTTACCTTCCTCCATGCCTGAAGCCTCCATTTGGGATGACCACTGTTTGTTACACACATGTACACACACACACAAATGGACATGAAGCCCAGCTCACTTCATGTGAGGGGGCCTCCTATTCTTGTAAAAGCTAAATTCCACCTTGTTGGGGTTGGAGAAATAGTACAGTGGTAGGATGTTTGCCTTACATGTGGCCAACCCTGGATGGATTTCGGTTCGATTCCTGGCATTCCTCGAGCCTGCCAGGGTTGATTTCTGAGCATAGAGCTAGGAGTAACCCTTGAGCACTGCCAGGTATGACCCTTTAAACCCCCCTCCAAAAATTCACCCTATCTTTCTGGGGTTCAGACCCCTCCAGGATTCCTGCTGCACTTAGAGGAAAAAGACTGAGATTCCGTGTGTGTGTGTGTGTGTGTGTGTGTGTGTGTGTTTGTTTATGTGTGCATATGAATGTGTGTATGTACATGAATGTATGTACATGTATCAGCACTAATGGTACATGTGTGTATGGCACATGTGTGTGAATATGTGTTTGTGTGTATTCATGTGTTGGTGTGTACACATGTGCATTGTGTACATGTGTGTTTGCAATAGAGCAAATAGATGTTTGAAGTCCTGAGTTTTCAGTACCAAACAGAACAGGGTTCTGACACTCCTTTGTTCCCCTCAGATCACAGATTTTATAAATTTGCACCCCATCCTCACCCATTGCCCTCACCTCCCTCCTCTGGTCCTGCCACAGGGCCTTGGCATAGGCTCTCAGTTCAGGCTGGAAGGTTCCTTGGGGGCAGCACTGCTCTCAACAACCTCCCACCGGCTCTGCTCTTTGCCCAAAGACCCTGCTCATACATGAATCCTCCTTGTGGTTCTGTGTGTGGTCCACACAGGATGTGTAGACTCAGGCCCTTTTGTGATTTCCTCTTCTGGCTCCTCATTTTTGCCCCTGCTGGAACCCAGTTTTCCTGAAGTGAGGCATCTATCTGGGCCTGTCTGCTGCCACCGCTGGTTGAATGAGCCAGAAAAAAGCAAGGGGATAATCTGATGGGGTGACAATGAGGAGACCCAAGGGTGCAGAGCCAACTCCTGGTCCCTCTGAATAGGCATGCCCCACTTGGCCAAAACCTCATACATGGGTCCCAGTAGTCAAGCCCCAAGGGGTCCCAAAAGGGCTGAAGCATCTGTGAAATGTATAGATTTTGAGACTATTGCAAGTCCAAAGCCTGTGTCGCTGCACACCTTCACTCACAGGACTCTTCCAGCTGGGCCCCATGGATCTCAGCCCTGCCCCTGCTGCATTTCTGGTCATATTGATGGACTATTGCAGAGAGTGGGATTTGGACTCCCCACATTTTTGTGGAAACTGGTGTTTTCCATTTCAGGTTACTGAGATGATTCTGTTTTATGTGAATTCTGTCCTCAATGCCCAAGCACACTGCAGCAATCTGGGCATCTTTTCTTCACTCTGAGG
Source organism: Suncus etruscus (assembly GCF_024139225.1). Lineage (NCBI taxonomy): Eukaryota > Metazoa > Chordata > Mammalia > Eulipotyphla > Soricidae > Suncus > Suncus etruscus. The sequence goes on along the minus strand of NC_064856.1, from coordinate 30,785,251 downwards.
AAAGGTCAAAAGTAAATATTGGCTGAACATCGCTCTTGCCCATGGCCCAGATAAGCAGCAGCGTAAAGCGGAAACAGCAAGATTTTATTGCCTTGCCAACAACTTCCAACTTGACACGTTCAATCTTTAGCTTCTTCCCTTCTCTGCATGCAGAGCCTTGGTGCTAAGGTTTGCCACCCAGGACTAGGTGACTCTAATCTAAAAGTCACCCTATGCATGGTGCCCCTGGAGATGTGTGGTCACTGCCTAGCTGTATTTGTTCTGACAGTTCATTTTCACTGGCTCAGCCCTGAGCTATTTTACTTTGGCATGTGTATTAGGTATTTAATTTTAAAAAGAATTTTTAATAGCTTTTAGTATTTTTTTGTTTGTTTGTTTGTTTGGTTTTTGGGCCCTACCCGGCGGTGCTCAGGGGTTATTCCTGGCTATCTGCTCAGAAATAGCTCCTGGCAAGGCACAGGGGACCATATGGGACGCCGGGATTCAAACCAACCATCTTAGGCCGTGAATCGGCTGCTTGCAAGGCAAATGCTGCTGTGCTATCTTTTCAGCCCCGGCTTTTAGTATTTTTAAAGATTTCTGTTTTTTTGTTTTTGTTTTTGTTTTTGTTTTTTGCTGTTGCTGTTTTTTGTTTGGTTTGGTTTGGTTTTTGTTTGGGTGCTCAGGAGCTGCTCCTGGTTCTGTGTTCAAGGATAAATCCCAGTAGTAGTACTAGCTCAGGGGACCAGGTGTCACTGAGATTGAATCTGGGCCTTCTGCATGTAAGAACATGCTCAGCTGGGTAAACTTCTGCTTTGGGGAAGTTGCACAAGTCCATGGAGAAAATCCCTGGGGGCTGTGGTGGAAAGTGCATCTCCCGGCTACATGGGCTCTTTCTAGCCTCAAATATATCCCCTGCACATCCCAGGCTTATACACCATCTAGTCTCTGCCTCCTTGTTTCCTGATCACTGCTCTTTATATCAGGTTTAAACCAAGGATCACAAAGGCTTATATTGGGGCCAGATCTGTCCCACTGCCCATTTGGTTCCAATCTGCCAAATAAGAATTAGCTGGATATTTTCTTAGTTTTTATTCTATTGGCTTTGGACCCACACCCAGCTATTTCTCAGGGTTCACACCTGATGGTGCTCTGGAAATCTTGCGGTTTATGTGATTGAACCTAGGCCACCTACATGTAAGCTATGCATGGAACTTTCTCTTAAAACCAATTCGATGGGGTCGGGGAGATAGCACAGCAGTAAGGTGTTTGCCTTGCATGCAGAAGGATGGTGGTTCGAATCCCGGCATCCCATATGGTCCCCTGAGCCTGTTGGGGACGATTTCTGAGCATAGAGCCAGGAGTAGGCCCTGAGTGCTGCCAGGTGTGACCCCCCCCAAAAAAAATCCAATTCTATATTTTAAATGGTTGAGGAAAAACCCAAAGGGCCATCCTTTCTGGCACAAGAAAATCACAATAAAGTTTTATTGGGACACAGTGCTGTTCATTCGCTCCCATGCTGCCGAGGCCACCTCTGCATGTAGAAGTCTTTGTGATAGGACCTTCGTAGTCTACAGTCTCCAAAAGATTTTTTTCAGTGGTCATTGACTGTTAGAACATGTTGAACCCTTGTTTAACTTGTGTATTTTGCTGCTTTGCTCATGGAACCTAGGACCTGGGTCTGAATCTCTTTTTTGGTGGGTTTGGATTTTTGGGACACACCTGGCAGTGGTCAGGGGTTACTCCTAGATCTACACTCAGAAATTGCTCCTGGCAGGCTTGGGGGGCCATATGGGATGCCAGGAATTAAACCAGGGTCTGTCCTGGCAAACGCCCTACTGCTGTGCTATTGCTCTGGCCCCAAGGCTCTGAATCTTTGATATAGATCCAGATTTCCCTTTCAGAAGATCCCCAGGACCCAATGTCTATGATAAACAACAGCACCATGCTGACCTGTTCTTTCACACAAAGGGCCATTTATTACTTATTTGGTTCTGACAGTGGACCCCAAATTCTGGTCAAAGTGAAAAGAGCTCATGTCTTAAGAGTGGTCACTCTGTTTAGTGTTTGTATCTTGTTGTTTCAGAAAGAGGATTTGTGCAGCTTGCAGAGGGAGGGAGAGCTCAGAAATCTCGAAGCTACTAAGACAGAGGTGAAGTCCCAGAAAAGGCAAGCAGACAGCATGCCTGCCTTTCCCATCGAGGACGCCTGGATTATATTTGAGCTGGAAGCTTTATTCAAATCATATTTGCAGATGATGCAAAATCTTTGTGGGTGTTTATTTTCCTCCAGAGGGAGGTGGAAGGCAGAATGTCTCCAAAAAGTTGGAAGAAATGCCAAGTGGGATAATATAGAACAGCATTTTCTAGTCTTCTCATGGCTAACCCTTCAAGGGAATGCGTGTGACATCCTTAACAGTTTGCTTTCAATCATATATCTTTTAACATGCTTCAATTCAGTTGTTTCATCTCAAGAAGTAATATTCAGGAATCTGTCATCTGGATGAGTTAGCTATACACGTATTTTTCCCCTCCATGCTTAATAAATATTAAAATAAAACAAGTTAAAACTCCAATTTTTCCACATACCACCAACAGTAATCTTGCATTTGATGTCCTGTGCTACACTGGACCTTTGGAAAAGCTGCAGTGTCAGGCACTGGGGCTATTCTGTTAACTATCCTTTCGCTCTGCTTCCTGCGGACAGCTGGCCGTGTGTGCTCAGCTGGCCTGGGGAAGAAACCACAGTTGGGTTCCACCCGACATGGCCTTCCTTGTCTCCTGGGCCAGTATAGATCAAGTGATGTCAGATGATTCTCTTCTGGCCAATGGGAAGCTGTTGTGGGCTGCTAGAAGAGTTTTCTCAGATAAGAAAGAGACACCTGGGTCTGGGGTGAGCGGTCCAAGGTCTGGAGCACATGCTTTATATGCACATGCTTGTGGTTCAGTCCTCACAAGCACATGGTCCCTTGAGTACCACAGGAAGTGACCCTGAGCACCATGGGGTGTGGCCAAAAAAGAAAAGGAATGAAAAGAAAAAGCCCAGAGGCACATGAAGAGAGACCTATTGTCCCACTTCTTCCCTTCCGGCTTGGACTTGGCTGTGTGAAGAGGTGATGAGTGAGCCATGGCAGCCATCCTGTGACATTAGGCCACCAGCCTGAGGACAAGCTGCTGTCTTACTGCTGCTGGTGGTGGGGAGGGTGGGTGGGTGCAATGAGCCTAGTCCTTTGCGGGAACTATAGATGCCAGACTCACCCGAGGTCGCTGATTTCCAGATGTCTTTTAAATAAACAGTCCAAGTGACTCAAGTCTAAACTGTGGCATTGGAGCCTCTGACATGATCCTTCTGGGCTCAATGGCTTTGGCCTTTTGAGCGAGACTCCAAGGGTCAGGTTTGTGTGGCCTCCTCAGATGCTCCTTGCTCTCATCTCCTGGGCGCATAGCTCAGCTTCTCTAAGCTTTCCTATCTAGGATATAGTCCTACCACATAGCTCACAGGTTAGGCTTTAAATATTTTTTTAAGTCAGGGAGAAGAAGATAAGTTCTGTTATTATTGTTTCTCTCATATTTATATAATCCTCTGAAAAAGTATGTATGTGTGTGGAGGGGTAGCAATGACTGCACTCATTAAAAGGCATCAAGGTGGGAGATGCTGCTCGGTGGTAAAGCACATGCCAGGCATGTATGAAGTGCTGGGTTTGGTTTCTGGCACCAATGGTTAATTGAATAATAAAGGGAACCATCTGGGCACTTGAAGAGAAAATGATCTGAGTGTTGGAGGGGACCATCAGCTGTAGGCGAATTAGAGTTTCCGAGAACAAGCTGCACGTCAGGGCTGGAAGCAGGCCTGCGGGTGTGATGGGCAGGCTCGAGGCTGCGCACCACTGTGCTGTGACATGACTCATGCCTGGCCAGGAGCAGAGACTCTGTTTGGCCCTACCAGTCTCTTTGGGTTGTGGGGCGCTATTTTGGACCCAAAGGCGCAGAGACAATGGCTCAGGCACAAGTTACAAAAGAGAAGAGGACCATCAGTGCCAAGACCATCACTCTGTTGTGTTGAATTGGTGGCGTTTAGTTTTTTCCTTTTGTTTGCATTTGGCTCTCTCCTCACAGTGCTCAGGAAACCACACAGTGCTGGGGAATCAAAACATCTCTGGCACACAAAATATGCATTCTGGCTCTAATTGATGCTTATTGATGTATTTATTTGATTTTCTGGTGGCACAATCAGTGATGTTTGGGCCTTACTTCTGGTTCTATGCTTAAGGATCACTCTTGACAGGGTTGGAGACAATGTGTAGTGCCAGGGATTGATATAGGGTCAGCCACGTGCAAGGTTAAGTGCCTTAACCTTTGCACTAGCTCTTTGTCCCTCTACCCCCAATGATGATATTTAGTTGCTATTAGCCTCGTCTCCTGCAGCCCAGATGAAAATAAATAGATTGAGGAGTGTGGCAAGAGCAGATGGATATTGGGAGGGGAGACAGTAATCTGGGAACTTTGTCATGTGGCCCAGGAAGTCCCTCCTCTCCCCTAAAACTCAGCCACCCTGTACAGGAGTGTGTGTCCTCAGCAGATAGAAATGCAATTGCTGCAGGTCATAAGAAAACCAAGAACTGTGTCCCAGTTTACTCTTGCTCTTCCCCCCATAATCAAAGGCTCAGAGGGAGGCAAGTTGTTGACTGTGATTCAGCAGCTTCAGAAAGTAGGCTTGCTCTTCAAGTCCATGTTCTTCCTTGAGTATATATCTTGTGAGTTTTTTGTTTTGTTTTGCTTAATTTTTTCTGGGGGAGGGGTGCCACATCCCGCTGTGCTCAGGACTTGCTCCTGTTTCTGTGCTCAGAGTCATTCTTGGAGGGCTCAGGAAACTGTATAAGGTGTGCTGAGAATTGAACTTGAGTTGACTATGTGCAAAGCAAATGCCTTACCCATTAAGCTATCTCTTCAGCCCCCAAACATACATTTTGCTTGCTTGTCTTTATATACCTTTTCTTGCCTTTTTACCAAACTCTGGAGAAGTATATATTCTCTTGAAAACATGCATTTCCTCTCTTACTCTCTCCTCACATCTTTTTAAATAAGTTTCATTTGATGAAATTGATCTTGCTTCAGAAAGAAGGAAAAATAGAAAGAAAAGGAAAGAGAGAAAGAAAGAAGAAAAAGACAGAGAGGGCTGAAAAGGTAGCACAGCGGTAGAGCATTTGCCTTGCATGCAGAAGGACAGTCATTCGAATTCCATATGGTCCCACAAGCCTGCAGGGGCAATTTCTGAGCACAGAGCCAGGAGTAACCCCTGAGCACTGCTGGGGTGACCCAAAAACCAAGAAAGGGAGAGAGAGAGAGAGAGAGAGAGAGAGAGAGAGAGAGAGAGAGAGAGAGAGAGAAAGAAAGAAAGAAAGAAAGAAAGAAAGAAAGAAAGAGAGAGAGAAAGAAAGAAAGAAAGAAAGAAAGAAAGAAAGAAAGAATAGAGAGAAAGAAAGAGAGAAAGAAAGAGAAGGAAGGAAGGAAAGAGAGAAGGAAGGAAAGAAAGAAAGAAAGAAAGAGAAAAGGAAGGAAGGAAAGAAAGAAAGAAAGAGAGAAGAGAGGAAGAAAGAAAGAAAGAAAGAAAAGACAAAGGAAAGAAAGAAGAAAAGAAGAATGAAAGGGGAGAGATGGGGAAGGAAAGAAGGAAGGAAGGAGGGGAGTAAGGAAGGAAGGAAGAGAGGAAGGAAGAAAGGAAGGAAGGAGATGAAAAAGGAGGGAAAGAAGGAGGAAGGAATTAAGAAAAGGGGGAGGGAAAGAGAAGGAAAGAAGGAAGATAGGAAGAAAGAAAGAGAAAAGTGAGGGAGGAAGAAAGGAAAAAGGGGAGGGAGGGAGATGGAAAGAAGGAAGGGAGGGAGAAAGAACAGGGGAGGGAAGGAAGGAGGAAGGGAGAGAAGAGGGAAGAAAGGAAGCAAGCAAGGAATGAATATAGGGATTTTTCTGCCTCTCTTTTCTCCCTCCCATGTTCTAAAATGACCTCTAATTTTTCCTAGGGAAGAAGGAAAAAGGGCAGCATCAGACCTCTGTGCCCTTCCTTGCTCCTCAAGCAAAAGCTTCCTGAATTCCTAAACTGACCCTGACCCTGGACAGATCAGACCACATGACTGACCATGTACCTGCTACAATGCAAGGCCTGCTAGGAATGAGCCTTGGGCCCACTGCAAAAGGTAAGTGGAAGCTAGAGCCAGATTGGGGCTGCTGCAGTGCATCAGGTAGCAAAACCCTGGTCCTGGCCATGGGACCCAGAGCGTCTCTGCTCTGTGTGTTCTGGTCCCCGTGGCTCTGTAAAAGTTTTGAGGACAGGATCTAAACTGGCATCCGGACAAGCTCAGGCCCTCTGCTCATCGGAGGGAATCCCTCACTCCCCAGAACTTTCCTTCCTTGTCTGTACAGAGAAATGACCCATTCCTCATCAGGGTAGCAGACAACCTGTAAAGTCCCACTTGCCTCCCCCACATTCTGCTATTGCTATCTTGAAGCCATTCTTTTTAGGGGGTGGGTGTCCACCAGTGGTGCTCAGGGACCAGGCTCTCTTTTCTCAGGACCTGTGTGGCTCTTGCATTGTTTTCTCCCAAACACTGCTTACTATCCCCTCTCACAACTCACCTCCTTCTCCAGAGCTTCTTCTGTCCCTCTTCAGTGCTGACAGCTGATTTCTTGGCACCTGCTAGATGCCCTGTGTGTCAGGGTCTGGCCTGTTTTGCTCCACTCAGTAAAGGCAGTTCCTGGGTTTCTCTGTGATTCTCCGTTGACAGATAAGGTCACACTGAGCCCAACTGCTATGGTGCAGTGCAGGCCATACTGACCACCTAGGAACCAGGTGATTGGGGTCGTGAGGAGACCAAAGAGGTCCAGAAGCTCAAGAGTGACCAGAGAACAGACTTAGCTGGGCACAGAGCTCACTTAAGAAGCTCTCTGTTTTATTTTTTATTTTATTATTATTATTATTATTATTTTTGGTTTTCGGGCCACACCCGGCGGTGCTCAGGGGTGACTCCTGGCTGTCTGCTCAGAAATAGCTCCTGGCAGGCACGGGGGACCCTATGGGACACCGGGATTCGAACCAACCACCTTGGGTCCTGGATCGGCTGCTTGCAAGGCAAACGCTTCTGTGCTATCTCTCCGGGCCCATTTTTAATTTTTTTTTGGGGGGGGCCACACCCGGCGTTGATCAGGGGTTACTCCTGGCTGTCTGCTCAGAAATAGCTCCTGGCAGGCACGGGGGACCATACGGGATACCAGGATTCGAACCAACCACCTTTGGTCCTGGATCGGCTGCTTGCAAGGCAAACGCCGCTGTGCTATCTCTCCGGGCCCCTATTTTTAATTTTTTGTTTTGTTTTGTTTTTGGGTCACACCTGGCAGCTCTCAGGGGTTACTCCTGGCTCTATGCTCAGAAATCGCTCCTGGCAGGCTCAGGGGACCATATGGGATGCCAGAATCTGAACCACCGACCTTCAGCATGCAAGGCAAATGCCTTACCTCCATGCTATCTCTCTGCCCTTATTTTTAATTTTTTGTTTTTGGGCCACATCTAGTGGTGCTTAGGGCTCACTACTGGCTTTGTGCTTAGGGCTTAGTCCAGTCTCTGTGCTCAGGGTTCACTCCTGGTTCTGTGCTCGGGGCTCTCTCCTACCTCTGTGCTCAGGGCTTGCTCCTGATCAGTGCTTAGAGCTTACCCCTGGCTCTGTGCTCTGGGATCATCCCTGGCTCTTTGTTCATGGCTCAATCCCAGATCAAGAATAACTCCTAGCTTAGTGCTCAGGACTCATTCCTGGCTCAATGCTTAGGACACACTCCTGGCAGTGCTTGGAGCACTGTTCGCATCCTGGAAGTTTTTCCTTCAGCCCAGCAGTTCCTAAATCTGAGACTGGTTCTGGTGCTACCCTCTCTCTGGGCCATAGATGCTGTCAAGGCACTGTCACAGGACAAGCTCCTCTGAAAATATTGGAAATATTTCTCCTGTGGAAATATTGGAGCACAAGACTGAGAGGAGGAATTGGTGTCCTGACAGGAAGCGGAAGAATGCAGGACTGGACTGGAGGAGACATTGAGCCGCACTCACATCCTAGAGGCTCTAGCCTAACCACAGCCACTCTGGCTTAGAGGAAAGCTGACCTGGCAGGGTCAGAAAGGGGGTGACCCCTCTGAAGCAGCCCTAGTGCTCAGCTGCTTCAGCTACTGATCAGCTCTATGCCTGAGCAGCAGGGCTATCTTTAAGGGAACTCCAGGATCATGACTCCACGCTCTCCACCTAATCTTTGTCTCCAAGTATCTGTTTATCATCTCTCGGTGATGGTGACACGCTGCAGGGCAAAACTTGAGAATGTGGTAATGTGGAAATAAGGCAGTGCTGCCAAGGAGCGAGCTTGAACGTCAGACTGTTGGAGCATCGGAGAGTCAGGGGGTCGGATCCTGCCAGAACCACCTCTGGTCATTGTTGTTTAGCCAAGTGGCCACTGCATCTCTGGGCACCTCAGGTGTGTTTTCTGTGGAGGAAGAACAACTATGTGCAATTCTTAGGTCTGAGTGTGGATGGACAGGTGAGATTAGGTTCCAGCATAGGCTCCGGCCCCTGGAAACCCTCCACAAGTGACCATTGGAAGTGCAGTATTGCTGCTCTGAATGAACAAGGTTTTGTTTTGTTTTGTTTTGTTTGGGGACCACACTCAGCAGTAATCAGGAGTTACTCCTGGCTCTGCACTCAAAATTGCTCCTAGCAGGCTTGGGGGACCATATGGAATGCCAGGGATCTGGCGTAGGTCTGTCCCGGGTCAGCAAACATTCTACTGCTGTGCTACCACTCAGGCTCCCATGAATGAGCTTTTGTTTGTTTGTTTGTTTGTTTGTTTTTGGGTCACAACGGGTGATGCTCAGGGGTTACTCCTGGCTATGTGCACAGAAATCGCTCCTGGCTTGGGGGACCATATGGGACACTGGGATTGAACCCAGGTCTGGGTCAGCCGCGTGCAAGGCAAACACCCTACCACTGTGCTATTGCTCTGGTCCCCCATAAATAAGCTCTTGAGGAATGAAAGTGAACTGTCTCTCATCGCTGCAGCCACATCAGATTCTTTACTCAACAGCCAATGCCCTTTTATACACATTGTTCATGGTGTGATTTCTGTCATAGCCATTTATCTCCCTTGCCATAAATAGTTATTTAGCTATGAGTCTTGCAGTTGGAAATGACAGAAAAACTCAATTCAAAGAGGCTTAAGAATAAAATGTGTGTGTGTGTGTGTGTGTGTGTGTGTGTGTGTGTGTGTGTGTGTGTTCAGTTTATGGAAATAAAGTCCTTTTTGGGGGGGTGCCCATACCCAGTGATGCTCAGGGTTTCCACCTGCCTCTGAGCTGAGGAATCACTAGTGCTCAGGGACTATATGGAATACCAGGGAGCAAACCTGGATCAACCATATGCCTTACCCACTATACTCTGTCTTCAGCCCAAGAAATGGAGTCTTTTTTTTTTTTTTTTTTTTTGGTTTTTGGCACACCTGGCAGTGCTCAGGGGTTATTCCTGGCTCCAGGCTCAGAAATTGCTCCTGGCAGGCACAGGGGACCATATGGGGCGCCGGGATTCGAACCGATGACCTCCTGCATGAAAGGCAAACGCCTTACCTCCATGCTATCTCTCCGGCCCCAGAAATGGAGTCTTGAGTTGGGTTTCAGCTTCAGGAATTGCTTAATCCATCTGCACACCTGTTGTTAGGGATCATACTCTATGCAGTTCCAGCTGTTTTCCTCCATATCAGTGGGTGCTCTCATGCCTATGGCAATTGAATAATGTCTAATATATAACCCGCTATCAAATCACTCAGAACAGTTGCACTGTCCACCAAACCCTTGTTACCTATTGATCTTTTCAGCAGGCCCAATGTTTCTTTCTTTTTTTTTTTTTTGTTTTTTTTTTTTGTTTTTGGGCCACACCCGATAACGCTCAGGGGTTACTCCTGGCTATGCGCTCAGAAGTTGCTCCTGGCTTGGGGGACCATATGGGACACCGGGGGATCGAACCGCGGTCCGTCCAAGGCTAGCGCAGGCAAGGCAGGCACCTTACCTTTAGCGCCACCACCCAGCCCCAGGCCCAATGTTTCACCTTCTCTGGACCCTCTGCAGTTTTATTGTTTCCCTCCCTCCCTCCCTCCCTCCCTCCCTCCCTCCCTCCCCTCCCTCCCTCCCTCCCTCCCTCCCTCCCTTCCTCCTTCCTTCCTTCCTCCTATCCTCCTTTCTACCTTCCTCCCTTTCTCCTTCCTCCTTCTTTCTTCCTCCTTCCTTTCCTCCTCCTTCCTTCCTTCCTTCCTCCTTCCTCCTTCCTTCCTTCCTTTCTTTCCTTCCTTCTTCCTTCCTTCCTCCTTCCTTGCCTTCTTCCTTCCTCTTCCTTCCTTCCTTCCTTCCTTCCTTCCCTTCCTTCCTTCCTTCCTTCCTTCCTTCCTTCCATTCCTTCTTCCTTCCTTCCTTCCTTCCTTCCTTCCTTCTTTCTTACCTCTACAATCCATGGCTTCATCCTCACGTCTGGCTTCCTCTCTAAACAGACCATGCCCGGACCAGTCTGGTGAAATATTTATATTATTATTCCTGGAACGATCCCTTCCTTGAAATGATGATGATACATTTGAATTTTATGAAAACATCCTTTAGGCCAAGTCAAATAGGCTGCGTTTGGCTCCTGGGTCAGCCAAAGAGTGAAAAGTGTGAGGTTGGGGGTCCAGAAGGCCTGTCCCTGCCAGCCTTTTCCTGATCATGTGACCTGGGGCTGAATCCTTGACAGTCTTCTCTCCACAACCCCCGGAAACCCTCCTCCAGCCACAAACACTTTTAATACTGGTAGACACTGACTCAGGCAGCCCAGGTCTAATCCCTACTCCCATGTGCTGGCTGTGTGGCCTAGTGTGAGTAGCTCAACCTCTCTGTGCACCACAGCTCAGATTGCTGCTTCTGAGTCTCATGTTCCAAGTCGGGCAGTAGTACCTAGCTGGGTAGTAGCTGGGTCTGGTGGCAGTCCAGTACTATATATATAATCACCCCCCATTTTTTGTGTTTGTTTTAGGGTCACACTCAGCAATGCTTAGGAATTACTTCTGCTTCTCTACTCAAGAAATCACTCCTGGTGGTGCTTAAGGGATCATATAGGATGCCAGGGATTCAACCTGGGTCCACTATATCCAAGGGAAGTGCTCTCTCTCTCTACTGTGTTGTCTCTCTGGTCCCTGTAATCATCCCATTTTAAAGAGAAGAAAAGTAAGATTCAGAAGTGGTCAGTACCCCCACCCTGTAGCAGAGAACAGCAACACTGGGATGGATGGGCAACTGAGCCCATTGCATTAGCCCCTTTTTCACATCAGCTAGAGTTCACCTCATGCCCCTGCCTGAATCTTTACACTGGCCTGGACCCCACTTTGGGTGGAGAGAGGTAGACTCTCAGCAGGCCTGCGGAAGCACGGGTCCAGTTCTCAGGGTTCATGGAAGGGTTCCAAGCGGGTGCCCTGGCCCTGTGACCAGAGCCTCACCCCTTCCCCCTTTCATCTTCCGATTTCAAAGTGCTCTGCACTCAGCCCTAATTAGAGAAGACACTTTCCTGGAGTCCTGGAGGCAGGTCTTTGTAATTACCTGCCTCCCGTGAGGCCCCAGGGTACAGGGCTGCCAACTCGACTAATTCTAGGATAGCTCACAGGATGTGGCCGGGGCAACCTCCTGCCACCTCCTCTGTAGCCCTCTCAGACTACCTGCTCCTAAGTCTTCCCTCTTCCTTCTCTCTCTTGTGCTTCTGTTCTGTTTCACTGTCATGCTTATCGCATTGGGAAAGATAAATTCTTTGATAGCATATTGACTTTAAAGTAGCAGCTACCTTTATAAATCAATTCGTTTTGCTGCCCTATACTTTGCTCATATTAAATTCCTGGTGCACAGAGAGGTAAAGTAACTTCTTCAAGGTATCAGAGTTAACGAGGAAGTCTTACTTATGTTTTGTCTCCCCTACCCATCCATTCATATCTACATGCATGCATTCACCCATTCATTCACAATTGACAGAATCATCTATTTATCACCCCATCTTTCTTTCATCTACTTTAAGCACCCACCATTTATGCATCCAATATTCATCAATCTATCCACATTTTTAATACTTATCCATCCAGCATCCATTCAATCACCTATAACCAGCCCATTATTTTTCTATCTATACATTTACCCACCCATCTTCCATCCTTCCATCCTCTATCCATCCATCCTACATCCAACTATTTATCTCTCCATCCATTTATCAATCTATCCATCCACCCTTTATTTTTTCATCCATCCATCACCATCCATCTTCTAAGCATCCATCATTCACCCATCCATCATCCATCTATCCTCCACTCACCCACCACTCATCCATCCATCCATCCATCCACCAGCCCCATCATCTGTTTTTCTGTAAAATAAAAAAGAAAAAGAAAAGGGTGACTTCTTTTAAAGAACATTTACCTGTGCTTAGGGGACCATGCAATACCAGAACTGAATCCAGAACTCCCTCATGTAAAGCATATGGTCCAGCACTTTGAACTATCTCCCTATAAATTAAGTTTTATTGGAACATAGCTATCTTTAGTTAAGTATTATCTGGGACTTCTGTTCACATAAGAGAAGTAGAATTGGGTGGTTGCAGCAACATTTGTGAAGCCCAGTTGCTACTTGACCCTTTATGGAGAAGATCTCTTATGCTGCTGGATCAAGCTGGCATTTATATATCCTTTAAGAACAAGTTGAAGTGCCTCTTCTTCCAGGAAGTATTCTGTGATCTTCCAGTTTGAACAGCCCTTGGCCTGCTGTTTTCTTTGTAACAGTATCCAACCTCTCTACCCAGAAACTCTTTAATACTCTTCTCAATTTAAACATCCCCTCCCCAATAAAATTTATTTTGTTTTTGTTTTGAAGCCACACCTGGAAGTGCTCAGGGATCATTCCTGGCTTTGCCCTCAGGGATCACTCCTAGCTGTGCTCAAGGGACTGTATGGAGTGCTAGGGATTGAACTCAGGTTAGCCCTGTGTAAGGCAAGCAAGAGATAGTACAGTGGTGTACTGTATCTCCAATATCCTCTACCCCCCAGAAAAAAATTTTTTTTGGTTTTTGGGTCACAGCTAGCAGCGCTCAGGGGAAACCCCTGGCTCTACACTCAGAAATCACCTCTGGCAGGCTTGGGGGACCATATGGGATTCCGGAATTTGAACCATCATCCTTCTGCTTGTAAGGTAAATGCCCTACCTCCATGCTATCTCTGACCCCACCCCAGAAAAAAAATTTTTTTTTGGGCCACACCCTGTGCCGCTCAGGGGTTACTCCTGGCTATGCGCTCAGAAGTTGCTCCTGGCTTCTTGGGGGACCATATGGGACACCGGGGGATCGAACCGAGGTCCGCCCTAGGCTAGCGCAGGCAAGGCAGGCACCTTACCTCCAGTGCCACCGCCCGGCCCCCAGAAAAAATTTTAATACAAAGATAGATCATATGTTAAAGCAGCTTGGTCTGTGACTTTTGGGGTGTGTAGACAAATGTTTGGAGTTTATTTTTACTTTATTATTAATTTTTGTCTTCATTGATAATGCCTACTACTACCACTACCACTACCACCATTACTACTACTACTACTACTGTCCTATATTTTGGGGGTTATTGTTGTTTTGGGCTTTTGGAGCCACACCCAGTGAGGCTCAGAGTTATTCATCACTTTGTACTCAGGAATTACTCCTGGTATACTTGGGGGACTATATGGGATGCCGAGGATTGAACCTGGGTTAGCTCAATGCTAGGTAAGCACCTTCCCTGATGTACTGTCTCTCCAGGCTCCAAATACTCTTAAAAATAAATTATTTCTGGGGGCTGAGGAGATGGCACAGGGGTTGGGGTGGTTGCCTCTCAGGACCTTGGTTTTATCCTAGCACAACATGGCCTTCACTGGGTTTGGCCTTGGTGACTCCTGTGACTTCTGAGCATAGTCAGGCTTGAGTAGTTCCCTTTTTTTTTTAGTTTTTGGGTCACACCCAGTGTTGCTCAGGGGTTACTCCTGGCTATGAGCTCAGAAATCGCCCCTGGCTTGGGGAACCATATGGGACACTGGGGGATCGAACCACTGTTTGTCCTAGGTTAGCACATGCAAGGCAAACGCTCTACTGCCTGTGCCACAGCTTCGGCCCACCTGGCCAAGTATGACTTCGGAGTATCCCCAGGACCACCCCAATATTTGTTTCTGGGTTCCAGAAATCTTGTATAATTACAGCAATGGAATTACAGCAGTATCAGAGGGAAAGGCTGACTGGGAAAATGCAATTGCATTGAGATAGGGACCAGGAATCTGCATGGAGAATTGTTTTAGAGATTTTTCATGTGCTCCTGTCAGTCACTTGGTCAGTCAACAGATGTTGATGTTCATACCTTCATCATGGGCAGGATGGAGCGGCATCCTCTTTCCTGAGTCTCCCACATTCCAGATTGCTGCTCTTAGCTATAGATGGGAACCTTCCTAGGACACCCACACAGCAGTGAAAGAGCTCACCAGCCTATTGAAGGTGGGAACAGAGCAGAAGAGCCCCATTGGGTGAGCTTCACTTATCCCACTTTGTCCCAGTCTCCACTTCTCCCTGCTGCCTGCCTGCCTTTGACTACAGAGTCTGGGATTGTCAGCAGCCAGCACCATGTGACCCCCTGCCAAGGAGCCCCTCTCTCCTGCTGGTTCTATTAGGGGCTTTGATCACTGGGTGTGGTGAAGGTGGGCCAGAGCCTGAGATGTGACACTCAGCTGAACTGGCCTTTCAGAGCCTGTTTTTGGGTGGGCAAGTGGGGTCAGTGTGGAGAGGCCCAGGGGACAACCACTTCGGGCCTCTTTACCTTCTTGTGTCTCTGTGGGTATTTCCAACTTGTCCCTTGTGGATTCAGTTGTCCTGAGAACCAGGACCCTGGGCAGAGCTGCAGAGGGGAGCACTCTAGGTTTCAGTAATAAGTGGCCCCTCTCTTGCTCAGAGTAGCAGAGGAAGCACATGGCCAAAGAGCACATCTTTGTGGGCACTGCTTCCCCATTCCCATTCCCAGGTGCCCATCCCCAGGGTTCCTCAGAGGCATTGCTCTTGCTCTAGTCTCTGATTTCTTGAGTGTGGCTGGGATAGAAGGTTCTGGAAGGCTGCCCTGCCATCCCAGGGGGCTGGTGCTCACCACATCCTGGGAATTTGGGGAGGAGAAAAGTGGCTTTTTCTCAGGGAAAGGAGCTTCTCCTCAAGGGTGCATGGCTGTGCTATGGGCCCTGCATTCCAGGAGCATGGCTCTGCCCCCTTCCCTCCCCCCCAGGAAACTGGACCGCATGCAGATGGCACCATGCCCACCGCCCACTGCCCGGAAACTGTCCTGGCTGGCAAGGGGGCAGGCAGGGAGGAAGGCAGGGCTGTTTGGACATGCCCCTCACAGCCTCAGGAAGGGGTGAGCTACAGGAATGGTGGGGCTCTTTAGCCTTTGAAGGGGCCTGTGTGGGGCTGATGGGGGCAGCAGAGGGCCTGGCACTGAGAAGAGCCTCACACAGAGGGCAGCCAAGGTTTCTGTGCCACTGGGACCCAGGACTTACTTTTTCCCTGATTGATGGTGGGCATTCCATGGCACCAGGGTCCCTCAACCCCTGGACCTGTGGTCAGCCTGGGCAATTATCTGCAGTAGGGATGGTCTCAGCCTACTATGTGCCCTAACATCTCACCTCACTCCAGGTCTCAGCCATCAGAGATGTCTCCAGCATGACTAAAGGCCCCACACCATTACAGAACTTCGGAACTTCTTTTTTTTGGGGGGGGGGGTTGGTTTTTGGGTCACACCTGGTGATGCTCAAGGGTTGCTCCTGGCTATGCACTTAGAAATTGCTACTGGCTCGGGGAACCATATGGGATGCCGGAGGATAGAACCAAGGTCTGTCCTAGGTCAGCCTCATGCAAGGCAAATTCCCTACTGCTGTGCCACCACTCAGGCCCCTCATTACAGAACTTCTGATCTGAGAACACCCCTCAGGCCCACGCGAACTTTCTAGAAGTCCTATACTTAGTGGCTTTAGCAGCTGCTTCTTAGGTGGCCTGTGGAGATGCTTTCCAGTGCAGGCCAGGTGCTGACTTGGTCCTTTACTATCTTTCCTTAGAAAGCTGCTGAGTTCAGGGATAAGATGCATCCAAAGGTTTTTATTCACATCTTAGCCAATGGGAGAAGGGGCTGAAATCATGGGTTACAAAGTTGCTTATAATAGTTTCTGTTTTGGGGGCCGGGCGGTGGCGCTGGAGGTAAGGTGCCTGCCTTGCCTGCGCTAGCCTAGGACGGACCGCGGTTCGATCCCCCGGTGTCCCATATGGTCCCCCAAGAAGCCAGGAGCAACTTCTGAGCGCATAGCCAGGAGTAACCCCTGAGCGTCACAGGGTGTGGCCCAAAAAAAAATAGTTTCTGTTTTGTTGTTGTTGTTTGTTTTTGTTTTTGAGCCACACCTGGCAATGCTCAAGGATTACTCTTGGCTCTGCTCAGGGATCATTGTGGTGGGGCTCTAGAGACAATATGGGATGCTGGGAATTGATCCCAAATGACTATGTGCAAGGCAAACACCATACCCTCTGTACTATCGCTCTGGCCCCACTACAGTTGTTTCTGGTATTCATTGTCCCAATACCAATCCCACCACCAGTGTAACATTCTCTCCACTGTTGTCCCCAGTTTTCCAACCACCCCTAAGCTTACCCCCTTGGCAGGCATGAATCTACTTTATCTTGCTTGTTACCATTAAGTGGTAATTGAATTATTAAAAATATTTCACTAAAGGAAATTTTTGTCAACATTGTCAATCAAGTAATTGTCTGAAGGATTACTAAGCTGTTTGTCACTGGTTGAGCAATTTGCATATTGATTTTTTTTGTTGTTGAATTTAGGTGGCTTCTATGCTACTTCCACATCTAATTTGGTGTGTTCTTACAAGGGTGTCAGTATTGAAAGATTTGGAGGTGTTGTGTGGCCATATATGTGGCTATGTGCTCCAGAAATTCAGGATCTGTGATGCTTAGTCTATGAGCGAACACGGGGGAGGCTGTGGGATGTGGATGTGGTTGCTGGGGCTTCCAAAAATACAGGGGAGCAGGCAGAGGGTGCCCGCCCACATGCTCAGAAGACTCCAGAGTTCTCAGCCCCAAACCCTCAAACCTGGAGTTTTTGTCTGGCAGGTGTCTCTGCAGAGATAAGGGGAAAAGAGGTGAAGTTGGGCCATTGGTGTGATGTCAGTAATGTATGTCCCTTCTCTTTAAAATATAGTGTAAGATAGTGCACACACAGCAAAGGTAGTGAAACTTCATTCTATTGGTCAGAACTTGGTCATAGGCTACGCATGCCACAAAGGAGGCTGGGAAATGTAGTCTTTATTATTGGGGTGGTTGGAGGGGTGTGTGTGCTGGATCCATACCTGGTGGTGCTCAGGGGTTACTTTTGGGTATGTACTCAGGGATCACTCCTGGCTGTGCTCAGGGGACTATATGGGGTTCTAGGGATCAAACCCAGATTGGTCTTTCTCCCTCCCTCATTCCCTCCCTACCTCTTCTTCCTTCCTTCCTTCCTTCCTTCCTTCCTTCCTTCCTTCCTTCCTTCCTTCCTTCCTTCCTTCCTTCCTTCCTTCCTTCCTTCCTTCCTTCCTTCCTTCCTTCCTTCCTTCCTTCCTTCCTTCCTTCCTTCCTTCCTTCCTTCCTTCTTTTCTTTTCTACTTTCCTGCCTACCTTCTTTCCTTCCTTTCCTCTTCCTTCCCTTTTTACTTTCTAAAATAAAGGGAGGGAAAGAAAGAGCTACCTAATCAAGAGGAAACATGCCTTCTCAAGATTGGGGAAAAGCCCAAAGCAAACATCCCAGCAGGGACATGCTGGTCATTTCCCCAAAGGAAAAAGTTCACATTACAGGCAGATGCAGGAAAGAGGCTTCAGGATAATTTCCCAAGTAGAGCAAAGGGCCTGTGGCTGCCTCCATGTACAAGAGGCAGAAACATTAAAACAAGGCCCAAGTAAGAAGAATTCCTTTAAGCTGCAGGGAAGCTGAGGTTCCCAGAAGTAAGGGACTTTCCCATGACCATGCAGCTGATTCTGGAGGTAGCCAAAACTAGGGTGGAGATGAATACCCTGGACAGATGCTCCTCCTGCTTCTAGAACCTTTTCTGCACCTCTCATTCCCCACCTGCCTGTAACCTATCTCTGTTCTAGTGTGTTAGTGAGGCTTGGAGAGAAGCTGAGGTTTGCCCTGTGATGACACTAGGTCTTACCTCTGTAGCAGTCATATGCTCTAGTTCTCTAAAACAGAACCCTGACTTATTTGGGATAAAAGGGGATAGACAGACAAAGCTCCAGAGGAGAGATTAATGTTGGGCTAAACTGGGTAGAAGACATAGTAGAGGGATCAAGACACTTGGCTTGCATGTGGTTCAATCCCTGGCATCCCATTTGGTCTCTCAGGCATGGCTAGAAGTTAGCTTTGAGCACAGTAGCTCTTAAGCACAGTTAAGTGTGGTATCAAGTCCCCTTCCAAATAAAATAAAACTGAGCTAAACTAGTCACATTATCCCTTTTTGCTTTCCTCCCCTTCCCAGACTTCTAGGCAGACATAGCGAGCTTAAGATAATATGACTTATTCTGGTCATTTGATGTGAAGGAAATTTTTCCAAGGAAGTTTTGGGAAATAGTTCTCTCCATACCCAATTAAATAAACTCAAGGAGAAAGAAGATTTTCATTTTCCCCCCAACACTTTCCTCCTGCCTTGAATTATATAGTAAGGATGTGATACTTGGGGTTGTAGCAACTATCTTGTGACCATGAGGCAGTAAGGCTGATGACAAAAAGCCAAGTCATTGCAAAAGATTGAATAAGGTGGAATACTGAGTGATATAGTAGGGATGTTGCCTTGGACCTGGAATCATCTACCTACAGCTTTCTTGTTTTCTCTGAAATGACTAAATGCTTTGATGATTTAAACCGTGATGAGCAGAATATCCTAACATTGCAGAAGAAGGTGTCCGCATTGAGCTACATTGAGCTCAATCTGGATTTTCTAATTTCCATGTGTGACTGATACCACCAGGTGTCCTGCTCTACTCCTTCAAAAGCTGAGGGTGGAGAGAAAGAACTTTGAACCTGCAGGTGATAACAGGTGAAAAACATCCACAGTGACCCCTGAGAACCTTTGACATTTACTCAGCTTAAAAGAGCACAGCATTTGCTTGTATGTTGGGGCTTTGACAAGACTCTTTGATGTCTTGTCAATTCTCAGAGCTGCTCAGCGTTTGGGGGAATTTCTGTCTTAATAAAAGTGTCTATCAATTAGAAGCCTTGGATGCAGATAACAGAAGAATCATAATGACTAACAGTTATCCGTTGAATGTAACTTGCCAGATACTTTAATAAGCACTTCAGGTACAAGAAGTCATTTAATCTTTCCAACAACACTCTGCAGAGATACTATCTTCCTCCCAATCGTCCAGGTAGAGAAACTGAGACACAAAACGGTAAGGAACATAACTTTGGTGTGATGCCTTTGACCTGACCTGGCACTCAAATAGTGAGGCACCCCTGTACCAAAGCTAACAATAAGTCTGGTGAGCTCAGCCGTAAAGCTCTTGGACTTTGCTTTTTGCCATTTTTATGGCCATCGCTGGCATAAAACGGTGGGTGGGATCTCACAAACTCCTCTCCCATGGTGTGTCGAAGTAGAGAAGGAAGGAACCTGCCAAATCCTCCCTGCTCATCTTGAAGACTTTCTGTTGGGTTTTATTGGTCAGAGCCAGATCACAAGCTGACCTTGGACCAATCACTGTAGACCAGAAGAGGTGTGTCTTTATTGGCTAGATCAGACACATCCCTTCCTGGGAGATAGGCTCAGTGGGCTTGGCATAGGGTAGGGTTCAGCCTAGGAAGGATGGGGTGACTGCTAGAAACCTTGATGACTAGCTCTAGCAAATGTTATTTGCTGAAGGAGACAAGCTCCACCATAAGCATTTTACATGTATTATCTCATCAAATCTTCATGCTTATTTCTCTTTCTCTCTCTGCTTTAGGTATATACTCTGCTATTTTTGGGGATCACTCCTTATAGGCTCTGAGGGCCTCATGGGATGTTGGAAATCAAAGCCAGGATGGTCTTGTGTAATGCAAAAAATAGAGCCTTACCCATTGTACTATCATCTCTCTGGTCTCCTCATGTCTCTTTTATGATGAACAATTTGGAACCTAAAGAACTTAAGTAGATCTGCCCCAAATCACAGATACCTCTGGGCTGAAATTTAGGCCCTTGATAGACCTACCTGGTAGGGGTTCAGGGTGCCCCACTTAAACAACAATTTTTGATGAAGACAAAATATTTTATATTTTATTATAATAATTATTATTTTTAGTTTGGAAGTTACATACAGTGGTACTAACGGTTACTCTTGCTCTGTACTCAGGAATCATTCCTGCAGTGCTTGGAAGACCATATGGGATGCCAGGGATTGAACCCAGGTCAGCCATGTACAAGGCAAGTGCCCTTCCCACTCTACTATTGCTCCAACCCTCAAGACAAACTATTTTATAATGAGTAGGTTCCAAATACTGCACAGGTCACATTTATACTAAAATAAATATATTTGCTCTTGATTGTAAGTGCAAATTTAACCAGAGAGCTTATATTTTTATTTACTAAATTTCACAATCCTACTTGAGCCACCGAGGTAGGGAACTTAAGTCTCAGTGTGGGCACTTGGCCACACTCAGTTTGCATATTAAACACAGAAATATTCCTCTGTCTTTCGGTTCCACACAGAGAAAGTGTTTTCACCCATTTTGCAGGACCTCTGATCCCTCTTGGAAAGTAGTTTCTGTCTTTCAGAGAAAATGTCTCTGTGCTTGGAAAAAGCAGCAGCATGTATGATGTGATGAATGGCATTGGCTAGGGAAGTAATAGGGAGAGGTGGGGAGTGTGGGCAACCAAAACGTACCCCCATACACTGCTACCCTGCAGGGTGCCAGGTGGAATATGCGCCCAGTATTGACTTCCAGTTGTGTGGAGCGAGGTTTAAATCTAGGTTTCTCTGTAAAATCTCTTGATTTGTGAACATGGGGTCACATTTTTTTAAAATGCCATGTGTGCCAAAGGAAATATATCTGCAGGCTTGTGGGTAGCCAGCAGAAAACCTCTGTTGTTTAGCTTTGAAAGTGAAGGTTGCACTGAGAGGGGGGTGGGGAGGGGAAGTAGGGCTGGGTTGTTGCAGGGGGGCTATGTGTGTTTGGGGTCAGGGAGAACCTGGGCCAGGAGCTGCAACCAGACTCTGGCTCTGCTCTCCTCTCCACCATTCAGGGGGGTCTGTGGGTGACTGCTGAGCCGCTGAGTCTCTCTGGGTGCCCTGTGAGTGGCCTCCTTCACTGGCTGGGAGGCATCCAGGAAGGAGTAGCCTGGCCTATAAAGGTGCCTGGCACACAGTGTGGCCTCAAATTCCTTTCTCTTCGCTAGAAAAGGCTCTTTCGAGTGTGTTTTGAGACATCATCTTTTTAAGCTCTTCCTCTCTCTTTCTTCATCCTCCCTTCCTGCCTCTCTTCCCCTACTCCTCCTTCTTTCTTATCACTACCATAATTTTTTTTGGAAAATGCATTAAACATTTCATTTACTAGATTGGCTTGTTGTACTGTCGGGGCCTACACATCTGTGTCACACATGGGCAGTCTCTTCTCATCATTCCAGGGACCTGACTCTGGCCCCCCACACTTGCTCCACTCTGGGCCCCATTCCCATCCTTCTCTGTTCTCTTTCTGTAAATGAAATGATGTAAAGATTTAGAGCTGAGCCTCTGGGGGATTCAGGACCTGAGTTTTGGTGCAGCTGTGAAGTGAGATTTGGAGCTGAGGGTCTCTCTGCCTTGGTCTGGGCCTCAGTTTCCCCTTCTGGGTCACAGGGAGTTCTAAATGGCACTGGGGATACTCTTCCAGGCATGTGCCTGGGGTAGTTCTGCGATTTCTGTGGACGCGTGGGGGCGGAGGGCGGCCTTGGGGTGGTGGCTGGGGCGGGCGGCTGAGTCAGAGGGCGCACTCGCATTTAGGCTGAGAGCCCCAGCACATACCAGTACACGGCGCCCCTGAGAAGCAAGCCACAGGAAGCCAGAGCTGTGTCATCCGCCAGCCAGGAGCCCTGGATCCCTGTTTGTCTCGGCTCCAGCCCTGGCCCAGCCCAGGGAGTTGGGACCAGGGCTTGTAGTAAATTGTCTTGCCCGGAACATGGAACTCTCTTGCCACCCCTGCTCTCTGAGCTCAGATCTCAGCTCTCCTCCCTCTCTGCCAGTCTCCCTTCCTGCTTCCAGGTCTTTGCACTAGCTGGTTCTTCTACCTGGAATGTTCTCACATTGGACTCCAGGCCTCAGGCAGTGACACTCTAAGAACTCACTGCTCAGCTTTGCAGAAACCAGGAAGCAAGTGGGCACTGGCAGGTGTGAATTCAAGTCTCTCCTGCTCTCTCAGCTCTGCCAGAACCCAGACAGGACAGGCTGAGCTCTTCCTCTGTGGTGCCACTTTCTCCTGATCAGGGACTTCAGGTTCACTTGGTCTCCTCCAGCCATGCCATTAGTGAAGCAGGGAAGATGTGCAGGGTCCAGGCACCTATTCCCCGGACGGGGGAGCGGGAAGAGGAGGGTATTACACTCTGTAAACATCTTGAGCCTCCACTGTCTGTTTCTCCATGTACTTATGAAAATCCCCCATTCCATCCTGGAATTTGGGGTGCCCAGCATCCAGCCCTGCTGGCTCTGAGCTCATCTCCAGCCCTCTGGCCCCAACCCTATCCAGCTCCAGCTTCTGAACCCCCTTCTATGTCTGCACTCATGCCAGGCACTGCCTGTTGCCCACTGGAAAATCTTGTCTGGGGGCGGTTTGGGAGGGGAGGCTGTGGTTTCTCTCTGGGCCACACTGTACCCCAGAGCCCTCCCTCAGCGCTCGGGATGTCCTACCTGGTTGTAAACGGCAGGGGTCAGTGTCTGAAATGATTCAGTTATTACTCCTGGGTGATTTGCACTGATTCTTTTTCTGGTGGCTGTACTGGAGCCTACACCTGCTTCTGTGCTCTAAGTTACTGCTGGAGGTACTCAGGACCGCAGACTACTTCTAGGAATGGACTGAGGTATCCCATTTACTAAACAGCCCATTGAGCCATCTCTCTGGCCCCCTGCTGAGTTTGAGCCATGCAGAAGACTGTGTTTTCAGCTTTTTTTTTTTTTTTTTTTTTTTTGCATCAAGGTGCGGGCAGGTAATTGGGTCCTGAATAGTGGGGTACAGCTGGATGTGACTGTTGCAGTCTTTGGGACCCTGACCATGGATTTCTCTGTTGCCTTCCTTTCCTCATCATCTTTCCAGGTTCATCTTACCACCTGGAAAGCAGATGAGAAGGCTGGCACAGTGGTCCTCATTTTAGATCATGAGGAAGAAGGCCTTGCTCTGGGGATCAGAAAGTAAAAGCACAGAGCAATGCTGGTGTCTCCAAACTAGTGGTAAATTGTTTACACCTAATTTCATTAGAAGGAGAATAAGGACCCCTACTCTGTTGGTCACCTCTGACCTGGGTTCTTACAGGTGGGAATAGGCAGAGTTGAATTTGATGATGGCCCCAACTCTAATTCCCAGCCTTATTTCTCTGTGGCTGGTGTCTCTTCATTTGTTCCAGGCTCAGCAGGACTCCAAGACCTCCCTCCTCTGTCTTCTGACCCAGGAGCTCATTCTTCTCAGGCCTTACTTGGAAGTGCTGGAGAGATGTAGGGGTGCCTCTGGCATGAAAGAGCCCCCACATGGAAGAAAGCCTCAGGCTATGTAACCAGGTAGATTTGGGGCCTCAGCTCCATGTCTTTAGAAGCCCAATGCCAGCTCTCACAGCACAGAGATTTCTGGGGCAGGTGCTATCTTTGGGGTTCTGAGGAGATGGATCACTTCAGATTCTGGTTTAGGGACCAACTGTCCCCCATTAGCAACAGTGCCAAGAGTGGGTGTGTCTAATACTTACATGTTTCTGTTAATGTCCCTGTCAAGAGATGGGGGAGAATCCCTTCATTCACTTGCTCAACACACGTGCCGATGCCTCTTGGTGATTTCTGGAGTGGGTGAAGGATCTGGACCAAGTGAGTGGCTGAGGGCACAGGACCAGCACATGGGGGAGGCCTGCCTTGGGGACAGTAGGACACAGTCAGGGAGAGAGAGGGAGGGTGATGCACTCTGGGACAAGGCAGTCAGGGAGGCCTCCCAGAGGAGGTGTCAGTGCTGCAGTGTCTGAGCTGAGAGGTCCTGGATAGCTGAGCCTGGTTCTTCTCCCTCCTGGACCTGTCCCCCCAAATTCCTCATGGGAGCAGGAATGACAATGGTGCCAGCTCTGTCTCCAGCACAACAGTGAGGCTCTGGATCCTCCCTCCCAGAATAGGCAGGTGTGAGCTCCTGCCCTTCCATGCACCCTCGCCCCTGGTAGATTAGGTGTGCCTCTCTACCCCTGGGGCCTAGGGGGTCACCCCCGTGAGGTCAGACCATGTCAGCTGCTTCCCCCACTGATCCACTGTTCTAGGCTGTTGGTACAGCTCCTGTAAATATCTGTGTTTCTGCCCCCACTCTCTCTATCTCCCCAGAGTCAATCTTCCTTCTATTTCTCATCTAAGTTCCCCCATGAAGCTTGGACCTACTTGTGAGAGTCCCGTGTAATTTTCCCAGATTCTGAACAAAATCGCTCTCTTTTTTTTTTTTTTTTGCCACTTGAGGTAACATTTGCAGGTTTGAGATGTCATCATTTTTTTTTTTTTAGGCCACTCTGGCTGGGCTCACTCAGAAAGAACTCCTGGCAGGCTCAGGGGACCATATGAGATGCTGGGAACTGAACGTAGCATCCATCCTAGGTTGGCTGTGTGCAAGGCAAACACCCTACTGCTATGCTATTGCTCCAGCCCATGGGGTGTCTTATCTTTGGGGGCATCTAACTGTTCACAGCATCTGAATGGTCTCCACTGGAGGCCATATCAGAGCCCATGTCTCTTCTGGTCACCATCTCCTATGAGCTTTAGCCCTGCAGAGTTGTCCCCAGTACTCTGATCACATAGCACCACACAGCATTGTGTGTGCCTTGACCCCTCCCAGCTCATTTCTGTCACCACCAGCTTGCTCCAGCCATTGGGGTCCCTTGCAGTGTCTGAGCTTGCTCTATGCCTACTCTTACCTTGGCTCCAGCATCAGGGCCATAGCACATGCTGCCTTCTCCCAAACTGGTTCCTGGTTCGCCCTCAGCTCTCACCTCCTGGGAAGACCCTTTTGAACCCTGTCTTCTCTGTTCTGCCTCGTCCCGGTCTCATGGACTCATTGGCGAGAGCCCTGACTGTGGCCCACTTTGCACTGGACTTGTCTGTACGGGAAGACTGTAGTCCTTACTATGTTCCCGTAGTAGGGACAGGCCTGGCACAGAGTCTTGCTCCCTGCTTCCCCCATGTGTGTGTGTGGGCACATTTCTGATGTCCCTCAGTGGCTACTGCAGATAAAACCAAATTAACTTATAGGCACTCCAACCATCTGTTTTCCCTCAAAGCTTCAAACAATGTCTGATGGAGAAGGAGGGGATGTGGCTTGGTTCCTGCCTGCTGAGGGGCCAGAAGAAAGTAGGGGACCCTATGGAGGATTGGGGGGCATTGTGAGATGCAGGAGTGCTTTCCGTTTGCATGTCTGTAAGGAGGATCCTCACAACAACCACCTCGCCATTGAGGTTTCAGCTTGGGCCCACCCTGGCCTCAGCTATTGATGAGCATGTCTCTGGTACCCCAAGATACCCTAAATAGAGCCTAATGTCTTCTGGGGCCAATGATGCCTGTGGCTGTCTCATGCACATCTGGGTTTTGGGGGTTGAGGAGGCACAGAGCCTGATGCTTAGCATGCACAGGTGCTGCTGGGAGTGGAATCCAGTGCTCTGTGCCTCAGTTTCTCCAAATGTAAATTGGCCTAGCCAGTGTGCACAAGTGCCTGGGACTAGCAGGAGGATTGAGGAGTGTGTGATGTTCACATGGGGACTCTGAGGATATCCCCAGGCTGTTGGGGCACCCCAGAAGGAGGAGCAAAAGAAAGAGCATTTGTCAGGGCTGGTGGGGTTCCCTGCAGTCACGGGGACTCCAGGCTGCCTGCGCCAGCCTGCAGAGCCACTTAATGATTAAGCTTGTGAAGGGGCAGCATGACCAGGCCTGGCCTTGTTTGGTTTGGGTGACGCGATGGCCCTGATCATGGCCTTCTTGAGCCCATAAACAGGGGCCGAGACCCAAGACAGACAAGGCCAGCCAAGGTCTGGGCCTGAGGCCTCAACTGAGTCTCATGGGGGAAGGGTAGAGGGCACCCAGAGCTATAAAAAAAAGGTAGCTGATTGTGAGTCTATCCACCACTGCAGCTCATGACACCGCCAATCAGGGAACCTTTAGTACTTATAGGCTGTGCAACCCCCACCCTACTTCTGTTAGACTCTGCTGCTCAGTGAAGAGCCAAAGGAGCAGGAAGGGATCAGAGCTACACCTTAGTTCAGGCCTGGGGCTCCCTAAGCTGTACTCAGCTCTGCCTCAGCCCATTCCTGCGTGCAGTGGGGCTCTCTCCCCCACATTCCTCCCTTCCTCTTCCTTCCCCTCTTCTCCCATCGTTTCCCCTCTTCTAATCTCTTTTTCCCTTGCCTCTCCTCCCCTTCTCTCCTCTCCCTTCCTCTCTTCTCTCCTCTCCTTTCCTCCTCTCTTTACTCCTCCTGTCCTCTCCCCTTTTTCCTCCTCTAGCTACTCCCTCTCCCATCTCTCCTCCTCTCCTTCCCTCCCCTTCTCTCCCTCTTCCCTTTCTCCCACTCCCTTCTCCTCTTTCCTCCCTTTCCCCTTCTCTCTTTCTTCTCTCTTCTTCCTCTTTCCTCTCTCCCTGGCCACCCCCTCCACTGGGAGGCCTGTCTCCTGCAGCCAGCCCTGTCCCTCCGCCAGCACATTATGTCCCTGGTCAGACCCTGACGTCAGGCAGGGCCTGGCTGGCCGCCACGGGGTGCTGGCGGGCGGGCGAGGAGCGCCTTCCCGTCCTGCCCAACCCCACAGCTCGGAACTGTCCTCCTTGCTTGGCCTCAACTGGCCCTGGAGCAGTACTTGGTAGTAGCCTGGCCTAGGTCACTCTCCTCCCTGCCCCCCCAACTCCCCCCAGCACCCCCCTTTAGGCCACAAAAGCAGCTCCTGGATGCAGAGGTCAGCTGAGTCCTGCCTATGTGGCCCTGAGCAGGTCAGCACTTCTCTGGGCCTCTCTCCAGCCAGTTGCACCAGGGCAGCCCCTAACTGGGGACTTACAGAGTGGGAGGCTCTAGGGAGCTGTTTCCCTTCCTTCAGGGCAGCTTGCAGAGGTAAAAGATCTGGGGGTACGTGACTGGGGTCCTAGTGGGTGTTGAGAAGTGGAGGTGGAGGCGGACAAGAAGGAGCACCCCACCCGAAATACAAACTGTCCGTGCCGGGAACCCTCCCCAAGCCCCGTGGGGCTCAGACGCCACCTGAGCTGAAGAAGTGGTGGAAAAAATGCAATATTTCTTGTTTGGTTTGTTTAAACTCACACCCCCACTCCCCGATTTCCAAAGCAGTTTCCTTGAAGGAAGTCTGAACCTCTGGTTTGCAAACAGATCAACTGGGGCCCATATAGTCAGCCTCAGTATTCTCATCTGGCAAGTGGGGTCATGAACATGCCGGCTGAGGGTGACTGTGAGTGGGAGCGAAGCAGAGTCTTTTCTTCTAGGTTTGCTTCTTCTTCTAGCTTGGTTTTATTTTCACTTTTGGTTTTAGGCCCACACCCAGTGGTACTCGGGGATAACTCCTACCAGGAATCATTCCTGGTAGGGCTCGGGGAATGTATGGGGTGCCAGCGACTGAACCCAGCATTACAAGGCAAATGCTCTACCCACTGTACTATTTCTCTGGCCCCCCTGCTAACCTACATGGAACAGATGCAGAACAAGGCAGCAGGAGAGAACAAGGCAGGTTGGGAGCCCCATGGCGCTGAGTCATTTCTCCCTGCTGCCCTCCTGGCACAGCTTGGGGATGCAGTGCCTCTTCAGACCCTGAGACTGAGGGTGTCTCTGCTATTTGGAGAAACAGTCAAAGATTGAAAGGGTGTCCAGAAAAGCTCCAACTCTCCTACAGTCTCTGGCTCCCCTGCCGGAAGCAAACTTCATCAGCAATCTCACGTGTCTCTTCGTGTCCCTTTCCTTCCGGTTCAGATTCTAAATCATCATGGACATGGATTCCCAACCCTCTCTCAGCTCATGGCAGCTATTTTGTTCCCCCCATTATATAGCAAGCCATAATCAGATCTGTGGTGTGGGCCAGGCAGAGAGCAGGGATATGGAAGATGGACTCGTCATCCATGTTTTAGAGCAATTCTTGCAGGCATTTCCATAATTGCATGTTAGTAAACATTCATTGCAGGGTCTTCTCTCTCTCTCTCTCTCTCTTTCTTTCTTTCTTTCTTTCTTTCTTTCTTTCTTTCTTTCTTTCTTTCTTTCTTTCTTTCTTTCTTTCTTTCTTTCTTTCTTTCTTTCTTTTCTTTTTCTTTCTTTCTTTCTTTCTTTCTTTCTTTCTTCTTTCTTTCTTTTCTTTTTTCTTTCTTCTTCTCTTCCTTTCTTCTTTTCTTTCTTTCTTCTTTCTTCTTTCTCTTCTTTCTTCTTTCTTCTTCTTCTTCTTCTTCTTCTTCTTCTTCTTCTTCTTCTTCTTCTTCTTCTTCTTCTTCTTCTCTTCTTCTTCTTCTTCTCTTCTTCTTCTTCTCTCTTCTCTTCCTCCTCTCCTCCTCTCCTTTTCTCCTCTGCTTCTCTATCCTCCCTCTTTCTCTGCTTCCTTCTCCTTCTCCTCCTTCTGCTCCTCCTCCCTCATTACATCTCCCTGCTGATGGCTACACACAGTAGACCTGTACTAGAGATTCCAAAAGGATGAATGAAGGAGGGTTTCCACTCGGGAGTGCACCCTGTTGTTGGATACTTGGACTGTGCTTATCTTAGTTTGTTCACAGAATTGCTTCAGGTTTGTCTTTCCACATCTTGAGCTCTGCAGCAAATCTCTGTTCTTGTCTGCACGGGAGGCCCTGCGGTAAACATCTTTTTGATGCTGGCCAGAAGCTTCTTCCTCTGACTGGGAAATGCTTTTTCCAATGGGGATCTACTAACAAATCCCATCTGACCCACCCTGCTCTGGCCCTTTGGCTGTCTACTTTGAACCACCAATTCACTGGCTTCCTGGGCCCATTGTTCTTGGGACAAGTCAAGATTTACTAACTTCATATTTTTCCAGAGAAGCTTCAGAGTGAAGAACTCACCAGCCCTCCCCATTGCTTCTGGCCAGTTAAGTGCTCTGCAGGGTCTGATGAAATCGGAAAACTTAGTGTCACCCTTAAAACTCTTGCCACCCTGGCTGCTGCCTTGCAATGAATAAGCAGGAGCCCTTTCCCTGCCTCAGGACCTTTGCATAGGCTCTGCTCTTGATCTGAGCCACACTCACCTTGCAAGCTCCTTTGACTTCAGGACTCCACTCAGCTCACCCTCTCAGAGAAGTCTTCCTCAGCTATTGTGCTAAGTGAGTATCACCAGGATTTATCTGGATTGATGCTTTTGTGTAAGAAGCATCCCAGGACCTGGTATTCGCATACAACCTGCAGTCTGTGACACTTAAGAAGTCTGGGCCAATGACAGAACTCATGGACATGGGTGGGGGCTTCTATGCAGGGGGCTCATCTATCTTGATTAGCGGAAGTTGCACCTGACATTTCCCCACAACAGCACCTGTGATGTGTGTTTCTGATTACATTCCATGCTGTGACTGGGGGGGGGGAGCTCCTGCTTGCTGTTCATCTCCTGCATTCTGAGGGGAAAAATTTACTTTCTTTCCCACAGGATCTCCAGTCCTTGGAATGGGACCTGAAGTGTTGTGGGTACTGGGAAATCTTGATCCACTCCATCAACGTTCATTTCAGGACGCCAAACTGCCTCCCTCCCTCATCATGGATGTATTCAAGGGTTATCTAAGGCCTCTGCTAGATGCCAGGACCTGTCAGGGTACTGCAAGCTCAGTCAACAGTTGGTGAAGCCGGGCCTCCTCCTGAGCAGTGTGTTGGGGACATGCAGTAGACATGCGCATCAGGGACAAGATCTAGGGTGACTCATTGGCCTGGTCAGCCCAAGAGTGGGGTTTGGGTGCTGGAGGTTGGGGGTTTCCAGCTCCAAGCTGAGTCTTGCAGAACTCGGAAAGTTTTGAGGGTCACACCAAAGAAGATCCTATACTCTCTTCTACCATGATTTTTTTTCGTTTGCTTGGTTGTTGTGGTTTTGTTTTGTTTTGTTTTGTTTTGTTTTGTTTTAGGGTTTGGCAGCTGCCTTTTAAGAAGTGCTCAAGAGTCCTGGGATCCTTGCTGGTGATTCTCAGCCAGCTGGCTTAAGGATATGGTGCTGTTGTGGACTGGAGGTGCTGGGGGCCTTTGAGTCACCTGGCAATGTTTGGGAGATCATCTGGTGCCAGGGATAGAACCATTTTGAGCATGCGTCTTAACTGCTATCCTACCTGCCAGCCCCTCCACACTGTTCTCTCACTGTTTCTGGAGAAGAAACAAGACAGGGTGCTGTTTCTTTTCTGTATTTCTTCCACCAGCCCAGCTGGAGCTTTGTTTGTGAAAATAAGTTTTGCCTCCTTTTCCCTGCACTCACCCTTAAGGGAACTTTCTACCTTAGCAGCTGTCTCTTCCTGAGGCCAGAGCCAGGAAACTCAATTTCCAAGTATCCCTGGCGGCCTGGGGCAGTGGTCATCTAACAAGTCAGCCTAAACCCCCTCTTAGAAGAGAATGGAACTAGAGTGGTGGCACAGTGGTAGGGCATTTACCTTGCATGCTGCTGACCCAGGATGGACCTCGGTTCAACCCCCCATATGGTCCCCCAAGCTAGGAGCGATTTCTGAGCGCATAGCCAGAAGTAACCCCTGAGTGTCACCAGGTGTGACCCAAAAACAAACAAACAAACAAAGAAGAGAATGGAGAGGGGGGGGAGGAAGGGTAGAAGGCAAATGCACTGACCCAGGAGGAGGTAGGAAGATGGGGAAATGGGGAACAGCTTTTTTTGTTTTGTTTTGGGGCCACACCCAAAGACGCTCAGGGGTTACTCCTGGCTTGGGGGACCACCTGAGATGGCAGAGGATCAAAATGCCGTCTGTCCTAGGTTAGTGCAGGCAAGGCAAACTCCTTACCCCTGCTCCACCACTCCGGCCCCATCTGGGGAACAGCTTTGACATAGAGCTGGGCCTAGTTCCTAAACCCATGGCTGACCTGGGTGTGAATCTAGGGAAGTGGTCAGTTATCTAGACATGCTTTTCCATTGAAACTAGCGTGTGGTGGATTCTGTCACCTACTAAGGCCTCCCCAGGGACAGCAGGTCATTCCAGGGGCCTAGCTGCTACACTCATAAGTCATGTTCCCTTCATATTTGGCCACTGCAGGGAAAGGCAGAGGTCTGAATTCTGAGCTTGACTCCCTGAGGAAATTCTGCTTCCCTAATTTGGGGAGGGGGCATGCACACCAACTAAACTGTTCTGGAAAGGTCTTGGGTGACAGTATGAAGAATATTGGTGTTTACTGACTCGTCTGGAATTCTGTAGAGCAGAATAATTTCAAGTAGTTAAAGTGTGCAAATATGTTCACTGTGCCAATAGTAGGAAGTTGTCCCCCCACAATGGTTGAATGGTTAAATGAACTGGGTGATGATTCTTTTAGCCAGTTCTTAGTGCAGTGCCTGGGACCCTCTGAGGATCAGAAAACCAAGCTCACACAGGTTTTTTGCTTTTGTGTGTGTGTGTGTGTGTGTGTGTGTGTGTGTGTGTGTGTGTGTGTCACACCCAGCATTGCTCAGGGGTTACTCCTGCCTCTATGCTCAGAAACCGCTCCTGGCAGGCTCAGGGGACCATATGGGATGCCAGGATTTGCCACCGTCCTACCTCCATGCTATCTCTTCGGCCCCTCACACAGGTTTTGGAGAGACAGAACTTCTTTTCCTTTTAAATAATGGAAGCTGGGACAGACTATTGGGGGGGGTTTCATTATTTACCAGGGTTCCTCACTCTTCCCAGGACCAGGTTCTGGCCATCACATCTTTATTCTAATAGGTGAATAGGATGACAAGAAAAGGGCTCTCTGCCTAGTAAGGTTGCTTGCTACCTAGAAGTTACTAATATTCCAGTCAGGATTTAATCACATGGTCGCCTAGCTGCAAGAGAAGCTGGGAAATGTAATTTTTCTCAGCTTGGTCATGTACCAAGCTAAACTTTGGGATTTGTATGCTTAGTGAAGAGGAAGAAGGCTGGAGATATAACTCAATGGGCTAGTGCATATTCTTTGCATGAAACAGTCTTGAATTCAAGCTGGGACCCTGCACAAGGAGCTTAAAATAGCTACTGAGCATCACCAGATGTGGCCCTAACCCCCTTCCCCCCCCCCCCCCACACACACACAAAAGAGGAATGAAAAAGCTGTGGAGAAAAGGTGTCTGTCGCATCAGCAAATATGTAAGAATAATGTGTAAGGGAATTTGGTAATTGGATGGGGGGAAATGATATTGTCCAGTCTGGGGGAAGCCAGATTTGATTGGTGTATATCAAGTGTTGGCTGCTTGGGACTAAGACTTCAAACCCAAGAAATCAAGGCAGAGGGCACACATTGTAGAAAACTGGGTCTTTGTGGGCAGTCCAGCAAGGAATTTTTTCTTTCTTCTGCATTCTTCCCAATTGTTGATCATTGAGCAAACTTCATCTTCCAAAAGAAAGCCCACTGGGTGCAACTCACAGACTCCTTCCGAAG
The DNA here is from genome assembly GCF_024139225.1 of Suncus etruscus. Taxonomy (NCBI): domain Eukaryota; kingdom Metazoa; phylum Chordata; class Mammalia; order Eulipotyphla; family Soricidae; genus Suncus; species Suncus etruscus. The sequence continues at coordinate 30,752,394 of NC_064856.1, read as the reverse complement.
AGTAATTCACACTGGGCAAATGGGCAAAGAAGAAATGAATAATGTTCTTTGGTTGCAGACCACAGACTGTGGCTGAGAGCTGCAGAGAGGCTCTACAAAAAGCAGTGGAAAAAGGGCTTTGGACTGCTGCTTTTTGCTATTATGTTTGTCAGAGCTAAAGGTTGAACTCACACGAGTATAAGCTCTGCCCCTAGAGCACTCTCTCCCACACCAGACTCTGGCCAGCGATGACCTTCAAGGCACAGCTTCAGTATCACATGGGTCCCTAATTTCCCATCTCAGTGGAACAGGAGGCAGTGCCCTCCCAGATGAGATGAGTCCTGCCCAGCACCTGACTGACCAGCTTCTCAGCCCAGGCAGCTGATCTCCCTCCCCAGGGCATGTTTGAGTGTCTGGAGCATTTCTGTGAGCCACAGGGGGATTATGGGCACTGCTACTTGTATCAGAGGCCAGCAATGTTGCTGAATGTCCTGCCACCCCCAGGATGTCCCCTTTCACCACCCCCTATTTAGGTGTCCAGAGTTCCAACCTGAGAAAGGCACCGGGCAGGGGGGGGTGCAGGTGTAGGGTTCTGTGGGCTTGTTTCTGGGCACCAGGCTGCTCTAGCCTTTTTGCTCCACAACTTAGGCTGCTGCTTCCTGAAGGCTGTGTTCTCCTGTCCTGGATAAGGTGGGAAGGCAAGAACATTCTATCATGGAGCTGTTGTGAAGGGCAAAATGAGCTTGTTTTTTTCTCTGTAGGAGGGTAGTATGAGTACTGCCCCAATGGTGGTCAGTGACATGTGCTGCCTCACAGGTGTGGTGGGATGTCTGGGAGACTATCAACTCTCATTAGGTGCTGGCTTCTATTTTAATTGTCGCTATTTTAATTGTTGGAGCAACTTACATGTCTGTTGGTGTGTCCGTATACATACTTGTGCATGTGGCATGTTTGGGCTCCTTAACTGATTCATACGTGTTCAACTAGTTATTTGTCCATCACCCATCGATCCATCAACCAACCATTATCTATCCACCATTCATACATTGATTATATATCCATCCATAAATCCATGCACAATACATACATACATATATCATCCATCTATCCATAGCTCCATCTCTCATCAATCACCCATATACAATTCCATCATCCATTCTTCCATCCACCCATTCATCAACCATCCATCCACAGTCCCATTACCCATTTGTGAACAATTCCATCATCCATCCACCCATCTGTCATCCATTCATCCATCAGCCAACCAGCCAGCCAACCATCATTTATCCATTCACAATTCCAGCATCTATCCATCAAGCATCTATCCACCTAACCATCCAGTCATCACCCATCCACCCACACATTCAACTATCTATCCATCCATCCACCCATTCGCCCATCCTTCAAAACACCCATCATACATCTGTCCATCCATCCAACCACCTATTCAGCCAGTTATCTAATAATCATTCACCCATCCAGTATCTTACTATAAAATCCCAAGCTGAATTCAGAGGCACTAACACATGTTTACTGGTCCTTCTCCTCTACTGAACTGGGGTACTGAGGACACAGAAAAGACCTGGTCTGAACCCCTTGGAGCATGGTCCAATGGAGGAAACAGTCCCACAGAGAATCTCAGTAGATGTGACTGAAATATGACCTGGAAGTCTTGTTTTACAGGCTGGTGGCCAGGGGCTTTCTGTAGGAGGGGCCAGATCTGAGTCTGAAGGTTAGGGGTCTTGTGAGCCAGCCTCTCCCTACACCCCACCCCCTTTTTTGCTGCTTCTCTGCAGGATGTGAAGGTCAGATTCAAGGGCATCCAGAACACCCCCTCCCTCTCACTCAGATAGCCCAGCCCTTCTCAGGCTAGGATACAGGCCCCTCTCAGGACAAGGCCCTAGGCAGCTTGCTGGCCAAACCTTGGAGACTGTCCCATAGCGACCAAGGCCCACTGGTGACATTGAAGTTGTTTGTACAAACATGTTCCATTTTTCTAGCCAGCCTTGCTCACAAAAACAACAGGTCGGCTGACATGACTTATGGTGGGGTGTGCTGACTGGGTGTCTGAGCGTGTCTGCTAAGCATGGTGTTTAAGAAAGTGAGGTGAGAAGGGCAGAGGAGGCCATGAAATGATGGCATGCCCAAGCTAGGGAAGTTCTCAGCAGGGGTCTGGGTAGGGCTGGATTCAAGTGGCAATGGGGAACACAGAGGCTGAGATCTAATGGGGCAATGGGGAACACAGAGGCTGAGATCCAATGGATCAAAGCCCGAGATTCAATACCCCAGGTGGCCAGTGATGAATTCATTGGCTCATTCATTCATTCAACTGGCATTTGAACATCTATTCTCTCCTGGGCACCTGGGACTGAGAAAGTAAGGATGGATACAATATTTGCCTTCTTGGGACTCAGGGAGACTTGACCCCCAAATTGAATAATCTGACAATGAAGCAAATTCTTCAATAAGACTTCTCTGAGAAGGGCTTTGTTGGTACCTCCCTGGCAGTATTAGGGAAGGCCATGCCTAGGTCACCCTGGAGTGCAGGCGCTAAGAGTTCGGAGAGCTTCCTGGAGGAAGGGACATGAGTAGTTTGGTTAGGAACTTTGGAGGTAAGGAAGGAAAAAGTGGGGTTTCTGATGACCCACTGGATTCAGGGGATATAACAGGAGAAAGGAAGGTAGGAAGAAAGTCAAGCTCCATTGGGGGAGACCCAGGGCAGGGATCTGCCCCTGACAGCTCCTTTGGCAGGGTGTATCTGCAGGGAGCCAAGGGTGTCTACACCTGTCTTTTCTCTCTGTTTCTCACAGTCTGTGCATCTGAGTATCAAGTCTCTGTCTCTGAGTGGCTCTGGGTATCACAGTCTCTGTCTCTCCATTTCTCACAGTCTTTGTGTCTCTGAGTATCACAGTCTGTCTCTCACAGGTTGTGTATTTCTGAGTATCTCTGAGTATTATGGTCCCTGTCTCTCTGTCTCTCACAGTCTATAAGTCTCTGAGTATCTCTGAATACTGTGGTCTCTGTCTCTCACAGTCTGTGCATCTTAGTATTGTGGTCTCTTGTCTCTCTGTCTCTCACAGTCTGTGTCCCTGAGTACCTCTGAACCTCTCCTGCTCCTTCCCTGACTCTTGGCCATTCTTGTGAGCCTCAGAGATACAGATCCTGGGAGGACCCAGCTGAGGGCAGGAAGCGAGGTCAGGGCCACAAGGACAGCTGAGACAGGGACAGGCAGTGACTCAATGTTCTGTTTTGGAAAGAGCCCTGGTCAGGGGCGAAGGTGGCTGGCCACAAACCCCAGTAACCTGGCCAAGCAGCTTCCAGCCAGGCCTGGCCAGTGGCCCCAGCGCCCTGAGGAGCGGGGTGAAGGGGCAAGTGGCCCCAGAGCCAGGGCCTGGGGCAGGAGAGGGCTGGAAAGGAGGGACTGGGGAGTTCTCAGTGACAAGGGCAGAGCCCCAGTCTGTCCAGCTCTGGGAGGGCAGCAGGTATGGGAACAGCACAGGGTGTGGGGGACAAATCACTGCCTACCCCAAGTCACTATGGACCCCCAGGTCACTGTGAACACCTGGATCACTGCGTACCCCTGGCTCACTGTGTATTCAGGTCACTGAAGACCCCCAGGTCACTGCAGACCCCTGTGTCACTGTGTACCCCCGATCACTGTGGACCTGCAGGTAACTATGTACACACAGGTAGGTCACTATGGAATCCCAGGCCATTATGGGCCCACAGGTCACTGCATATTCCAGGTTACTATGGAACCCCAGATCACTATGGGCTCCATGTCATGCATATCCCCAGGTCACTTAGGACCTTCACCTCGAGCTGCTGCACAGACTGACCTCACCTTTCCTCTTTCTCTCAGCAAACAGGTGAGTGTCCTGTTACATATCTTGCACCTTAGGGCAGGCAAAATATCTAGGGGTTTTTTATTTTGTTTATTTGGTTGGTTGGTTTTTGTGTGCCATACCTGGTGATTTTCAGGGATTAGTCATGACTCTATACTCAGGAATCATTCCTAACTGCTTGCAAGACCATATAGGATACTGGGGCTTGAACCTGGGTCATCCATGTGCAAGGCCAGTGCCCTCCCCGTTGTGCTATATCTCTGGACCCATGACAGGCAAAAATCTTAACCAAGAAGGAGACGCCTGGCATCAGCTCTATTATTCACACCTGCTGAATGAGCTTCCAGCCACTATTGGGTCCAGCCTAGCGAGTGAGAGAGGCCAGAGGCCGGGCAGAGTATTATGAACACTGGCATCTTACTCTGGCACATTGACAAAGTCCCCTACTCTCACCCCAACATCATCCACATGCCAATCTGAGTCTTACCTTAGCCTTGAGGTAATGTGTCCACTGGTCCCTTTAATGTGGAAACTGAGGCCCAGAGAAACAAAGAAGCTGCCCCGGGCACAATGTAGGCCAGTACCCCCTACTCTGGCTGATGCCAAGCCCTCCGAGCCTCCGTCTGTCCCATCTAGTTTCTCTGCCTAACCAGAAGTGGCCTCGGAATTGTTGGGTGTCCAGGGCTTAGAGAATGCTCTGCAGTAAGAGGTCTTGTGTGCTAACATGGTGCTTCGAGTTTGATCCCCAGTGCTGCTCACCAGGACAGCTGAGCGCTGTCCTGGCCACTCTGCTGACAGGGACCCCAGGCATCACAACCATGTGTGTGGTCTCTGACACATGCCTGGGGTGGCTGAACTCCACAACAGACATGTGGCATCCCAGGTGCACAAACCCCTCATTGCAGCAGTAAAGAGACAAAATCATTTTTTAAATTCCAATAAAGGACCAGAGAGATAGCACAGGGTTTATGGTGCATGCAGTTGACCCCAGTTCAATCACCACAAGTGGTCCCCTGAGCATCTCCAGGCATAATTCCTAGTCACAGAGCCTGAAGTAAGCCCTGAGCATCTCCAGGCATGGACCCCCAAGTCCCAAAATATAAAGTTTAAACTTTCAATTAAAAGTAAATGTTGGTTGTGCCAAGCAGAATCTCTAAGTCTAAAAGTCCTGATGGTCCAGAGTGCTCCTCACCATCAGTCCCCTCCTTCTTCTCCAGCTGGTCACAGAGGGAAGACACAGGGTTTCCCACCAAGGTAAGGGCAGAGGAAATGCAAGGGCCATGAAGAGCCTGGTTATCACATGGAGCTCCCTGACTTTGAAAGCGTTATTACCCCAAGCTTCAGTTTCCTTGTCTGTAGGAGGGCAGGATCATTATGACACCCATATGTAGCCAATAGGGCAAGGGCTCATAGAAGGTGGTGGCTGCACCCTGATCCCTAAGGCCCGTCTGCTTTTCATGGGACAGACAATTCAGTGGAGAGGGGTGAGAACCTTCAGCACAGTACTGTGACTTCAAACAAGTGGTCAAGCCTCTCTGAGCCCAGACGTTTCCCTCCTTAATTCCCCTGGAGGCTCTTTGAACTGGACAGGCAGATGATTACACCCTGAGAGGTCTGACCATCACCTGCTTATCTTCTTACTCACCTCCTTTCCTGCTCTTCCCCTTCTCCTTATAGGCCTCACGTTCCCTTCTCCACACATGCCATGGCTATCTTTAAGAAGCAGGTCAGACCAGATCAGACTAGTTTTCTGCGCAGGCTCTCATGGAACCTAGAGAAAAGTCTGAACCTCCCTCTTTGCCTGCTGCCTCCTGTCTGCCACCACAAATGCCCAGTATGTGGTGGCCCCAAGGCCTTTGCACTGGTTCTTTCCACAAACGGAAATGCTCCTCCTTTTCCTCTTCCTCCTCTTCCTCCTCCTCTTCTTTCTCCTCCTTCTCTTCCTCCTCCTTTTCCTCTTCCTCCTCTTCCTCCTCCTCTTCTTTCTCCTCCTTCTCTTCCTCCTCCTTTTCCTCTTCCTCCTCTTCCTCCTCCTCTTCTTTCTCCTCCTTCTCTTCCTCCTCCTTTTCCTCTTCCTCCTTTTTTTCCTCCTCTTTCTCCTCCTGAATGACCATCATTGCTCCATCTTTTAACTCTTTCCTCAAACCCTTACTCCAAGCATCTCTTTATGCATTGTGGTTGATTCGCTCTTTAGCATCATCACCCCTCAAACCACAATCAGCTTCCTTGGACTCATTGTGCCAAGCCCTGTTTTCGAATGTCTGCCCTGCTGTGTCTCTCCTGCAAGGCACCTCCATATAAAGGGGACCAGGTGGGGTGCGTCTCCTCAGCCGTGAAGAGAGACCGACATGGAGGCTCTGGGATGGGAAGTGGGGGAGCAGCCAGGAGGAGCCCTGGCGCCTGGCTGGAGCCCCGGTGGGAGGGCAGTAAGCCATGGGCATGTTTAGGTCGAGCTCCTGGCCGTGCCAGCCAAAGCCTGGGCACTGATCCTGGAACTTGGGATGCAGCAGAGTGAACCCTGAACCCCAGGCCTCTTGGTCAGCAAGCTGAAGCTTTGGGGAAGCCCCACCTTTTCCCAGTGGTAGATGACAGAGTCCCTCTTCCCAACGCTGTGGGGAGGCTGACAGGGTGGTCTGTGGCAGCTACTTCCCTGACCCCCCTCAGCCCATACCGGCTGTGCCCAGAGATGGTGCCGGCAGCGTTATTTTTAACTATGTCTCCAGTGGGCTGGCCAAAGCCCTGAGACTATGGGGCACTGCAGGGCAGCGACATTGTGACTCTTGATGCCAGAAAACCTGGGGGCGGGAGATCAAATGTTGGATGAGAAATTCACTGATTCCTGTGGGGTCCTGGGATCCTTTATGCAAACCTTCATTGTCAGCAGAAGCTGCTTACAAGCTTAGATTTGACCCTTCCTAAGCAGAGTGTGTCCTCCATGTCCCCCAACATTGTGGGGGCCTCTCCCGTTAGCCCACATTCATACAGAGCAGTCGGCATTGCTGGGCTCTGGCCAGACCTGGCCCGCTGCTTTCAACACCTCTGACCGACCTGCTGCTGACCAACTGGGGGTATTTTTAAACCCTGGCCTCGGCCAACCTCTTTGTCACATTCCACTCGGGGTTTGGAATCAGTGCGCGGCTGGGGTAGGGGAGCTCAGCACGTGGGTTTCCTCAGACAGCAGACATCTCATTGGACGCAAGATCCATGGATTCCTGGGCTCTATCCTGGGTGCATGGTATCAAGCTTATGGAGTCAATCTTTAGGGGTACTTGGTCTGCTGGGAACCCCAGAGCTAGCACTAGGCTGAAGGCTAAGATTATGCTCAAACATCTTCAGTGTGCATCAGGATGTGTGTGAGGCGACAGGGCCGAGTGAGATCTTTGGCACATCGACAATTCAAGTCCCATTTGCAGGTGGGACTGATATTCTGCAGTTCTGACTTCAGTCGTGGGAAGGAATTGGGTTATGCATGACCCAGGGCATCTCAAGAGGAGTGACTAATCTAGGCCTCTGGATTTTCATGCAAACGTCTCTTGACTTTTAAAATTTGGCAGCAAATTTAAAAAAAAATAAAAAAGCATTCTGAGAGCCAAATGAAACCTGTTTGCTGGCTGGACTCAGCCCACAGAGTCCAGCTGAAGGAAGCAAACATTTCGTGCTGTCTGATGTAAACAGACACATTTGAAATGTTCGAGCGAAGCATCTACAGTGACTGCTTGCTCCCACACCCTGAAAACTGCTCCTGTCCAGCCACCTGATGGGGCCAGTTCCACTGTCTCATGACTTCTGTGAGGGTTGGTTACACATAGCCACACACCTGTCATTCAAATTCTAATTCTATGCTGGAGAGATGGCTGGAGTACAGATATTGCTTGCAGGAGGCTGGGGTTTGATCCCTGGCACCACGTGATCTACAAGGCACATTCAAGAAGCAACCCTGAGCACAGAAGCAGGAGTAACCTGAGCCCTGCCAAGTGTAGCTCCCTATCCCAGACCAAAAAACTAAAATAAAAACACAGTGCACAGTGATATGAAGGTAAAAGTCAAGAAAAATCACAGCCAATGCCCATCACACTTGAATGACTTGGTTCTTCTGCATCCCTGAGCTCATCTCCTGATCCGTCATGGGCTGTGCAGGTCAGGGCCATGGACTGCATGCAGGCTTCAGAGGAAAAGGATGGAATGATCTACCACAGAATGTCCCATGGTTCGCTTGAAATCAGTTCTGGTGAGCATTTGTACATTTGAAGCTGCTAAATGTGCCTGTTAGCCTGGGCAGGATGAGTTCATAGAGCCCCGATCTGGGCCACATTTTACTCATCTTAGGACCTTTTTTACAGTGATCTCATATCCCTATGTCACTGTAGTGTGAGACATAATTTGAGTGGGTGGGCCATGGCGGGCAGTCCAGCAGCTATGTTTGCCTTGGGGAGGGATCTGGCCAATAGGAGAGTCTTTGCAGCAAAGTTTCAGGGAGGTAAAAAGTGATACTGGAGTCAGGACATGACACCAAAGGCATGGACATCAATGCATGCTCTGCCTGCAGTAATCTCAAATACCATTCTATCACTGCTTGGTTCTTTGAACAATATCTGTGCCTAGACCATGAATAACTCCTGAACTGGGTGTGAATCAAAAGCTGGACCAAAAGTTATAGGTAAATATTAAACTTTAGGAGGATGGAGCACAACATTCTTTAACCCCTCCATTGTCTAAGATGCAACTGTACCCACAGATGTCAGGTAGGAATAGCTCCAGAGGGGAGAGTGCAAGTGAAGGTCTGATATATCTAGAGGCCAGTATTTCAGAAGAGCAGGCAGGAAATCCTCTGGAAGATGATGATGGTTGAGAGAGGTGAGAGAGTGGGGGAAAGGGACAGCAGGGCTATGCCTGAGGACTGGACCATACCAAATTTCTTTTTTTTTTTTTTTTTTTTTTTAGTTTTATTTTTAGTTTTTTTTCACACCAGATTTCTAAGGAGCCTGGATATGGGACAATGGAGAAGCCTGGAAAGAAAGGCCATATTATATAAGATTTTAGGGGCATCAGAGAGAAGGATGGTTTTTATGCCGAGAGCAATGGGGAGTCCCAGACAGTTGGTCTCCACCATAGTGGGCAGGAAGGAGCAAAACTAAGGACTAGGAATGAACCTGAGACAGGGATGTGGGTTTTTAGAGGAGGGGGGGTACCATAACACTTCCTGGCAGGATAAGCTAATGATTAGTTCTGCCATCCAAGTCGGGGGACCGAAGGCTTGTACTGGGTCTCTGAGAGGTCCAGTCACTACTAGGGAGGCATCTCTTCTCTGGCTGCACAAGAGGCCAACCTGGACACAGCATCTCTGTTGCTATGGCAATCAGGGGCTGGAAGAACCTTCAGGGGCAAGGAACAGCTGCGGAGAAATACCAGCTTTAGGAGCAGGGAAGATTCTGGAATTTCAGGCTTCTGCATCTCCATGGTGGCCAGGCTCAAAAGTCACTCCCGGGATGCAAGCATGACTGCAGTGACAGCGGCATGCCTGGGACAGGGTGTTTACACGACCTTTGTGACCAACCTTGTGGAATGAGACATGGGGACAAGAGGTCTTGTCCTGGGCCTCAGGACAACACAGTCCTGTGGGATCTGGTTCAAAGGCAGCATCCTATGATGCCGATTTGCTGTGTGATCTGGGCAAGATTGGGTCCTTCTGGGCTCTGCAAAGTGGGGGCTCCTGGCATCATCTCTAGCACCACCACCCGGCTCTGTTCCTGATAGGTATGGAAATAGGCGAGCGGGTTAGTCCCTGGCAGCCCAGTGCCCTGAGGACATTAGCCCCCTAAACTGCCAGCTGCCACTCATGACTCTCCTCACTGACATGAACAGCTGTGCTCAAGGCCTGTCGTCATCACCCTGTTTCCTCTGCGCCTGGAATTATTATTAACTCTCCACTGCTCACACGGGGGAGTAGAGCTGCCAGCAGGTTTCTTGGCCGAGATGGCGGAGGGGACACTGTGAGGTCAGAACCTGCCTTGGAAACCCCAAACCTGCTCCTGATTTTGCCTTTAGGGAACAGTCAGCCTAGCCAGCTGGGAAACAGAATTTGTTGTGACCCCAGTGTCCTGCCATGCCAGCAGTGCCCTCCCCATCTCCTCTGCTTCTGACAGCCATAGCAGGGGGTATAGACGGGCAAGGGTATAAACACTGCCACCCCAGGGCAGTGAGGGTATTGGGGGGGGGAGCTGGGCATCCTGGGGCCTCCCCCTGGAAGCAGAAGTCTAGACGGGCACCCGTGTTCCATCAGCAAACGGGCCCCAAAATAGCTCACTGGACTGGCCAGGCCAGAGGACTGGGACGTCCTGTCCCCTTAGCCCTGGCCAGAGAGTGACCATGTACTTGGCCATTGCCATTGGAGGCTGCTGGGAGGCAGGGCAGGACTCACTGACCTGAAGACTCTTGGGGACAGAGTGACCCGAGAATTGCACCTCTGACCTCACACACCCAAAGCTTCCCAAAGCTGCACTGGTGAGGGGCCCCGCAGGGGTGCTGGCCATGAGTTCCCTCCACACCCAGGGACTTGAGAGCCTGGACACACCTGTTTTCCTGCAGGTGGGCCCCGACAGCCTCTGGGCCAGTACCTGTTGATGGCTTTAGGCAAGTCTCTTCCTCTCCTCCAAACTGGGTATTTATCCTTGGAAAATTGTAATAAAAGTGCAGCAGAGATGTTGTCATTTGGCTGGATACACAGAGGATTCTGATCTGTAGGTTTGTGTAGAATTTATCCTGTCTTTCCCCTTCACCCCCCAGCCTGAGTCCCCTGCCAGGAAGACCTGAGCCTGGGGTTCACTGATGAACTAGCTGCAAGGTACATGGGACTGTGGAGCAAAGAGAGAAAGGAGGCGCCAGACACAGGGCAGATACAGGGCAAGGGCTCAGAACTCAGTGATTTCCCCCACATCATGAGCATTGGAAAAGGAGAAATCCAGGGTCAGAGTGAGGCAGGATGAAGGAAAATCAGTCTAAGGAGGTGAGTGACAGTGATGCTCAGGAGAGATGATATTCCTGCTCAGAAGGTCCAGCCCCTGAAGGGGGCAGAGCCAGGGGGCCTGATGCTGAATATGGCTGAGTCACAGAGAGGACAGAGTCACAAGCCCTGGGAGTCCCCTTACCTACCCAGCTCTCGGTGATTGTGGGACTCCAGGGATTCCCCTTGCAGAGCTGGTGAAAGGGGAGAGGGACTCAGAGATGTTTCTTTAAGCTCATCCTGGTCACAGCAGCACTGTCTTGTCCTTCCTGGGGCCGCTGGCCCATCTGTGGCCCCAAATCCTTGGAACCCCATGGTAATGGCTCCTGGTTTATTCCTTAGGCCTCAAACCCAGTGAGGTGGCCATCAGGTAAGCTCAGTGAGTGACTGAGTTAGTGACTGAGTCCCCTTGTGCCTCCTGCATTGCTCAAGCCCTGTGACCTCTAGCTCCCAAGGCCTGGTGGGGTGGTTCCCAGAAAGTACTCTGAGCCCTGGGTATCCTCCTCTGGGCCTTAGTTTCCCTATGACAGGGCTCTCTGAGCACAAATTGAATTCAGCACATAACCGGAGCTCAAGTCCAAGGACCCTTGGGTCCTTCACTCCAGTTCTCTGAGCTGGAACCATTGAGCCAAGAGAGATGCCAGGTGGAGCTGAGAGCTGCCCCTAGCTCCCATAGCTTCCAGCCTGGATCCATGTTCACCTACAGTGTCAGCAGAAACAACACAAACACCACAGAGGTGACTCCCCAGGTCTCCCATTTCAGACAGGCCAACCCTGACTTGCAGGGTGCTGGGTTGAAGAGGTGGGGGAACCAGCTCCCAGCACTGTTGTGAGCTGCCTATTGAGGCCATGACAGAGGATACCAAAGTAGGGCCTTAAAGCTGAGCTATGGTCCCCTGACACATGGAGGTAGAACCCCAAAATGATTCCACAATGCTGGCAGACGAGTCTCAGGGACCTTCCATCTGCCCTTTCTAGCATCCACACCCATCCACCCATCTACCTCTTCTTCCTGGTCCTGGCTCTGAGGTTCAGTTCCTAACTGCCCCACACCAGGGAGATGACACGAAGATGCCCTGAACCCAATATGCCCCACTCAGGCCCCTACCCTGAATACCAATCTAGCATACAATATCCTGTTAACCTTAAAGGGACACATTCCAGGGAGGGTTTGGGAAGCATGTCCTTGGGGAGCATGTTTCTACCCACCCCCATCCCTTCTGGGTTCCCTGGGCGAGGAGTGGGTGAAGGGCCTCTCTGTACCACCAGCTAGGGGAACCCCACCCCCAGCCCAGAACAGCTGCTTCCATAGTCCACTGTGGGTAAAAATGTCCACCAACATTTATTTTCCCAGAGGCCCTGATTTCAAGGCTCCTTCCAGGGCTGGGGTGGGGCTGTTAATATGCTCACAGCCCCCTTACTAGTCTCTGATCTCTCTAGGGGGGTTGCTATGCACTCCCAGGAGGCCCCATGGTTGGAAATGCAAAAGAAGGGTTAATGGTGGAGTCAGGGTTTGGGGGTACAGGTTCCACAGGCCTGGCAGCAGGAATACAAGGTAGAAGAAAATCTAACTGCTCTTTATCTCTCTGGAGCAATTTTGGGCAGGCGAGGGCAGCTCACAGAGCCCTTCCACATCTCTACCTCCCCCACTTCTCAGCAAAGGCAGATAAAGGGTCAAGCAAATGCCCTCTGTTCTGCCCTCTCCTGCCTTCTCTCCCCCTTAGAAGCCTGAGAACCAAAAAAAGCCCCGTTTCAGAGATTGTTGGCTGGGTGCAAATTACCCTGAGCTGAGTCACCGAAATGAGAGCCCCCGATTACTGCATGAGAAAAGGATTGTCTGTCTCCCCAGAGGCAGAGGGGGAAACCAAGGCACCGGCTGAGAAGTATCTTTTTGGAAACTTCTTAGCGGTCTCTGCCTCCCAGTCCTGGAACATCTTTCAGCCCCCTCTTTCCTCTAAGCCAGTGTTTTTCAACCTTTTTGTGAAAAGGCACACCTTTTTCCTGAAAAAAAAAAAAAATCATGAGGCACACCACCATTAGAAAACATTAAAAAAATTTAACTCTGTTCCTATATTGACTATATAAAGTAATTCTCTTGAATAGGAATTAAATAAACACAAAGAATTTATTTTATAATTACTTTATTATGAAATAATATAATGATTGGTCTACTTGTGAGCCGAAGCCGCATGTTAAGGATGAAATTGAAAATTTTCCCACAGCACATCAGACAATATCTCACGGCACACTAGTGTGTCGCAGCACAATGGCTGAAAAACTCCACTCTAAGCAAATCCCAAGGGTAATAGCAGCCCAGACCACCCTCCAGTGTCCTCTGAGTATCCCTGCTATTCTGGGCTCTCATGGGTACTACTGGAGCAACACCCCAGATTGGAGACAGCTAGCAGAGAGATAGGAGGGCATCGTGGGAGCTGTGGCTAACAAGCAGTCCTGAATTTTCACTTGGTACCAGTTCATGATGTCTCTGGGTGTGGATGACTGAGGGCTTGCGCTGCCAGGATCTTGGGTCTTTGATGTGAGATCTTGGGACTTTATGGAGGATGGAAGATAGGAGTGTATTTTTATGACATGCTAGGAAAGTCCCAGCTGGCAAACTGGAGTCAAGATTCTATTTCCCGCCTGGATGCAGTCTTTCCTGCTGGACTTCTATCGCAAAGATCTCTGTAAACTCCAGCCCAGATTTGCCTCTTTTGCTGGATTTAAGAAATCAGGAGGAAGCACTCAGGGCTCAGAGGTTCTGTGGGTGCAGAATAGGGCTTTGTGCCACGTCAGGGCTCTCTGCTCCTTTCCCTCATCCCGTGTCCTTGGGGGGGGGGTTCGGTTCCTTCCAAAAGTCCTGGTTGTTAAAGAATGGAATGGTTTCAAACTGTTGGAGTTGTGTGGATGGAGTAACCCCTGCCCTGGGTGGGTGGGGTCCCTGAGGTTCAGGGAGCCCTCTCTCATCCTGGAGGGGAGATGGAACACGCCATCATCATTCTGAGATAAGACTGTTCCAGGCAGGGATTGCTCTGGGGCCAGAGGACACGGGGCAGGCTGGGCTGTGAAACTCAGGGGTGCTCACTGCGTGACCCCCGTGGGGAGAGGCAGGGACTGTGTTTCCTTCGCTGCTGCCAGACAGATAACCACAGAGTCCGTTCTCTGGCAAAGGGTTTTGAGGGCTCATTTGAACCTGCACAGAGCAGTGAAAATAAGCCCCATAGTTGGCTCTTCAAAAAGCAAAGCAAATCAAGGCAGAAATTGGCAAACGGGTGCAAACAGTGAACTGTCAAGCTCAGGGCTTTCACGGGGTCATCCCTTCCTCTCTGGTGGAGCACATGGCTGAAAAACAACCCTTCCACAAACAGACAAGGAGACCCTAGGTGGTGAGCAGAGCCAGCAGAGAGGAATAAAGTAATGGAGGCTGGGGGGGGGGTGTCAAAAGGTTGATGGGTGTGGGAATGGAGATTCTCCCCACAGAGGAGTAACCAACCACTCTGAACCCCCAGAAAACTAGCATGACATATCTGTCCTGACCCGTGGCTTTGCCAAATTCTATTAGCGTGTTTTTGAAGTATCTGCCACATCTCACAGTTCCTGGGAAACTGCAGTTCCTGAGAAACAACAGTGGCCATGAAGCATTTGGGAAGCCCCATCTCTTCCTCTGGCAGTGCCAATTGCTTCCCTCCCCCTGCCCAGAACCTATCTCCTTCCTCAATGAGCATGAGAGACCTGGGCAGCTATTGAGGGTTACCCAGGAAAATGACCCTTGGGTAACCACATAAGCCTTAGGTACTGATGGCATGGAAGCAGACCTGTTCCTGGAAGGACTATGCTGCCCTTGGGTGCCATTTTCTGGGCTCCATTTAGAGGTAGGTTTTGGGGTACCCTCTGCTCAGGGCTTACTTCTAACTGTGCTCAGAATCACTTCAGGTAGAGCTTGGGGGGATATGGTGCAACTTGGGTCGACTGCATACATGCAAGGCAAGTACCCTCCTGCTGTACTCTTGGTCCAGCCATCATCACTCACCAGGCTGCATTGTGGAGGGGGGCACACATGGCAGGGCACAGGGGTTACTCCTGGCTTTGCATTCAGAAATCACTCCTGGTGGTACATATGGGGTGCAGGAGATTGAATTGGGTTGCTGTATGCAAGGTAAGAGTTTCCCTGCTGTATTATCACTCCAACTCTTTGTCATACCTGCTGTGTTTGCAGTTTTGGTTGTGGTCCAGGACTGCACACTGGCACAGGGCAATGCTGGTTGTTGTTGTTGTTGTTGTTGTTCTTCTTCTTCTTCTTCTTCTTCTTCTTCTTCTTCTTCTTCTTCTTCTTCTTCTTCCTCCTCCTCCTCCTCCTCTTCTTCTTCTTCTTCCTCTTCTTCTTCTTCTTCCTCTTCTTTTCTTCTTCTTCTTCTTCTTCTTCTTCTTCTTCTTCTTCTTCTTCTTCTTCTTCTTCTTCTTCTTCTTCTTCTTCTTCTTCTTCTTCTTCTTCTTCTTCTTCTTTTACATTGTAATGGGTTCAAGGCTTGGAGAGACCTCAGGGGTCTCCTGATGAATCTTGCTCCAGCACACTCCTGGATATGCAAAAAAAAGGCGCTTTTCCTCTGGGGTGAGTTTGAAGCACCCAGAATTGACCTAGACAGTGGGACCGGGCAAGAGGGGCTTCTCAGAGGCTAGGCTGATTGGGGCCCCCAACTCCAACACCAGACCTCAACTTCCACCCCAAACACACAAACCACCCGGTCCTCCTGCTGGGACAGGAAGTGGCTGCTGAAACCGGGGTTTCTTGTGATGCTTATTTCCCTCTCGGTGATGTTCATTTTTGTGAATCGCACTTATCTGAAGTTACAGGTTGGGGGACCCAAACCACAGACACAAACACTGCTGTGTTATTCTTTGAAGGTTGGTGTGTGGAGATAAGGGAGGCCAGGGTGGGGCTGGGCGGGGGCTGCAGGCTGCAGGGACCCAGGATTGTTTTTGCAGAACTGGCAGAGCCCCAGGCTTTGTTTGAGTCATCAGCTTCTAGGTGACTGTCAAGTGTGTCTCATTGAGGGGGTCTAAAACCTCACACCTTCCCTGGCACTGTCTTGAGACCTTCACACACACTCTTAGATACACTCATACACACAAATGCATTCACACACATTTACACATGCTCACAAACATACACACTCACACATATGCACACAAACACACATATATATTACATACTTATACTCTTACACAATGCATACTCTCAACACATGTAGACACACACATAAATATACACATTACATACTTACACATGTACATAATCACACACATGTCTCACATGGCATCAGCTTCTCCCAAGGATCTGTGGAAAAGGCAGCTAGGCCGTGTACCTGGGGCCGAGTGACTGCTGGAATATTCTGGTAGATTCTGGGTGAGTCTGATTTACCCAGAAGATCCTGTTTGCTTTTTCTGAGTTTTCTGAGACTGTTCTCAAAACACCTGAGTCCCCTCTCTGACCTCAGTGTCACGAGGTTTGCACAAACCCTACTTCTTTCTGTCTCACCCCCTAGTACTGCTGTCCACCTCACAGGGATTCTGAAAACCAAAATTGGGAAATGTTCCTCTGCAGCTCCAAGAGCACTCAGGGCAGTGCTAACCCGGGTCTCTCCTGTCCTCTGCTCTCTCATCTGCTACTGTTCCCCGACTCAGCCCAGCACCTTTGCACATGTCCCATTATGTTTACTGCATTTCTTATTATTGTCATTATTTTATTTGGGAAGCCACACCTGGCAATGCTCAGGGTTTACTCCTGATGATGCTAAGAAGACAATATGAGATGCCAAAGATCAAACCCAAATCAAACCTGGGCAGTCTGCCTGCAGACAAACACTCTACCTGCTGTTCTGTCTCTCCACTCCCTCTTCTTTAATAATAAATAAATAAATAAATAAAAGAGGAGCTGGGGCTGCAAGCTGGGCTGCTGAACATGAAGCATAAACTCTGCCCCACCACTGTGCCTCAGTCTTTGCTCTTCCTTCCTACCCAAAGAACCTAATATCTATTAGGTAGGCCTCTTCCCTAAGATGAGAGATCCTTCTTTGCCTTCTTTTTCTTTCTTTCTTTCTTTCTTTTGTGTGTGGATTGGTGGGAGGAGGGACAAGCAGTGCTTAGGGGATCTGTTCCCCTCAGTGGTCAGCCAACCAGGCTGGAGGGGTCAGTGCTAGGACCTAAATGGTCAGTTCTGTAATCTGGAGGGGCCAGCACTGGGATCTGGAGAGATCAGTGCTAGGATCTTGGGAGCCAGTTCTGGAATCTGGCGGGGTCAGTGCTGGGATCTGGTCAAATCAGTGCTGGGCTCTGGAGGGAACCATCTGGGCCACACCAGCAGTGTGCTCCAGAATCATGTAGCTCTGAAGAAGGAATCACATCCGTGCATATGTGCTAACTAAGCTTTGTCCTCCCTCCCTGCTTTTACTCCTTTTTCTCCTCAACTCTGTCAGTTCATGATAAGTTAAATCTTTTGTGTGAGGTAAAGGAACTGTAAGGGTTATACCTCATGGTGCTCAGGGGCTATCCCCGACTTTGTGCTCAGGGATCATAGGCAGTACTGGATCTGATCAGGGTTGGCCACGTGCAAGGCGAGCACCCAAAGCTATGTTGTCACTCAGGCCACTGGCATATTAGTCTTTCTTCTCTTATCTGTTGACATTGGACCAAGTTCCAGGGACTTTGGGTTTTTTCCCTGGTTCCTGGAAACTGCCTGGTATGTTGAAAAGTGGAATCATTCCTTTGTGAATGTGTAAATGAACATTGGGGCCAGTCTCCAAACTAAGGGGTGAGTTCAGCTCTTCAGGACTTGAAGAATCATGATGAATTTTATTTACTTGTTTGGGGTTCCCAGGGGCTTACAGAGGGCATGGTGGGGCTGGGTGGGGGTGGAGAAGTCAGTGTGATTTTTACTAGTTTGTTTTGTGATGCTGAGGATGGAGCCCAGAGCCTCATGTATGCAAGGCATGACTGCCACTGAGCCACATCCTGGATCCTCACAAGGGATTTCGAGCCGGGAACTGCTGTGGTTTGGGGGAGATCCTTGCGGCTCTGAGAGAGACTAAGACAGATCCTAGTTTGGGGCATGTGCCAGGCAGAATGGACGGCCAGAGAGTTTGCAGGATACAGGCCATAGTTTACAAAAACTCTGTCCTGGGGGCCCTGGGGAGATCTCTGAAGACCGTTGTTTCTCTTCGTTTGTTTGTTTGGGGACCATGCCTGAGAGTGGTCCGGGGTTGTTTCAGGGCTCAGGGATGGCTCCTGGCTGTGGTCAGGGACATGTGGTCACAGGAATGGAACCCAGGCCTCCTGCAGGTAAAGCTCCCACTTAGCCTGCTGAGCTAGTGTCCTTAGAGGATGTTTGTCCCTTTCTGGCCTCATTCTTGGAGTGTACCAGGTGCCCAGTCAGCCTTCTAGGTTGGAACCACCCAGGTTCCAGCAGGACACATGTGCATAGACAAGAATAAAGGCAGGAAGTTGGGAGTCAGGGTCAGGTGGGGTCAGGATCTGGGTTCAGAGCAGCCAAGAAGGAAGAGTGGAAGGCATGAAAGTGGCTCTATGTAGTAGATAGCTGGACACTGGAGAGGTTCCACATTTGGGCTCAGGGGTTGCTGGAGGGCCTGAGTCGGGTCAGAGTGAGTGAAGGATCTAGGTATCCCAGCACCCTCAGGGCTTCCTCAAGAGCCTCAGCCTGGAGTTGGCGATGACAGTCGTTGGGCAGTCGACCATGTCTCCAGCCTCTATTGACCACAGCTCTGCTTCCCTTGATTTGGTTCCACATTCCTCAATCTCATCCCTCTTCTTAGCACAGGGAATAGTAGTAAGTGGGAGACACAGAATCCTAAAGCACAGGTGGAAAAAAAAGAAGAGAAGAAAACCCCACAATGGAGAAAGAAAAGCAACAAACACCCCAGAGGTCAGGAGCCAGCATGACGGGTGATGGGAAGCCCTTAGCCCTCTCAAATGTAGCTGTGCTCTCCCAAGGTGAATTGATTATTGCTCTCCCTGGACTTGCCTTACCAGTCAAATGAGATGGGATTAACCTGGGACACTAGACTTTAAGCCTTCATCCTCATAGAGCTTGTCACCTTTCTGTCATGGCACATGCCTGATAGAGCCACAGAAGATCAGAGCTGTGTAGAGATTGGGAGCAAGGCTAGCTACAGCAACTACTCGGCCAAACTGGCTACAGTGACCACACACTGGTCACACCAACCACGCTAGCCATGGCAACCACCCTGGCCACACCAGCCATGCAGACATGGTGACCACACAGTCAACACCAGCTATGCCAACCACACCATGAAAACCACACTGGCCGCATCGGCCAAAGCAGCCATGGTGGCCACATCAGCCATGTCAGTCACACTAGCTGAATAGCAGACCTTGGCATCTATATGGTCCAGATTAGCAGAGCCAGACCACCAGGATGACCTGCGGCCTGTCCCTCTTTGAGAGAACAGTGTGAGGGCCTCAGGCTTCCTGTAGTGAGAATGAAGTGAGTGGAACCGTTAGGAAAGAGCATGCGGAAGCCAGGGTTCAGTGGCCTGGAGATGTGGTCAGCTGCCCAACCTCACTCTGGAGCTGGAAGTCCTCTTCAGTTTGTGGGCATTGGCCCAAATGCCAGGAGGCCTCTTTTAGCCTAAGGGGACAAACTCGGTGCTGGCAGAAGAGTGGCTGCAGGGAAAAATGTGGACAAGAAAGCACCCTGATGCTTTAGCCTTGACCCTGAATGTGGACCCTGGATCAACGAGCCTTTGCTCTCCTTGTGGTAGACATGACTGCATGCCCCACAGGCCCACTCTTGTCTTGTCCACTGGAACCATTTCACAATCTGCCTCGCCCACTTGTTCTCCTAATCACCCTGTAGCCTGCAGTGGTTACAAGTTGGAGATGGGGGCAGCATGACCAAGCTTGAGAACAAAAGCCATGTGTCCCAAAGGGACAAGCAAAAAGGGGGACAGAGGGGCTGGGACATAGCATAGAGGGTAGGGCTTTTACCTTGCACACAGCCTACCTGGGATTGATCCCACCCCTGGCACCACAGATGGTCCCCCAAGCCTGCTGGGAGTGATTTCTGAGCACAGAAATCAGGGAGTAACCCCTGAGCAATGCAGGGTGTGGCCAAAAAATAAATGGGGGAAAAGAAACAAACTGGGTGCTAGTGGCACTCCCACGGCATCTTATATCAGCACCCCAACCCCACCCATGATTCCCTGGGAGCTGGAGTCATGTGGCCTGCACAGTCAGTGTGAAGTGACCTGCACGAAGAAGCAGCTGAGGCAGTTTCTGAGAAGAGGAATGAAGTGTTTCCTCACCCGGCGGGTTGTTTGACTTAATCGGGTTTCCCTGGGTACCTCTCTCCCAGGTCCAGGAGAACATGTCCCCTCACTTGGTGCTGAACATCATGGGAAGCTCCTTCTCCATTTTCAAGCAAGTCGGTGAAGATTCGAGGAGGCCACCAGTACCAAGGCGTATCTGAGACCGTCCTCCTCACCCCACCCCCTTCCCGGGTGCTCATCCTCATGGGTAGAACGAGATTACTCGAGATCAAAGCTTTTCAGACATTTCATTTCAAAGTAGGCAAACCCTTTTACAGCCAAACCTCTACTTGGCCAACCTATAAAAAAACAAAGATAAAAGCACAGCTTCTCAGGGCCAGGAGGGTCAGAGGCCCACAGCTTGCTCCCCCACCCTCACACCCCTCCCTATAATCTGGGGTGTGCAGGGAGGGTGTCAGGAATTCCAGCCTGGATCACTCTGGGCCTTGGGCAAAGCTCTAAAGGCAGGAGTGGCAGTTCTAACTTTCCCACACTGCTAACACATAGGGGCTAGATGTGTCGCATGTAGGCCCGCCACCAGCAAGCATGGGGTGAAGTCACCTGGCTCTCATTTCTGGTCACCCCAACCAGGTCTCCTGCTCCAAGTGCCAGTGTTCCTCCAGAGATGTTTTAGGTGGGTGCCAGTAAAGCCATTGTCTGCCTTTCCCTCCACACAGGCTCATGGCCTACTGCCTTCTGCAATCGTTCATTTGCTGGTATCTCATTTTCTCGGTGCACATTACATTTTGGCGGAGTTTCCAAACCGGCACGCGGAGCTCTGCTTCAGAGGCTGTTACTCTTAGTGAGAAAGACTTGTGTCCTGGGACTCTTAGCTGGCTCCTGGCCTTGCGCCCGTCCAGTGGTCTGCAGCAGGCAGGCATGGAGGTACACATGTGCTTTCTTGAACTGGCTTTGTCTTCGTTCTCTTTCTCCCTGCCTCTTTTTTTATTGGGGGGGGGGGCGGGTGTATTGTTGTTGCTTATTTGCATTTTTGAAATTTTATTCCATGAACATGCTCCGTTTGTGTAATAATTAAAAAGATATGTTTACAGGCTCAGCCAAGTTTGATAAACAGCCTCATGCATAAGTACAATTTAGAAAGAAAAAAAAGAGGAGAATAAAAAAAAAAAAAAAAAAACAACAATCCTGTTTGGCTGGGAGGTTGGTTTCCTGGGAGCTGGTGCCTGCCCGCCCAGCCTGCTGGGACGAGCCCTGGCAAGGAGCACCAGGGATTGAAACCGGCTGTGCCATGAATTTGCCCAGTAACTTCAGATAAAGCTCTCAGCCGGGCTGGGTCATCAAGCAAGCACTGGTAAGGCATCTGGCTCTACAATAAGTAGGATTCAGGGACTGAGAAAGGGTGAGCAATCACCTTCATGTCCCAGGTGAAGGAGGTTCAGGAGGTCCAGGAGAGAGTTCCAAAGAGCGGGTCATGTGTAGCATATACACGGTCTCAAGTTCAATCCCCTTTGCTGCATTTTCCCCAACCCACCAACAACACTGGGTGTGGCCTGAGTGGGACCCAGCAGCTCTGGGCCCCAAGCACCTTCTCAGCTGAGTTCTTGAGCAGTTCCTATCCCATTAAAGAACAATGATGGGCAATGAGGGGCTCCTCCAATCGAAGAAATGCCTCCAACCCTCTGGATTCCTCCCACCTCTCTCATAAGTCTCAGTTCAGCCACAGATACAGCAGATACACAGCCACAGATACAATCCCAAAAACACACAAATTCTCTCCTTGTTTTTACCAAATGCTTGCCGAGTTCTTTGAGGCCCTTCAGGAGCTGCTTCTAGAGCTTCCAAATCTCTCTCTCCTCTCAGGTTTCCTCTGCCCATTGATTCAGATTTTAGTCAATCCCAGGGCCTTTGCTTGAGCTGTGTCTTCATCATACGTGAATTTTCATTTTCTTCCCAGCAAGTCCAGGATAGGTAGAGGCCGGTCACAAGCACAAGTGAAGGACTTTAAGGAGAAACCTCTTCAGAGACTAGCCTGCACTTGACAATCCTCTGAGCAACACCCCTCCCCCTACACACAAAGCACATTTTCTATCATGAGATATTTAATTGCACTACCCTCACCTTCTACTATTCTCTGACTTGGTTCTTCTCATCATTTGGGTCTTTGTTCAAATGGCCCCTCAGAGAGACCATCTCTACTTTGGAACTAATGGAGACCCTTTTGCTCTATGATTTTTTGTGGCCTTTCTAACAAGCTCACTGGTTTCTTGTTCATCACTGTCCACTAAATTATAAGGCCAACAAGGGCATGACTTAGCACACAGTTCCCACATTCAGGAATGCTCAATATGTATCCTGTAGTAGGGGGAAGGAAGGCAGGGAGGAAGGAAGGAAGGAAGGAAGAAAGGAAGGAAGGAAGGAAGGAAGGAAGGAAGGAAGGAAGGAAGGAAGGAAGGAAGGAAGGAAGGAAGGAAGGAAGGAAGGAAGGAAGGAAGGAAGGAAGGAAAGAAGGAAGGAAGAAAGGAAGGAAGAAAGGAAGAAAAGAAAGAAGAAAGAAAAGAAAGAAAGAAAGAGAAAGAAAGACAGAAAGAAAGACGAAAGAAAGAAAGAAAGAAAAAAAGAAAGAAAGAGAAAGAAAGAAAGACAGAAAGATAAGAAAGAAAGATAAGAAAGAAAGAAAGAAAGAAAGAAGGAAGGAAAGGAAGGAAGAAAGAAAGAAAGAAAGAGAAAAAGAAAGAAAGAAAGAAAGAAAGAAAGAGAAAGAGAGAAAGAAAGAGAATGAGAGAGAGAAAGAAAGAGAGAAAGAAAGAAAGAGAGAAATAGAGAAAGAGAGAGAAAGAAGAGAGAAAAAAGGAAGAAAGAAATAAGAGAGAAGGAAGAAAGAAAGAAAGAAAGAAAGAAAGAAAGAAAGAAAGAAAGAAAGAAAGAAAGAAAGAAAGAAAGAAAGAAAGAAAGAAAGAAAGAAAGGAAGGAAGAAAGAAAAAGAAAGAAAGAAAGGAAGGAAGGAAGGAAGGAAGGAAGGAAGGAAGGAAGGAAGGAAGGAAGGAAGGAAGGAAGGAAGGGAGAGAGAGAGAGAGAGAGGGAGGGAGGGAGGGAGGGAGGCCAGGAAGGTGGCGCTAGAGGTAAGGTGTCTGCCTTGCAAGCGCTAGCATAGGATGGACCACATTTCAATCCCACCCCCCCCCCGCGTCCCATATGGTCCCCCAAGCCAGGGGCGATTTCTGAGCGCATAGCCAGGAATAACCCCTGAGCATCAAATGGGTGTGGCCCAAAAAAACAAAAAGAGAGAGAGAGAGAAAGAAAGAAGAAAGAAAGAGAAAGAGAAAGAAGATAGAAAGAATAAAAGAGGGGCCGGGCGGTGGCGCTAAAGGTAAGGTGCCTGCCTTGCCTGTGCAAGCCTTGGATGGACCGCGGTTCGATCCCCCGGTGCCCCATATGGTCCCCCAAGCCAGGAGCAACTTCTGAGCACATAGCCAGGAGTAACCCCTGAGCGTTACCGGGTGTGGCCCAAAAACCAAAAAAAAAAAAAAAAAGAAAGAATAAAAGAAAGAGAAGTTGGGGCCAGAGCAATAGAGCAGTGGTAGGGTGCTTGCCTTGCATGCAGCTGATCCCCGGCTTCCCATGTGGTCACTCTCACAAGAAGCAATTTTTGAGCACATAGCCAGGAGTAACCTCTGAGCATCATCTCATGTGGCCCAAAAAAACCAAAACAAAAAAAAAAGTAAGAGAAGAAAGAAAGGAAGGAATGGAAGAAAGAAGGGAGGAATGAAAGAAAAGAGTTAAGAAAGAAGGAAATAAGAGAAAGAGAAAAGAGCAAAATAGAAAGTATGAAGGAAAGAAGGAAGTTAGTGAGAAGATGGATAACTAATTAGGTGAATAGATGTATGTATGCATGGATTATGGGAAGGATAGGTGATGGTACATGTGTGTAGGTGGATAGATGGATGAATGGATGGATGGGTAGATGAATGACTGGGTGGCTAGCTGAATAGATGGCTAGCTGAATAGATGTGTGGATGAATAGCTGGGTGAATGATGGATGGATGCATGGATAAATGATGGATGGATGGATGGATGGACAAATGGATGGATGGATGGATGGATGGGTGGGTGGGTGGGTGGGTGGGTAGATGAGTAGGTGAGTGTGTGGGTAGATGGATGTATGGGTGGGTGGATGAGTGGGTGGGAGGGCGGATGGATGGATAATTGATAGATGGATGAGTGTGTATAGGTGAGTGGAGAATGAATGAATGAATGGATAGGTGGATAGTAGATGAATAGATAGGTGGGTGGAAAGGTGGTTGGGTCAGTGGGTAAATGAATGAAGGATAAGTGGGTGGATGAATGGGTAGACAGATGGCTATATGGATGACTAGGTGGGTGGATGAATGATAGATGAATGGATGGACAGATGCAAGGTTGGATGGATGGATGGATGTAGGTGGGTGGATGTACACATGTATGTATGTTGGTGATAGGTGGAGGGATGGACAGATGAATGGATGGATGGAAGGATGGATATGTGGGTGTATGATCTGATCAGAGGCAGATATGGGATTTGAACCTGTCTGTCTGCCTGCAAAGCCAAGTCTTCCAGGCATGACTGAGAAATGAGGACTCTGGCTTCTCTTGGCAGGGGACCCTGGCCTGTGACTCGTGTCAGAGCTGACCTGACAGGAACTCTGTGTCCCGGGGACAGCGGCTGCTGAGGAAACTTCAAGGCAGGGAGGAGCTTGGCCAATGTTGTGGGGGTTGCTGTTGGTCTCAGGCACGTGGTAGGACCAGCTGCCCCCCCCCATGCTACTTTTTATTTTTAGCGGCGAGGTTCCGGGCACAGTGCACTCTCCTTCGTAAGAGTCCAGTGGGGGAGGAAGGGAGGCGGTTTTGAAACATGGTGGGAAAGTAGGTCAGGCTTGGTGGCTGGCAGAGGGCCAGGCGATAAGGCTGTGTAGAAGTTTAATAACGTGAGCGGCCGTATCCATGACATAACTCATAACTGAGAGGAAACAGCAATTAAGGAGCAATTGTGCAATGCGGGACAAGCCTCGTTCACAGCTCATAAAAGCAGGCGGAGGAAGAAGTGATGTTGTCATTGCAGGGCCCTGGGCTGGGCAGGCAGCCTCAGAGGGTGGGGGATTATCTCTGCTGGGGGATAGGAGGGGAGAGCTTGTCCTCAGCATCTTCTCCAGCCCAAGGGCACTGGGAAGGCCTTTAGGGAGGGGTCCCTGCAACAGTACCCACTATGCCCAATCAGGCAAAGGTCTGACCAAGAGCCCCAGAATCAAACTCAGTTCAGGGGGCACATCCAGCACAGTTGCACGATTTTGATGCTGCCTTGTCAAAAAGGATAATGGCATGGACCTTGCAACAGACACCCCTGACACTCACCCATCTTCCCTCCCTCCCCCCCCTTACTAGCAATTTTCAGCTCTTCTCTTTCTGTATTGTTGGATCTTTCCCTGAGTCCTTTGTGCTCTCCTAAACTTCTCTCTCTCTCTCTCTCTCTCTCTCTCTCTCTCTCTCTCTCTCTCTCTCTCTCTCTCTCTCTCTCTCTCTCTCTCATTAAGTTTACATCAGCATCTTTTGCTTCCTAGAGCAGACCAGATATGTATTCACCCCAGGGCCTTTGCATATGCTGTGACACTGTCTGCAAGGCTCCTCCCTTAGATACCCACACAGTTCTTTCCTTGTGTTAATCAGCTGCCCGCCCAGTGGAGCTGGAGCTGGAGCTGATCCCCTGTAACAGCTGTGGAGAGAGCTCCAAGGGCAGCACAAACTCAGGAAGCACAGTGGGGAAGAGTCTTCCCTTGAACACAGCTGACCTGGGTTTGTTCTCTAACACCACAAATAGTCGCCCAAGTACTGCCAGGAGTGCTCCCTGGGCACAGAGCCAGAAGTAATCCCCAAGCACTGCCAGGTGTAGCCCCAAAGCAACAATATAAGAAGAAGAAATGAAGGAGGAGGATGGGGAAGGAGATGAGTAAGGCCTGGAACTCCTGGGATTGCTATTTCCCTGACTTGTGGCCCACCGAGGGCCCATGCATGCTTCAGCCAGCCTCACCACAATCTTACCAAACCTGTGCCACTTAATCCGTGTCTTGCAGACAGAAACACAGTGTTTCTGCAGGCCGCACAGCTAAACCCCAGACTAGGCCAGCTGCTAGGTCAGTCATGTCAGCAGACTGAGCACAGTGCCACCTCAGGGGCCCTGCATCCTGCTCCTCCTGCATGCAGGCCCCCCCTCCCTTCAGAAATGTCCCCTTGGTCCTGAAAGTGACTCGGTTCCCTTTATCCCACTGCACACTCCCAGTCTTGGGGAGCAGCTGGATCTGCTCACTGATGCCCCTGCAGAGGTTGCTCTTGCCCTGGCATGAGTCACGGAGCCGCCGGGTGAGCCTCGGCCACCGCGCTGTCTCCAGCTGTTTCTCCCTCAATGAAGAAAGTAAAACCAACACACACACTCACTTTTACATACTTACACGCATGAGCACATTCATGTACATGATCACACATGTGTACACACGCACAGCTACACACACGTGCACAGTTCTCACACTCATATACTTTACACACCTGCATACAGTTGCATATACACACGCAACACTCACATACATGTGTACAAACTCATTCTTGTTCACAATCACATGTGTGTCCACACAGTTGTGTGTATGTGCATGCTCTCATGCACACTCACACAGAGTACACGCTCACCTATACTCACACAATGCACGGTCACGTGTGTGTACAGGCTCATACATTGTGTGTGCTCACACGTGCAAGTCACACATGCACGCTTACACAACACACATTCACAAGAGATGTGTATATATCCGTGCACATTCTCACATGCATTTGCACAATACCCTCACACATGTGCACAATGCACACACTCACACGTATGTGCACACTCTCACCCATAGGCACACTCACAAGACACATGCATGAGCAAACGTCCACACACGTATGTATTAACATGCATCCACTCACACAAACACATGGACCATGGCTCTCATGGGGCCCAGAGTAAAGGACAAGACCCTTGGGAATCTGCCTCTGCCGTGTCTCTGCTCTGTTTCAGGCACCCTAGTTCCTCCCCTGCTCCTAAGTCAAAGACATGCTTCATCCCCAAGGCCTGACCACTTGCTGTCGCTCTTTGGACCATTCAGTTTGGAGGTAAAGTCGAGGTTCCTCTTCGGCTCTCTTCAGTTCTGCTCAGATGCCAGCCTTCACCCAAGCTCCCTTGACTGCCCTGCTGAAATAAACAGGCCCCTTGATTAGTGCACCCCATCCTTCTCAGAGTGCTACCCACCAGTGCAGGAGGAACTTTCACTCTGTCCATGCTGTTGTGGCTGTTGCTGAATCTGCCCACCATACCCCCAGCAGACTGTTCCTGAAGTGCCCTTTATAACAGCTTCCTTCCACCTCCTCACACCTGTAGATTGGCATCTGCCCTGTTGGCTGGGCCAGTACCAGCAGAGCAGTGGTTTTCCTTCTGCATTTCTGGATCGTGGAAGCAATTCAGCATCTCTGTGCCTGGCTCTGTGGACACTTGTGGAATTTGGGTGTGGGGATGAGCAGGGTGGAGAGACTTCCCAGCTTGCACCCAGGGGTCTGAGACCTACTGGTATCCTCCAAACACACACACACACACACACACACACACACACACACACACACACCTTTCTCTCCCTCCTCCTCCTCCTCTTCCAGGAAAGGCTGGGGAGGGAGAGGCCTGGCCCACTGTGGCCTCTGGCCAAAGGAGTGACTCACTGCCCCCCCCCACACACACACATAGGACTCCACTGGGGACTTTGGTCCCAGATAAAGCGCAAGCCCTCTCCAGCCCCTTGTCAGAAGCCCGAGCTCACTGGTGACTCTGCCCAGGATCAGGGACAAGCTTGAGTTCTGTGCTCCCACCCTGCTCCCAGGCCAGGCCTGCTGGGTTCTGAAGAAACAGCCCGTGATGTGCATTTTCTTTCCTTTTATAAATTTAATTTAAAAAATTAAAAAACAAATTTATTGGATCACCATGAGATACACAGTTACGAAATTGTTCATGATTGAGTTTCACTCACACAATGTACAACATCCTTCACCAGTGCACATTTCCCAACACCAATGTCTCCAGTTTCCCTCCCGCTCTCCCCTTTGCCCTCTTTCCATGCCTGCCTCAGTGGCAGATATTTTTCTTCTCTCCCCTCCACCCCTTGCACCTTTTACCCTTTGAGGCACCATGATTTGCAATACTGTTTATTGAAAGAACATCATGCATATCTATTTATAATGGCCAGAATCTGGAAGCAGATAGAACTTTTTGAAAAGAGAAAGGGCCCTACTGCCTGTAGCCAGATGGTCTACACCTGATTTAAGCCCTGATCTGGCACCGAGCTGAATGCAACTCCAGTGTGTCACTGTCCTGAGCCCTGGGCTGGCATCAGTGAAGGCATAAGTGTCCAAGCAACGGCTTTATTGCTCGGGGGACCATATGAGATGCTGGGATTCAAACCACCGTCCTTCTGCATGCATGGCAAACACCCTACCTCCATGCTATCTCTCCGGCCCTGGATCTTAATCTCCAGGCCAGGCTGGTGGGTCCTTCAGGAATGCTCCCACCCATCACTGTCCTGGCCTCCCACTAGTGCTAGACTTTCTCAGACCTAAGTCTCGAGGACACTACCTGCCTGAACTGCATGTCTAGACAGGCAGGAGGGCAGAGAAGGGCCAGCACAAGTGACCACTGCATTCTTCTTCCTCTTAGAACTCAGCATGGTTTTCAGCCTGCATCTCATTGATTTAAATAGGATCTTGGGGTCACCCTCAGGGCACCCAAAGAGAGATTGGGGTAGTGATGATTTGATTTGAGTGTTATATTCCATTCAAAATCAGGTTCTTGTTTATGAGAGGGTCCCTGCAGGTGAACAAGCCCCACCGCCAACCCCCCCCATCCCTCTGCAGCCCCTTCAGCACCCTCCCACAACCCCACAACACCCAGTAGCCCCACAGTGCCTCCATTAGTCTTGCTTCTGCAGCTGGCACAAACCCAGTCTCTGTGCTCAGTGGCTGCCTCACTGCTTCTCCCCACAGAGCAGCAGGCCAGTCCTCACAGCCTGATTGCTTTCGTGATCTGCAGCTTGGGACCACAATCTCAAGGCCTGGTTGGAGCCTGGGCATGGTTAGTTGATCACATTCCAAATCCATAGGACAGGAGCCCTTCCTCTCCATGTTTCCAAGCAGCCCCTCAGCAAACAGCCCTCTGGAGCAAGAGTTTGGCCACTCAGGAGCCTAATTCAGCAACATGCTGAGTCGATTCTTCCCACATACCCCCTCTGACTTGCTTCCAAACTGCACCCACCAGCCTGCCGCTGGGCACCCAAGTCTCCTTTGATGATGCAATTTTATCTGCGGTGCCTGTATTGGCTGAGAAAGCTGCTCTAAAGAGTTGGAGCTGGTGGAGGAGGCTATAAAATGCAGGGAGAGGTACCAGGGCCTCCTGAAGCTTTGCCAGTTTATGCTCAGTCCTGTCCCCAGGACTTGCTTTCTGTCCATGGACCAGCCAGGACCCTGTCACTTACATTTTCTTTCCCCACTGGCATGGAGGAAAACTATGATTTTTGATGTGATCTGCAGCATCTGGATGGGTAAGGAGACAGAACTGTCAACACATCTGTCCTGGTTCTTTATGGTTCTGATGGGTCTAGGGGCCTTTTTGAATGATCTAGCAGGCCTCAAAGCACTACAGCACCTGCCTTGCTCATGGAGGCCCTGATTTGGGTCCCCTGCTCAGGATAGACCCCACAGCACTGTTGGGTATGACCCCAAGCTACTGACTGGCCACCAAACTATCAGGTCCTCTTAGCCTGATACACTGTTAGGGAGCCATCTGCCCTCAAATAAGAAATAGTTTTAATAATCTGGCCATTATTCCTACTCTGCTTTTCTCTTTGTGATTAGCTTGAGTTCTTTTCTAATCCTGGCATAAAACATCTCTTTAAAGAAATCAATTAGGGGCTAGAGCACTAGCACAGCAGGTAGCGTGTTTGCTTTTTACTCAACTGACCCAACTTTGATACCTGGCATCCCATATAGTCCCCCAAGCCTGCCAAGAGTGATTTCTGAATGCAAAGCCAGGAGTAAGCTTTGAGAACCACCGGATGTAGCCCAAAAAAACAAAATAATAAAATAATAATAATAATAATAGTCATCATCAACTTTAGGAGATGGAGAGGAGGGGTGAAGACATTTACTGTGCATGTGGAAAACCCCAATCCCCTACACCAGTGGTCTCAAACTGCGGCTCGAGACCCACATGCGACTCTTTACACTTTTTTTTTTTTTTTTTTGGTTTTTGGGCCACACTTGCCGGTGCTCAGGGGTTACTCCTGGCTGTCTGCTCAGAAATAGCTCCTGGCAGGCATGGGGACCATATGGGATGCCAGGATTCAAACCACTGTCCTTCTGCATGAAAGGTAAACGCCTTACCTCCATGCTATCTCTCCGGCCCATCTCTTTACACTTTTTAATGCGGCTCTTCTATGTGTTGGGCGACAGCTCCAGGAGTCCTAGCAGGCTGTGCTCCTGTCATTGGGAGTGGGGAACTATTCTTGGCTTGGGGACAGTTCAATGTGCCCTGGGCCATTCATAGCTGGGCACTTTCTCTTAGGGCAGGACCTTTTCAGTGGGCAGGGTACCAGAGCGTCCACTGAGACTCAGAACAACAGAGCAACTATACTTGGACTCATGTGTGGTCTCAGGTCTTAGACACCATTGGCCCCCAGATTGGCTCCCATATTTGTGTTCCCCTAGCCTTCAGCCTTTAGCTTTCAGCTCCAAGACCTCTCCTTAATATTGGTAGAGTGGTCCCCAACTCTGAACCTCAGTTTACAACTCAATGAGACATGGGGTCGTTATTTCTTTATTTTATTTTAGTTTTTGTTTAGAGGAGGGCTGACTCCAGGCTCTGCACTCAGAAATCACTCCTGGCAGTGCTTGGGTACCATATGGGATGCTGGGGATCAAACCTAGGTAGGCCAAGTGGAAGGCAAGCATGATCCTCACTGTGTTATCACTCTGGCACTGAGATGAGGACATGAATCTGGCAAGACCATAAAGCTATGAGACTGGGCTGGCTATGAGCCTGGTGAGCAGAGATGCTCCAGAGAGGCTGGGCCTGTTTCCCCATCCACCATCCTTGAATCAGTGGATCCATTGTGTGTTGGGGGTTAACTGGGCTCTAGACACAGCAGAGGCCACATCAGACCTGCCTGTGGACACAGAGTACTTTCCTTCTTTCCCCTTCCTTCCTTTTTCCCTCCTTCCTTCCTTCCTTCCCTCCCTCCTCCTTCCTTCTTTCCTTTCTTTTCTTCTTTTCTTCTTTATTTTTTTTCTTCTTTCTTTCTTCTTTCTTTTTCTTTCTTTCTTTTCTTCTTTCTTTCTTTTTTCCCCTCTTTCTTTCTTTCTTTTTTCTTTCTTTCTTCCTTCCTTCCTCCCCCACTCCCTCCCTCTCTCTCTCTCTCTTTCTTTCTTCTTTACTTCTTTCTTTTCTTTCTTCTTTTCTTTCTTTCTTTTCTTTTTTCTTTTTCTCTCTTTCTTCCTTCCTTCCTTCCTTCCTTTCCTTCTTTCTTTCTTTCTTTTCTTTCTTTTCTCTTTCTTTTTCTTTCTTTCTTTCTTTCTTTCTCCTTCCTTCCTTTCCTTCCTTCTCCTTTCCTTCCTTCCTTCCTTCCTTCCTTCCTTCCTCCTTCCTTCCTTCTTCCTTTCTTTTCTTCTCTTTCTTTCTTTCTTTCTCTTTCGTTTCTTTCTTTCTCTTTCTTCTATCTTCTATCTTTTTTTCTTTTCTTTCTTTCTTTTTTTCTTTCTTTCTTTTATTCTTTCTTTCTTTCTCTCTTCTCTTTCTTTCTTTCTTTTCTTTCTTTCTTTCTTTCTTTCTTTCTTTCTTTCTTTCTTTCTTTCTCTATTTCTTTCTTTTTGTTTCTTTCTTTTTGTTTCTTTCTTTCTTTCTTTCTCCTTCTTTCTTTCTTTCTTTGTCTGTTTCTTTCTTTCTTTTTCTTCTTTCTTTCTTTCCTTTCTTTCTTGTTTTTGGACTATACCAGGCAATGCTCAGGGGTTATCCTGACACTGCACTTAGGAGTTATTCTTGGCTGTACTCAGGGGACCATATGTGATGCCAGGGATAGAACCCCAGTTGGCCACATGCAAGGCAAATATTCTCCCTACCGTGCTATTGCTCTGGCCTCAGAAAAACACATTCTTAGGTTCTCAGAGTCCTCTGCACCCTAGGGGAGGGTAGGGGCTGCACAAGTTTGGGTGGTGGGTACTGTCTGTGATTTCTAGTTCACACTAACTCACTTTTCTCTGCAGGACTCTCCTGCCAGAGTTTCTCACAACCCCCCTGAAGCTGAGCTGCTCATTAGACAGGGAAGCTAGATGTAGTTGGCCACAGGTGGGCTATAAGATGTGATAGTGGGTATTCACTTTGCTGCAGCACTCGGTCCACCCAGCTTTTCTTCTCCCTTTCTGGGACACCTCCCACACTCCTCCAACAGTAGGGAGCAGCACCCTCTCTGCACCGAAATCCCTCAACAGGGGAACAGGAAAGGGCAAGTCGTCAGGGCTGGGCTGAGCCCAGATTAAGTAGGGTGCGGCCGGAAGTGGGGCAGGCCCCTGGCCAGGTGGGGTCAGAATTTGGGGCTGCCTACCTGTGGGCATGTATAGCCTCTTCCTTCTTAGGGAGGACTCTGCCCTGCTGTTGAGCCTGCACTCTCCACCAACTGGGGTTCCCAGCACCCACCCCTGGACTAGGTTGGAGGCCTCTGATCAGTACATTAATCAGTGCCCAGAGAAAAGGTGGAGCAGAGCTGGGCCCGCCTCAGTTTCTTCACCTTGCACCCTTGGGCTCTGCCACTGCTGGGAGCCTCTGGGTTCAGGGAGATGTTAGTTCAACTGGCTGTGAGTTCAACTGGCTGACCACCATCCCCTTCATCAGAACAGAGCTCAGACTTCCAGAGAAGCAGGTCACAGCCTCTTATAGTTAGCTGCAGTCAATGGCTCTAGACAGTGGGGCTCTAAGTAGTGAAACAAAAACATTTCCTGGACTGGAGCCATAGCACAATGGGGAAGGCTCTTGCCTTCCATGCAACTGACCCAGGTTTGATGCCTGGCATCCCATAGGGTCCCCCAGAGTCACCAACAGAAGTGATCCCTGAGCACAGCTGGGTGTGCCCTTCCCAAACACATGAGTCTTACCAACAAATGTCAGTGAAGGGGAGGGGTGTAGACTCAACGGTCCTGAAGTGGAAGCTGGCATCGATACCCAGCAGTGAGTGCAAGAGCTGGTCAGAAGTCTCTGGAGATGGCAGACCAGGGGAGAAGGGAGAGAAAATCAAAGGAGACTCCACATTAAGACATGAGTTACTCTGAGCCAGCTGAGCTGAAAACGATCACCAACCAGAAAGAGGAGTCTGGCTTATAGTCATGGAGTCCTGGGGCAGGTCTGGTCTATGGGTGCCCCCTGGACATGGTCTATGTGGTGATGGTCTACTTACTGGTTCTTGGTTTCTAGAGTCCAGTTTTGTTGTCTGGATGCTTCCTCTGCACAGCCTCTCAGTGCGTTGTTCTAAGTCTGCATTAATGGTGTTAGATACATGGAACAACCAATAAGATATCTGTAGCAAGTCATACCTCAAGGATCTCCTTCATAAACAGAGGTGAAAAGTGACTTGAGAAATAGTAGTACATCAAGTAAGGTGTTGTATGCAGTGGACCCCAGTTCAATCTGCAGCACTGTTTCTAGTCCTCCAAGTCCCACCAGATGTGATCCCTGAATACAAAGACAAATGAGATCCTGAGCACTGTGAGGTGTGGCCCCAAAACAGGCTAAAGCAAAGAAGACTTAATGTTTATATGTCACTGTGATGACTGGAGCTATAACAGCTACTTTGAAATCAAGAGGCAAAACAGCCTTCATATTAAGATTGGCAGAGTAGAAGAGGGGGAAAGAATGTAAGCATTCCTTCATGCCTTTGAAAATAATCCAACTCATTAGATATACAAAATTATCATTCATCCTCTCCCTGGTTTTAGGACTACCTTTATCAAGTGTCCTAGAATCCATCACTCCCACTTTCCAAATAAGAAAGAACTTCCAATGCATTCATCCTCTTTTCATCCTCTCAATAGCCCTGGAGGTTGATATTACTGTTATAGAGTTACTTGTCAGTGAAGAAACGAAGCTCATGGCAGGTAAATGATTTTCCCAAGGACAGAAAGATTGGGCATCTCAGGGTTAGGATGTGAGCTCGGGATGGTCTGATTGGAGAGTGCGATTTGGCGCAAGTAATAATCTCTTTGAAAAGCCTTTCCCTTAACACATTTCTAGTAGAAAACCATAGCTTTGTTCTTATTTTTCCCCTGGAAAACTGTTATTATGGTTGGTGGGAAATTCAGAGTGGGCTGCGTTTCTTTGTACACAGTTAATGGCTTTGATTATATGTTTCTGGCTTCTTCATTCTGAGAAAGGCGGCCATTGGCTGTACAACATAATCAAATCATTTCTTATGTAAACAGCCGTCTGGCAAAGACTCAGCACAGGCCAGGCCACGAGAAGGTGAAAATGAAACTGTGCTGCCAGCTCCGGAAAGCAATCTGCTATTCAGCAGGAAAAGATCAAGGGTTAATGACACGGAGTCAGCCGAGGCTGCTGCCGTGGCTCTGAGCATGTCAGAGGCGGGAACAAAGAGGTTTGTTAAATAGATTTGTTACAAAAGTGATTTCCTAATGTAATTCATGGACCGCTTGCCAGGACATTAGCACATCCTTCGAAAGCACAAGGCAACCAGGAGAGAGAAGGGGGGAGGAACGAGAGAGGGAGACAGAGACAGACAGAGAGACTTCTACAGTCAGTGAGAGAACTTGTGGAAGAGAGAACTCATGGTAGGGTTGATAGCCTCGACATATAAAGAGTTCTTGCCATACAATAGGAAAAGTCTTTAACTTACCACCAAATAGAACTCCCAGAGGGAGGAAGATGAAGGAAGGAGGAAGACAGGAGCCAGCCAGGTGATCAGGGAAACACAAATAAAAGCTACAGTTCTGCTCACTTTCTACTTATCACATCTCTCAGCAGCACTCCCGGGAGGCATGGCCAGAGATTTAAAGCAGTTAAGGGGAAAATATGTGACTTCAGGGCATTTATGGTAAGGATGGAATTGGTCCAGAATGTGGTCCAGACTCTGGTATTTACTCAGGGCAGCATCGGGTAGAAGAGTGGAAAGGGCAGTGCAGTGAGCACTCAATGCTTAGTTAGCTGCAGAGGTTCAGTTAGCAAACTTTGGTATGACTACTGCCCAGTGAGTCAATGTCTTAGAAACTGGTGGATCAAATCAATAGGGAAAGAAGGGAATCCAGTGGTGAAATAGAGAGAAAGGTGGTCCTGAGCTGCCATGAACTGAAGGTGGTTTTTTTTTTAACCTGGTAAATACTTTTGATTAAACAATAATTTTTAATTGAATCACCCATGAGATACTCAGCTACAAAGTTGTCCATGATTGAGTCTCAGTCATACAATGCCTAATGTCTGACACCCATTCCCTCATCCCTTCACCAGTGCACATTTCCTGCCACCAATGTTCCCAGTTTCCCTTCCCCCTGCCTCTGAGATGAAGTTTTACACTATTTGTTCTCACACAATCTTTCCTCCACAGCGAGTTTTTCAACCTTGCACTATGAACATTTGTGGGTCATTCTTCATTGGGAGGGACTGTCCTGAGTATCAGAAGATGCTGGGCAGCAATTCTAGCCTCTGCCCCACTAAACACCAGTGACCAGCCTGGCCTCTCAAGTCACAGCAACCCCAAATATCTTCAGATTCACCACATCTCTCGGGGACAAAGCCGCCTTCCTTGGGCAGTCACTGTTTTTAAGACTTTGCTGCATGATTTAAATATTTTACCATCAAGCATCAAGCATGCATTATTATCGTAATCACAAAAACAAACACATTTTCCAAATATTCAGGCAAGACATTTGTGGCTTGGTGAACTGGCGGCAGGTTTGGCCGCTGGAATCCAGCCCAGGAGCAATGCAAAGCTGTCTCTTATCGGCTCCTCTGGCCAGGCTCTGGGGAAACAGCCGGCACTTGGCAGAACAGGCCTGGGCCACCGGCCTTCCCCCAAGAGCAGCTTCCCTCCCTCCATCCAGATTTCAACGGAATGAACCACGCCCCCCAGGAGGAAGCATAAACCCTCTTGTCCCTCACTGTCCTCCCGGTGACAATTCTGATCTTGCTGATAGCTTGTGGTCGAGGTTCCAAGAACATGTCCACTTCTGGATCTCCCGATCTGGCTGTGGGAAGCGGCTCAAACTGGGCATGGAACCAACCAGCTGGGCCCCTCAGCCAAGGGGAGAGACGTTGACTTTCTGGAGACTTGCTGTCTACACTGTCGAAAAGATACTCAGAAGCTACTTTGAGGGGTTGGAGATGGTGGTGGATTCCTGAACCTGCTTTCATACTACAGAGAATCTACCCCTGGGGAAATTAGCAACAGATCATAGATCTCAGGATGGAGGCCAACCTCGGGGACCAGAATCTCCATCTAGCCTCAAGCTGAGCTTGTCAGGAGAGTGTAGCCTACCATCTGCATCCGACAGCTTGAGCAGAGTCTCTTCTTTGTACCCCCAAACTAACCGCTCCTCTGCTCTGTTGATATACCTCACTCCTTTATTCTGCTTCTTGTCACCATGCGGAGAGTGTTAGAGCACTGCCCCGAAAGCTGCAGGTCTGGAATCACCTGTGTGGCTGAAGAAAGGAGCTCCCCAGAGAAAAGGAACAACTGGAGGCGGAGACTCATAGTGATGCTCAATGACTTTGGAGCACCCTCATTTAAGGGGGTCCAGGTTTGGAGGTTCAGAGAAAGCCCCATGGCTTTGGAGCACTCAGGCCTTGATTGCCTGTCACTTGAATGTGGTTAGCCAAGCCTAGTTTTCCTTCTTCCCCAGAGGGGAAGCCCAATCCCCAATGAAGATGACCCTTTGTAGGTCCACTATGGCAATGAGGATTAGAAATGATCACTTTGGGCAAGAACTGGGTGCTGAAAGGAGGTAAAGTGATTTACTTCAGTAACAGTATTGCAAACTACAGTATCTAAAAAGAATAAAAAGGGAGGGAGAGAGTGAGGAGAGATAGGAGAGAGGAGGGGGGAGAGTATCTGCCACAGAGGCAGGCTAGGGGTGAGAGTCGGAGGATGAGAGGGAAATTCGGGACATTGGTGACGGGAAATGAACATTGGTGAAGGGATGGGTGTTGGAACATGGTGTGACGGAAACTCAAACTTTGGATAACCTTTTAACTCTGTATCTTTTGGTGACTTAATTAAAAAATGTTTTCAAAAAAATTAAAGCTGGCCCTTCTTTAATGATGAGTGTTCTTTCAGCCACTTCTAGGAGGGTAAAGTCAACCTGGGCTCATGGCTAGTGGCTTGAAACAGATCATCACCTAATGATCCAATATGCACAAGCCTCTACCCAGTTATAGATACCTCTCATAGAGGCCTCCTTCCATGGAGATACTCCAGGAATTCTTCCTGGAGGAGGTGGGTCTCAAGTGAAGAACCTGCGAGTGGGAAGGCATTCTTTGGGCCAACCCGGAAAGGAAGGGGTTTCAGGCAGAGGACCAGCTTGTGCAAGGCCCGTGTGGCAGGAAGTGTGTGGGAGGAGTAGGCCTGAGATGAGTGCTCCTTTCACAGATGCTGGGCTTCCCGTGGCTTTATGCCCTGAATGTGCATCGTTTTGGTGGCTATTCATGGTGGGGTAGAAGCCTGGGCCTACTGCTTAGGCTGCAGGCCCTCTGTAGAGCTACATTCCTAGCCCAAACACAGATTGCTATCATGCCATCAGAGAGGTCTGATTATCACCGTTTCCAGATGTAGGATCTAGGGCCATAGAAGAGCCAAGAGCTGAGCCTAAGGCAGAGACGGTGGGAATTCAACCCATGTCATCATCCAGCCCATGTAGCTCTCATACATTCAACCAGGGTTCGAAACATCTCCCACTCCTTTTACTTCAAATCACACTTGATTCTCTAAAAGTCTTCTCAAAGTTTCTCTTTGCCCCAAGAAGTTTCCTTGATTTTATCTAAGAGGAGAGGAAGAAAAGATTGAGACATAGGTAGATCTACTGTTTCCAGCATGTTGGGTAATGAGGAAGAGAAGAGGAGAAAAACAAAACAAAACAAAAAAAAGGTATAGAACCCACCAAAGTAGGCTACAGGCCTATGAACTCAGAGTTGGGCTCTTGGCACTGAAGAAACTAGATCCAAATATCAAGAAAATGTCCTAAGAAGGACGCCTTGTAGCTAGGGCTTAGATGTATACAGGGGTCTCAAACTCAATTTACCTGGGGGCCGCAGGAGGCAAAGTCGGGGTGATTCTTGAGTGCAAAGTCAGTAGTAAACCTTAAATATTGGGGGTGTGATCCAAACAACTAAAACAAAACAAAACAAAAAAGATTCCTCTAGGGTAGGGCCACAAAATGTTGTACAAAGGGCCGTTTGCGGCCCTCAAGCCGCGAGTTAGAGACCCCTGGCATATAGGTACTAGGAGTATGCATGATGGGTAGGACCTTCCAGGCAGAGAAAAGGTGAGTTCTGATATTTGAGACCAAACAATGAGTCAATGTATGAGCTGTGTGTGAACATCCAGGTGGTGGGGACACTGCAGTGAATAGGACTTGGCTGTAGGAAGACATGAGGATGAGGATGAGGATGAACAGCTAAAGGCCTGGGTTCATACTCTGTTGGTGCCAGTGACTGTGTTACTTGGGGCACATGGCATGGGTCCCAAGTCTCACTTTCCTCAACTACAACTGAAAGGATAGTTCTGTCTTCTTGAGAACTCAACATAGGATCCTCAAAGTCGAATCAAGATTCCTGGATGAGAGACTCCAGATTCTTGGTGGTACACAAGATAATTGATCTTTTCCACTGGCTTTCTTTTTAATGTTGATTTGTTTACCTAGGTGTTTAGGCTACTTCTGGGATCACTACATGCAATGCTCAGAGAATTATGTGGTGCTGAGGATTGAATCTGTGGTTCCCACATGCAAAGTCTGAGCTCAGCATCTTAGAGGTATCATCCAGCCTCTTGTTTTCATCAGAGCATAGAAATTAGAAAGTTCATGGATAGGGGCCAGAGTAATAATACAGTAGGGACAGTGTTTACCTTGCATTCGGCTGACCCAAGGTACTTCCTTGGCATCCTATATGGTTCCCTGAGCAGCACCAGGAGTGATTTCTGAGTACAAAGTCAGGAGTAACCCCTGAGCACCGCCAGATATATCACCCCAAAACAAACAAACAAAAATTTATAGAGAGATGATTAGATTTCATACTGCAACACAAGGCCCACTGGTAAGGTGGAGTGAGAGTAAAAACCTCCCCAATCCCCTTTGCCCCCTTTTCAGCTATGTACCTTTGTGAGCTGCTTCATGAGAAACAGGCTCACAGTGGCAGAAGGCAATGGCAGTCATATACTTACAAATGCTTCCTCAGGGTCTGCAACTGTGAGCCTTCAAAAATGTCCCTGCTGCCAATTTTCTCACCACATTTTTTGGTCTAAAATATAGAGTTATTTATCATAAAAAATGTGTGTTTTGTTAACATTACTGGATTTATTATGATTTTTAGTAAATAAAATAAATATTTGGTACATTTTTGAGTTTTCCTTTCTAGTATAAATATTGATGGATACATCCACACAAAGTAAAACCTCTTGAGCACCTATAGTCTTGTTTTATCTTATTTCCTCATTTCCCAAATGCCGGTAGTGCCAGGGATGGAACATGGGACTGACCTCACACATCTGAGGTATTACTCTCAGCCATATCACGGACCCAATTTATTTTTAATGACAAATGACTCTAAAATCAAAATGTTTTAGGGGTGCTTTCCGCTTCCTCTTCTCATCCATATCCCCCAAACACACAAACCCTCCCTTCAATCTTCTACCTGACACTCTGTGCCCCTCCCTGGGTGAGCAAATGTCATGATAGCATTTTTTTTATTACTTTTTTATTTTTATTTATTTTGGGTTTTGGGTCACACCCAGCAGCGTTCAGGGGTTACTCCTGGATCTTACGCTCAGAAATCGCTCCTGGAAGGCTTGGGGGACCATATAAGATGCCGGGTTTTGAACCACATCCTTCTGCATGCAAGGCAAACGCCTTACCTCAATGCTATCTCTTCGGCCCCTTTTTTATTCCTTTATTTAAACACTGTGGTTTATAACATTGTTTATGATACAGTTGTTTCAGGCATTCAGTATTCCAGCACCAACCTCACCATCAGTGTGACTTTCCCTCTATTGCTGTCCCCAGTTTTGCAACACCCCATCCAAAGTCTGCCCCCTTGGTAGGCACTAAATAATTTATCTTATATTGCTGATTACAAGAAATGACTAAAGGAATTATCAAAAATATTTTAGTAATAGAAAATTTGTGGAAATTGTTAAATATCATAATGGGGTCAGTAAGTCATTGTTTGAGGTTTACTAAACTGTTTTTATTAGTTGAGCCTTCTGTGCTATTGTTTTTGTTTATTGAGATTAGGTGGCTTCTCTGCTACTTTCCCATCTAATTTGGTGTGTTCCTACTGGGGTGTCAGTATAGAGGAATTTAGAAGTGTCATGCCACCAAAAAATAAATAAATAAATAAGGAATACTTTTTTCCTAACAGTTGCATAGTATTCCACGGTATGGATATATCATAGTTTGTTTTTTTTTTAA